>NC_031799.1:35365483-35418452 GCF_001522545.3 Parus major | reverse complement strand
GCAAGTGGGTCAATTTAATTACAGTCCTAAAAGATTCCTTTGGTTTGCCCCTTTTTGGGACAGTCTTTGTGTGCTGGGTGGCCTTCAGTATTCAGAGATATTTGAATGCCACTCTGGCAAATGCTAGTGCTGGATAGAAGCAGGGTGTCCTTACAAAAGACATTTTGGATTGTCAGTGCAAACAATAACTGATGAAGAGGGGATTTGTGGTAATACCAATTCAACTGAACAAAATCCTTTGCTAGCTTTAATATGTATATTTTGTATATGTGCACTTGGCATAACCCTTCATAAATCAATTGTGCAGAAAGTTGTTATATCATTCCACACAATATATTTGTCAGTTTGTCAGACTTTCTTTTTGATTATAATTCCAAGCAACAACCGTTCCCCATGTTAGTCCACAAGCCACTGGTACTTGAGAAAGACGTTTCATCTACATTAGTTCTTTCTAACTCATTTGGCATTTCAAAAGCTTTTGTTCCTTTAAAGGAAAGAGAGGCACTAAATGAACATATTTTTCAGAGACTGTTATAACAAACGTTATTTTTTAATATAAACATCAATGTAGATTCTGTTATGTAGTCTCATACATACTTCTGTGTATGAATGATTGACAATAATTTTTGGGTCACATTTTTGCATTGGCAATACAAGTAGAATTTCAGAAGCTTTTAAGTTACTCAAGTAACTTTTAACTCAGATTGACAAACTGATTTTTGGTTTTGGTGTTTAATTCTTGATAGGGTTTTTTGCTTGTTTGTAATTTTGTGGAATGATTGGCCCACTTAGATGCCATGGGATTATGTAGTCTAGTTAGAGTAGTCTTTCATGTTTTCTATTATATTGGTGCAATTTTGAGTTGATGGGGAAATTCCACCATTCTGTTAAGAAAGGTGGATTTTGAAGTTTTTGGAGTAAGGAGGAGTACTGACTTCTGATTTCGCACTACTGATAAAGTGTTTACCCCTTAAATCATTTCACTGGATAATCTGGACTGATTCCAACTATGCTGTCTCCTTGAAGTTTTCTTTTTTTTCTGCAAGTGCACAGAGAGAATTTGAGAAGGTAGGTCTATGTAAGACTTCAGTCAATTCATTCTGTCCTGCCAGACAGACATACTTCATTATGTAATGGGGAAGGCGGGTGAGCAACTCAGAGTTGAACCTGACAAATACCAGAATGCAAGAGGGTTTCATGGCAGAAAATTCATGGACATAATTGCTTCAGAAAAGCCCTCCAAGACCATCTAGTCCAACCCTTGAACATCACATGTAAACTAAACCATAGCATTATGTGCTGCATCTAGTCATTTCTTGAACACCTGTGGGACGGGTGACTCTACCACCTCGCTGGGCAGCCTTGCTCCAATGCTTGGCAACTTTATCCATGAGAAAATTCTTCCTGGTGTCCAACCTGAATCTCCCCTGGCTCAGCTTGAATCTGTGTCTTCTTGTCCTGTGGCTGGGAGGAGAGGCCAAGTGACACCCAAGTTGCTGCAGCCTTATTTCAGGGAGTTGTAGAGTGATGAAGTCTCCCCTGAACCTTTTCTCCAGGCTAAACAATCCAGTTGGAAGTGGACATTTCTTTGATATCCATAAACATCTAATCATCTCCTCCTAAGAGGAAAGGGAGTTAACTCACAGCCAGTTCTCAACATGTGCCACTATCTTTTATTTCTGTAGCTAAAGATCTGCTTCCAAGCAATTGATAATCCCATTTTAAGCAACAAGCTCCCAAATGTCCCATTGCAGCTAAAGTGCTTACTGCAGTGTGGTAGCTTTTGCTCGGGAAACCAGACATACAAGAACAGGGTGCTTGAAAAGTCTGCCCTATGGGTCTATCTTACTGACACTTCTAAGAAATTTACCCAGAATTTCTACTCAGCTGCATAGGAGAGCTCAAACACTAACTGAAACATTTTCTAAATCAGCAAAAAGTGTGTTTTGAACAGTTTTTAAGCACACAGGTGGACTTACGGGTTTTTTGGTTTGGTTTGTGGTTTTTTACTACTTTCTGTTGATTTATTTCTTTTTTTCTTCTGGCATAAATTTAAAAAAATATAAATTGAATACAACAAGAAAACATGAAGGGAAATCAGAAGAATGAATAATAGTCTTCAGAGGGCAGAATGCTGTTGAAGATGCTGTATCTCAGAGCAAAGAACCTATTGCTTCTTGATATGTTAATTCCTGAGAGACCTGTATTTCTATTTCCTTGAGGCTGAAGTGCTGCTCAGAAAACTAAATACCAAAAAAATTCTGTTGCAGGGACAAATGTTGGTTATCATCTTCAAACCTGAGCAGGTTTTTTTGTGGGGTTTGGTTTGTTTGGGGTTTTTTTTCTATCTAACAATTGGATAATTGTTAGATCTGGTTCTCACAGTTCACTCCAAGAAGCTGAAAAACAGTCTGTGTCCTTTCTGACTCTGTGCTCTGCTATGCATTAGTAAGAATTTAGTTGCCTGTTAATGATACATAGTATACAGGAAAATCCGATTGAATATTTTAGTGATAGCTCCGTGATTATATTGAGCAGTGTCTGCTGTAATGATTTTCCTTACTAAAGCAAGCACTCGTATATAAGATACCTGCATTATTCTATACTCATACTTTTATTGTTTAGGGAATTCCTGGTTTGGCATAGTTTGACTCTTCCTAGAAAAAAATTCTGTGGTGGCTTCTGAGGTAAAACTTAAAATTATGAGATTTTTCCTGTCCTATAATTTCACATATGATTTTGCCCATATTTTTGTAAGGTTATGTTGATTTATAGAAGAGATGCTGCAAGGAACACTAGATATTTCTATTGTGTACAGCTTGTCAAGGATTGCCTTTGCTATGTTCACAGCACAAAGGTATCTCTCAAACCCTGTTTCTATCTGTTTTCTGCCAAAAATGAGTTTGAGGTGAAGATAACACATAGTCTGGAGAGCAAGTAATCAAACACACTGTTATCATTATCCCTTTTGTCTACTCTGTCATTAACATAGAAAATGAAGATGATAGCCTGTAACTGCAAACAATAAATGCTGTTTTTCCTTCGAGCGCTGATTTTAATGGCAGTTTAAAGAAGTTAACAAGCAGAATGAAGGGGTCTTAAATGAAAGTTAAGCCATAGCAGTTGGAAACTGAGAAATCCTTGTTACTTTCCTGGTAGTGAGCCTAATTTGTTTAAAATAAAATGCATCTGCTCATTTCACAGTCTTTGTCACACTTCCTTCAGCGATCCACAGTGGATTACCCCCTTACTTTAAAAACTGGCTGCAATTATGATAAGCTAATAACTCTTTATTTTTTGGTTTGCTGTAGTACAGAATTTTGCAGACCAGTGAAAATACCCTTTATTCTTGAAAAAATAGTCAGCTATTGTTTTGGGGTTTTTTTGCAGTTGGACACAATTTACTTTTAAAATTTAGATTTCAAAGAAATGCATAATTTGATGGCTTTGCAAATTCAAAGTATTTTCTAATTGTTGATAAATCAGCCAAACACTGCTGTTAAGTATGTAAATGTCCTTAATGTCAGCCTGGTATTTGCTTAGCATGCCATGCATGCAACAAAACTTCAGAGTGATTCAACTTTGTGGCCACATTAAATTTACTTACTGGGATAAGTTTCCTTTTTCATACAGAAATCAGTTTACTACCATGCTCCTTTGTGTTTCCTCCTGAATATACATTAGATCTCTAGATTGTTTTAATGAGTTATACATACATAATGCTTCTAATTTTTCTCTGTCTTTCTGATTGTTAATTATGTGAGATGTGTATTTCTGACAGCAGTTGAGTGAATATTCACAAATATATGATATAATTGAATTTTTGAATGTGTACTTCAAGAAGTTTATAGACTTGTATAGATAAAGCATTGATTTTCATTTGTCAGATTCAAGATTTTCAAGTCCTGATACTCTTGTATTTTTATTAGTGAATCTGTTTAAGGAAATACTTCTGGATTTTGAATGGTTTTCTTAGCTTTTTTTATTTGCTTATGTAGATACTCTTCTTTGTTGAGTACAAGTTATTGACCTTGTATTCTATTTATAAATCTTCCTGGTTCTTCAGTATTTTATGTAGCTGTAACTTATTAAAAACCACAAATATGAAATGGGGATATTAATGACAAGTGGTTTAAATGTGAGAGTTCCAAAATGCATGTTAGAATATTTCAACACTTTGTTCACTGTAATTTTACATTTTTTCATTACTTAAGTAATTAAAAAAACTCCTTAGGGTTGAATTATAGTAAAATTTTATACATCTCAGTACTAATTTTGTCTCCCAGTGGACAGCAATAATTTAGATGGGATTGTTTTTACTCTACCTAATTTATTCTTGGGTAGGGGGGAAGGGGAAAAATATTAACCTTGCAAATTTTGCTAATTATAATAATTTCATTACTATTGTATAACCTCCATGCCTTCAGAAATTTGTTCTTCTGTGTTTTGAAGAAAACATCCAGATATACAGGGTTCTGTAATAGAATGTGTTTACAGTATTTATCCCCTGGGTTAGCTATAACAGTAAGGGGAAGTGACAGATACCACTTGCAATAGTTGCTAGTGCTATGTGCCTTTGAATCATTTTCTTTAGTTACTAAATTTTTTTGTAATCTTAGGTGAGGTGAGCAGCTTTAAATCTGTTTCATTTCTACTAAAGTAGATATGATAATACATTCTTAGAGCTTTACTTGTCTTGCTCATTTTAAATCTGCAAGGTAAATTGTTGCATGGATGGTTTTGAACTGATTTCACTGTTCAAAACCTGCTAGAGTAGAGGGAGAAATTACCAGTTATATTTGGGGGGGGTTTTATTGCTTTCATTTTGTACTATATATTGGTGTAGGTGTGCTCACAGTTTTAATGTTCCCCTAGTTTGCTCCATCTGTTTCATTTGAATTTAACTTACAAATTAATCCCTTTTCATAGGTGTCTGCTTTGTACCTTAACAAGTATTAAAATAATCAGAATATCACTGTTTGACAGAGACACTGTATATTTCTCTGTTTCTGATGTGGATAGCGTTTAGCAGGGCTTGTCTAGTTAAAAGGCAGTTAAAACAGTAATCACACATGATCTGTGTCTAACTGTCATTCGTAGAAAAAGTGCAACAAAGTGATATGTGGTGATAACAATTCGGAAGGAAAAGAATATGAAATTCAGATAGCAGCTTGAACGATTTACTGTTAGCATGGGGTCCAATAACACTACAAAGCTATAAACTCTGTCTTTCTAGATTGCCCAGTTAGGTGGCAGAGATGCAATTTGTCTTTTCTGAAACCGCCTGCTGCTAGCTAGCTCCATCTCCTGTCACAGCCTATTAGCTCCCCAAGAAAATTGGTGGGAAATTGCCTGCAGATTGTAGGAAATTGCATCTCCAGGCCCTGGAAAAAATGTAGGATAGCACAACACTGATCCTCCCAGAGCAGCTATTAATACAGCAAAAGCTGACCTTTGGCATGGTGTGAAACGACTTTGCTGAATAAAGACTGTATTATGTGTGGTTGAAGGAGGGAAGGAATTATTATCCTAGCTATGCTTGTAGTCAGCCTGTTCCAGGAAGCTTAAGCATCAGTGGTAGATTTTGCTGCCCCCCAGCTCACTCCCATTGGAAGCTGGGAGAAGATATGTTAGAGCCTTATAAAAAAATTTTGTTGTACAGATGGGCAAAAACCCATTATGTATTTAAATGATAGAACATATCAGATTCAAAGGTTTAGTGACAAAGCTGAAAGGTAATTTATGAAGCTAATTGCAAAAAAATTAATAGGTGCCTCTGCTTGGTCAAGTCTTGGTCAGACTAGGAACAGCTTTTCGGCTATTTCATTCTACTTGTATATACATATTATACATGTGATTTTGGAGCAGTTACAGTGAAAAGGAACTGATTTGTTTCTGTAACTGCAAACTGTAAAAAGTCATGGAATACACAATACTTACCATAGATTCTAGCACTAAATTCCTTGCTGCTGGGAAGCTCACTTCTGTCATGTTTAAATTGATTCCTATGTGTTCTTTATGGTGTGATATACAATGAGCTTCATCCTCTGTCATTTCTGCTACAGCTACCTTTATCATTTTGTACTTTACCTCAGTTTTATAGGGCCTAAATAATAAAGACTCAACTTTCCTGAGAATTCTGAGAGGGGGTATGTAGAGTTAGTTTGCAACATAAAAATAAATGCCAGCTTTTTCTTTGAGCTAACAATTATGCTTAGTTGATTCAAAGCCTCCTGAGGAAGATGTTGTTGTGAATCAGAATGGTATATCAATCAGAAGCAAGTAGGAGGAGGGCAGCAGCAGCAGGGAAAAAGTAATTTTGCAATCAAGAGCATTGCTGTTTTCATACTCAGACAAGATCTCTTGGAAACTGGCAGCTGCCCAGGGATCTAAGTGAAACCAATAGGTTCATTTCCTGTTGTATTAGTGTCCACTGCTGTAAATGAGCTAACAGGGCTTACGAACACTCACACCGCTGATTAAAGAAAATTAGTGCCCTGCCTTATGGAGCTGAGGCAGAGGCAGCAGGGCAAAATAGGTATTGTGCATAATTCAAAGCACAGCTGAAGGCAATCAAGAAAACTTCACATTGTGGGGCTCTCTGGACCACTGTTTTGAATTCTTGTGATCATGAATGCACACATATGTCAGTCTGAAATGCTAATTCGTCGAGGCATTGTTTTTCTAAATTAGTTATAGCACCTTTTATGGAAGTTATGCAGTTTAGTGCTGTGTGTCATTTCTTGTAAAACACAAATACAGGAACAGAAGAACTGTGGTGCTTGAGCCTTTATTCTGTATTTACAATAGCTGTTCATCTTCCAAGGTACTACATATTAATTGCATTCTCAAAATAAACCTTGCCATTTAGTAACAAACTGAGTTTTTTGTACAGTTCAATACATATATCGGATAAGCAAAGAACATTTAGAGGACACAGAAAATCTTCCCCATTTAAAGGATACAGAAAATCTGCCCTGGCAAATCACTGAATTTGCCTTCTCTTGCAACAAACAAACTAAATTGGGTGATATAGTATTCAGAATTTAATTTCTTCTTGCTGATGGTGCTGTGTGTTACCTGCACGTATACTCTGAGGCTAAGCCTATTATCCTACACAGAGCAAGGAGGTAACAAATCATTCTGTATGAAAAGCAGAAGCTTTCTTTTCATAAATTGAAGTCTGCAAGGTCTTGTTCTCTTATGGAAAGAACCAAAACTCAGACTGGGCTGTGAGGAATTTGGAGTGCACCTAAAGCTGCTCTGGACAGCTGGTTGGTTTAAAAGAGGATTGGCAGGGGGGAAAAACAACTCCTGACAAACCAATTCTCAGCCAACACTTACTGATTGGAAAGGATGTGCAAACCATAAATAGCACCTTTATCCTACAACAGTTGTTGAGCAAAAAAAAGACAGCACACTAAACTGTGCTTGCTTCCTTTTTCTGTAGTTAGTTCAAATATTGATTATTGTCAATCTAAGTTCTGGTCAGTCCAACTTTGGTGAGACCATGTTTTTCATAATGCATAATTACAGCTAATAGCATATCAGAAAAATTATTCAAGTTCTTTAATCAGCTTGATTTTGTTTTTTAATTATGCCTTCCTGGGTAATGCTTCTCACTTACCACACATTTTAGGAAAATGCAGGGTTTTTTTACTCATCTCTGTTCAGATTGTCAATATTCCAAGTGCAGAACAATAAAATGGTTTTAATTTACAGCAGTATGCTGGTGAACATTAATTTTTTTTGCTAGTGTCATTTTTTCTAGCCCCAGCAAAAATTCTTAGCTTTTCTTTTATTTTTTTTTTTTTTACTATTCATTGTACCCAGAATCATATTCATGGTCATTCATTCACATCTTCTTTCAAGTTCTTCATCAATGGAATTTACTGGGTGTTTAATTTTTATGAAATATTATCTCTGAGTATTGCTGAACTCTGTGATAAAATCCTTTCTCCTGCACCATACCTTCCTGATACTCTAGCTGAGAGAAAACCAGGTCCCTACAATTTTTTCTTAAGAATCTGACACTTTGAAAAAAAATCCAAAACTGCTTGTCCATTTAGTAAAAAAACTTTTATTTCTATGAACTCTCCCAACATTTTTATTTTATATTCTATCAAAGATTCATCTTTCTTCTATAAAAAGGCACTAAGGAGGCATATAGCATAACTACAGCCCTTCTAAAGGATTTTCATGCTGGGATGGTGCGGGGGTAGGTTGAAATAGTATGGAGGGAATGAAGATGTAGAGCAAAGCCTCTCTTTTGAACCAATTGGACCATTAGTTGGGAGAGTTGCCTCCAAGATAGGGTTGGCAAAGGTTTGGGGGAGCAGAGGCGCCGTGTTCTGGTGGACACCTAGTACAGTTCCCCTAGTAAAGCTGGGCATGGGGAAATGTAAGCAACAGTGTGCACACAGGATGGAAGCTGTAGTTGGGCCTCCATCTTGCCCAGGCTGCCCCAGTGCTGCTGGGGATAAAGCTAGGGCTGGAGACTCCTGGGCAAGGAGCTGAGGGATTGGGAGGTACAGGAGAGGAACCAATGTTTGGGGCCTGGTGGGAGAAATTCAGGAGAGGAGAGTGTCAGCAGTGGGAGATTGGGACCAAAAGACTGTGTATAAATCTCTCATGGATGAGGATAAGCCACGAAATTTCTAAAATAATTTACGGCCCCATCATCAACTATTTTTGGGGGTCTGGGCTTGTCCAAGATAGTCCAGAGACAAGTGAAGGAAAAAAAATAGGAGTGAAGGTGTTTGTGGGGGTGACACCAAGTCTTTGGCTGCTTATGGCTACTTGGTGTCCACTATTTAGTAGAGAACTGCTCATCTCCATCACCTCCCTGCAGCAAACTGCTCTGCAGTGGAATCAAAGTACCTGAGGGGAAGGAATTGCACACCCTGGCTCTGCTGCCTTTCTCCAGCTAGGTGAAGGACTTTACCTGGGGCTTGTTTACTAGAAAAGAAGGTCACTGAATTGGATTGGAAAAGAACATTGTTTTTCTGTAGCATGGAAGACTTTTCCATTTACAGAAGAAATTGAGATACACTAGGGACAGTACACTTGGTCAGCAATTAAGACATGACATCAAAAAGGTAAGCCAAGACTCTTTACTTGATTGAAGATATTTGGGTGGAATATTACATTTGTGTTGAACCAAATTCCAGCAAAGCTGGAACATACTTTTGGTTGTTCTGAGTTTTTCTTAATATTCTCAGGAAAGAAGGCAGTGGAAGAGCAAATAACCAAGCAAATGTTTATCTCTGTATTTGATAAGTGCCTGAGAAACGGTCTTATCCAACCAGGCAATGGCTACCAATCGGGTTCAAGTATAATGTGGTTTTGGAAGAGATTTTAGCATTCTTGTTTGAGACAACTTGCTTGCAATTGTTCTAATGAAAACAAGCTGCATGTAAGTACCATCAGAGGTCCTCTCTGTTCCCAGGAAAACATCTTACTTGTAAGGAATTTCATCTTCCTGTTCAGGAACACAATATCAAGAAAAGACTGAAAATAAGGCAAGCATGTTGATTATTAACTCTTGATCAGTCAAGATGGAGACTTTGAAACCTGGATATAGAGCAATAAATAGGTGAAGTATTTGCCCAGACGAAGACTCTGCCTTTTTAGCATGACATAGCTATAGTAAGATGTTACAAGCTCCTGTTTTGATGTAACACAGGCCCATGTCATAAAGTGCTGAACACTGTATGTCATTTACCTCCCCCCCAAAAAAATCCTTTGTAATCTTACTGGAAATTCTTTGCTCTCTAATTTTTTGAAGTCTGAATAATACAGAAAATCACATGTATTGTTCAAAATCATCATATCTTTTCTATGTCTGCTGCCATAGAAATCCTTGAAAGTAGGTCTTATATTTATGTGAGTTCTTATGCTTGTGTGTAGTGACAGAATAGTGTTCTGCTGTGTTGCTTTGAAAAGTCCCACAATATGTACTATAGCAGTGTCTTCCCCACTACACTGCTTTTAAAAGTCAAAGAGTTATAATAGCAATTTCCTATGCTTTCATCCAAAGCCTGAAAATATGCCTTGAGCAAGACATTCAATCAAAAGGAAAACATTGCCAGCTATTTGACTGTCTGTCCAGCTCCTTGGGAAGTAGCTTGCTGTTATACCAATGTAAAGAAATTCATGTTGCAAAAGCAAAATGAAAGAAAACAGAAATTAAACAATAAGAACAGCTTCAGCTCTAAGCAATTGTCTGAGTATCCCACAGCAATCAACTTTTTCCTTCTAGATGAACAGCTTTAATTTGATCTTACTTTCACTGATTTATTTTCTGCCTTAGTTTTGAGCTTTCACTAATTTATTTTCTTCTTCAATTTTGAGCTTTTTAAAGGAAGCATTTCCTTTTTCCAGTGTATCTAATTGGAGATTTGAAGGACCTCTCTAACATCTGTAACTCTTCTACTTTTTTTTACCTCCTTGATGTTTGTTTGTCTTGGTGCTGCACATAAGCAAAATATCCAGTCCTGAGGAATCCGTGTGGTGAGTGTGTTGGGTTGGACTGCTGGACTATTCTGCATGAATGGGTAAATTAGGACTAACCTCTTTAGATTAAACTAGTTAAAAACGGTTTTAAATCTCAGTTTGATGGGTGTTAGCAATTTAGGAGGCCACAGTGGGTAGTATCTGGTTGTACTTGCAGAAAGAGGTTTTTTTGTCATTTCTGCTAGCTTTACAATGAATGTCATTTTGTGCAATCAGTATGTGCTTGATTTCCTGCTGCGGGTGGAGGGAGGTTGTCTCTTAACTACCAATTCAGGCATCCAGCAGGAAATTTATTGGGGAAAAAACCACAACAAAACCACCACAACCAAACCAAACAAATGACTGGAAAGAAGCCTTTCTCTTTAGACCTACTTACTCCACCAATGGGAGGATGACACATTCACAGCCACTGTAGGTCTTCTCTGTTACACATCTACGCTAGTTTTTTTGCAAAAATCTAGTTAATTTTCAGCCAATTCTCTTGTATTTGTCCCATAAAACTACCTCACTTATTTAGTGTAGGCCCCTATCTCCATCTATTGTTCTTGCTCCCTAGTGTCTATTCAATACTTCAATAAACCAAGGAGGAAACATAATCTTTATGCTGATGTTTGTCTTAAAAGCTTCTCACCTCTTGCCACTTCCTTTTCAAAGCTGAGTTGCTTAAGACTTGTCCAGTTGGATTTTGCTTAACTCTGAGAACAGAGATACCAAATGTTTCCTGGACAGCGTATTTCAGTGCCTAGATACTCATATTATGGCTTCTCTGGTTTTTGGGGAGCATTTTTTTGCTTGGATTTTTTTTGGTGTTTTTCATAATGCTGCTGGAATAAGTGCTGCTGCCTCTTTTCCATTTGCTGTGCAGACCAGAGAGATGTGCCTTGTCCTGTCCGGCAGAAATAGTTTGATGGGAAAAACTATTTGTGGATGATTCTTTCTCCTGAGTAGGGGGAAAAAAATGGTAATTTTAACTCCTCTATGGTTATGACTCAGTCTTGAGTAGGCTGTAAAATCATGTCATGGTTTTTTCCCCTTTCGTTATATGAAGAAGAAATTTTTATCTTAAAAATGCCATTGTGGTTTCCATCCTTGAGAACTGTTAAAACTCTTCTGTTTATAAATCACTCCCTCCCATGCAGCAGCTGAGATGACTTTACCTTAACTTCAAACACAACACTTGCATGCAGCATGGACTTTATGGAGAAGGATTTATTCTCAGGTGAACTGCAGAAGCACTAGAAAGCTCTTATTCTGCTCAAGTTGTCCTAAAAGGTCTTTGTATAACTTGAGCAGTCACAGGAACATTGAAATGAACTTGGAACCCTGGAATGCACTTGGCTATTGATAATAATGCAAAGTGTGGATTCAAAAGGACAGCAGTCTTTTCAAGGTCATCTTCCTCTGGGCATGCTTGATGGAGAAGAGATGGGAGAACTCAGCTCTCCTGTTTGTGCTGTCAGATATGCACGTGTCCAAGGTGCAGTGTGACGGACCAGAGGAGATCCTTCTTTTCTGCTCCTTATTCAGCTATTTGTAACTTCAGCTATTGTAAAATCCACTGTGGTCTTGTCCAGTTAGACACCACATATTCTACAATGGCATTGAGACATACAGATTACGTTTGCTAGTTGTCAAGTGTAAATTAAAGTTGTAAAGTGTAAGTAAAATAAGCATAGAACAAAACCCATGTGAGGATATTGGTGGTAATGTAAAATGTGGCCTACCACAGAAAACACAGTCAATAATGTGGCTTGCAGATGCAGGTGAACAAATTGCTTCAAGAGATTCAAGGTTCACTGCAGTGCAAACAGTAATCAGGAGTGACTTATTCTGTATTCTCAAGACATAGTAAATACATTCTTCTTGCTACTGCTTACCTTTTGCTGGGTCAGGTATTTTAATACACAATGGGATTCCCTCTTTGAGAAAAACTCCAAGGCTCAGCTTCCTGTCTTTCAAACAGGATTGTGTTTTGTTATCCTTGAAAATTTTAGATTAAATGTGTTTGAAACTTCAATCTTTGTTTAAGAAAATGGTTGTAAAATTCTTGGGTTTAGCAGCTGGCAAATTCATCTCCAAGTTCCAGGGCAGAAAGTTTAAAAGTTTTTAGAGAGATGAGCCTGACTTGGGTATCAGTTGTATATTATTCTGTTGTGCCTTGTGAAGAGCAAGTACATTGTGCCGAATGGAGAACTGGGCTACTTCAGTAGCTATTGAACACTTTCCTCTAGCTCAGGATTCCTTATGTGCTGTCTGTGTACTTTTATTTGTTGGTTTCTGCATATTTTTTTTTTTGCTAATCCTAACAAAACAAGTATAGCTTGTCTGCTCCTCTTTTCAGGTGAGTAGGGACAAAAAGTAGAAGACATATCTACCTTGAGGAGAACGGAGAAAGAGCAATAAATTCAAAAGATGTTATTCAGAACTTCCGAGGCATATTTTGCACTCCTAGGAGCTCATGAATAACACAGATCGTATGGGCAGGTACTAATTTTGTGTGTGTGTGTAAAATACTCGTTTTAGACACTAATGGCCTCAAACACTGACTTGGGTGTCTGGAGGTGCTACTTGCTGAGTATATGTAATGACATCATGAAAAAAAAGAACAATAATAGTGGCTGTCTGAAGGAAAGGAAGCTATCAAATGAGGCTTTCCTTGTTTGTCATTTGTCATGATGATTACCAATTACACAATTTTGGAGCAGGTACCAGCAGGCTTTCAAAAGAGCCATGGAGCCTATCACAGATTACTGCTGTGCCAAATATGATGTTGCTAGTCATATACGTGGGACTGGAGGAAGAAAAATACTCAGCAATCTGCCGTAACTTAATCCAGATGGTCAAGTTTATGTTTTCTTTAAAATGCAAACTGTCTCCAGCGAATTCATTAGAAACATATTGTAGCTTTCTTTTCTAGTATAATTTTAGCAGCTAGGTTAAAAAGCCTTGGTCTGCCAAACTAATCTCAAGTGCCTGATTATTTTGTTTTTGAAGGATTTAAACTATTCAACTAATCTTTTTCTCCCTCCACTCCCATCATTTTTTCATCTGGTTTTTCTTTCCCCTTTCTATTTTTCTAAGTATGCCAGTGTACAACATTGAATTATTGACTTAGGGTATCTAGAGATAGCTAATACATTGTGTTTTGTCTGGGATTAATCTAGATGCTTGAATAATATGGAGCTGTAATTGTAATGCATTCAGCCAGTGTTGCTGCCTTGTTCCTACCATGGCTGGACCAGTATATTGAATAAGAAACATTAGTCCTAAATAAGATAGATGTCATTACCCACACTTCCAGACTGTTTCTTCCTATACCTTTTCGTTATTTTGGATTTCTTTCTTAACTTATTTCAAAGATTTGCCAAAACTACCCACAATTTGGTACAGAGGTACTTATTTAATTGTTTAATCAAAGCAGGCTAAAGCTGAAACAATTCTGAGAAACTAAAGAAAATATTTATATGAGAATTTATTCTGGTAATGACACTCTAAGAGCGACTACTAGTGGACAAAAAAAATCCATCTGAATAAAAGACCCCAAGAAAACACCAAACTGCTAGCACTGATGAACAAGTATGCCTGTGTTTTTTCTCATATGTATTAGGCAGTTGTTAAGCAAAGCCTTTTCTATTTTCTAAGATGCTTCCATTCCTGCAGTGAACTTGAACTTTAATATTCAGAGGCTAGTGTTTGCACATGAGTCAGTGAGATGCAATCAACCATAGTAATGTTTGCACAGTGTTTGCTGTACCTGGAACAATGGGCTTACTTATTTTGCTGACATGCTGCTTTCAGTATTGAAGTAGTGTCCAACAGGAATCAGCATTTCATTAGGCTCCACTCGTTGAAACAAGCATACCAAAAAGGCATCTTGTGCTAAAGACTATAGGATCTGCTTTGGAGTAAATTAAGCAATCTGGCAGAAAGGTGGAGTGGTAGACCAGGTTAAGCACTTTAAGGTTTTGGGGTTTTTTATTGGAAAACAAAAGAAATAAATGGAAGAGGTAGCCTTTTTAGAACACAAGAGAAACAAACACTGGTGCTTGCAAGGTGTTTTTATTTGTGAAGTAGCAAAACATTCAAGGGAACATGCCAGTGTTGGTCCAAGAGAGTATTGCACGACAGCGGGTCATGTAATGATATTCATACACAGCCTGGTAAATTCTGTCTTGTGTGAGAATGCAGCAAGAGTTAGAGGTTGGAATCAAAATGCTTAGAAAATTGTCACATGTTCCAAAATCCTTACTAATACATTTCAGGTATCATGGGATTGAAAGCTCTGAGATGCTGCCAGGAGACCTAGGCCCACAAGACAGACACATGGTACAGGTTGCTGGAATCATTAAAGACGCATCCCCAGAAGTGTGTGGGATTCAAACTTCAGACTCACAATTGAAGGATGAAGGGTTTCTTGGTAAGCTTTTCAAAAATACAGACATTCAAACCTGCAGAAATGCTGTCATTGACGGCAGTGAATCTGGAATTTTATCACAGTTTTCCATGCCACGTTTTTAAAAGTCAGGTCTGCCCGACAAAACAGCTGTATCTATTTTATTTTCAATATTTCCTAAGGTGTCTGTTGAAGACCTACTGGAAATATTCATAATTCCATTTTAGAGTTCTATGAAGACACATGAGAAACTTTTTCGTTGGATTTCTTTTTGTTTGTTTGTTTGTTTGTCAGAAAAGGTAATGCTTTGTGATGATTAATTACCTGAGGTGTTTTAGGCCTGTTGGAGCTCTTTTCAGCTCACCTACCTGAACTATCAGTAGCCCTTTTTACTGGGTATGCCAGTATTTCCAAAGTCTCCTGGGAAATCTGAGTCATAAAACAAGCTTATTTCCCTCTGGGTACTACTTCTATTCTCAACAAATCATGATTTAAATGCAGTTTTTTGACACAGTTTCCAAAAACCAATATGTCTTCTGGTGAAGGATTTTTCTGACAAACTCAAGGAGTCTTCCTCTAGGACAGCTGCTGCTTTTCTGAGGGACTGCCACCAAAAAGAAGCTGAGTAAATAGTTTAATGCATGCTAGGGGATGGCCCTAGGCAGCATGAGTGCTTTTCCTCAGTTAATGATCTTCAGTTTTCTGCAATTCTGTTGTGAAACAACAGTATAACAAAGACCATGACAGCACAGCTAGTGCTTTTAACTTACAACTGTACACCATACAACTTCATCCTTCTGCTTTTTTTCTCTTCTGCCAAGGAAAAAAACTGAATAGGCAGAATTAGTTCTCCTTTAGTACCAGTTCACTTGCCTAGCAATTTTATTCAAAAAACAGATGATTCAGTATGTGAAAGAGGGCTGGTAGGGACCTCTGTGTGAGGTTCTTGGGAGGGTAACCTCACTCCAAAAATCTAGGTGGCTGGAATTCCCTCCCCCTCCCCTTTAATACAAATCCTTAAGTGTTAAGTCAGGCAGAAAATGAGTCTAGTCCACATTTATTTTACTGAATGGCAGTCAACTCCCGCCTAATCTTTCAACATATATTTGTTCAATGGATCAACAGATTGTGTAAGCAGCATGACGGATGGGTTTAGAAATGTGTCTGCTTATGTTTGGTTTGTGCTGAACCACTGACCATTTTGTGTGTGAATTCGTCATAAATTACATCTCCAGGTTACTCAGTATGAGCAAGGAGGGGAAATCCTTGTTCTCACTGTGTTGAAAGGCATCTTACACAGCTGTCAGCCTCCAGAATGGAAGCTGAATCACATCAGTACAACTTTAACTCTGTTTTTCCAAAGCTGAATGGGCATGGCTCTGCTTTCACGAGATTTTGCAAATTGCAACTATACTGCTCTTTGAAGATAACATGAGGCAAAAGGCGAGAACTGTTAGTGTGAATTAAATGTGTGATAATTGGGGAATAAGGATATGATAGGATAGGATATGATTGTGGATATTATTTTATGTGCATTTGATAAAACCAAGGCTAAACAAGGCCAGAAAAACATAAGCTTTTAAATAATGAAAACATATTGAATGTCATTGTTAGAAGAAATATGGAAATGACCTGATGTATTTAGTAATAGAAAAAATATTAAACAAAAATATAATAAAAAATAATTACAGAAATAATAGAAAGCCAGCTAAGAGGGTGCCACTCCAAGCACCAACAGGAGTGTGGACCGTGTAAATACTTTGATTAACTCTTCCTAATCTGAAAATTGTTTTTAATGTCCTCATTATGTGACTACTGCTGCAGTGGGAGATGAAGGAGCAGGAAGGAAGTTCCAGGATCTAGAAACTGCTCTTCTGCAAACAGGAAGTGGGAGTAGGGGACATGGAAATTACCAGAGTCCTGCTGAGCATCCCTTCCCAGAGGCCAGAAAACCAAAATACAACATCTTCCACTTTTGGTGATTGCATTGACTTTGAGCCACTGACTACCCAGAGAGCATAGGGATGTGGCACAAAGTTTCCTTACCCATATGCATCCCTCCACAGGGTTGGGTAAGGGCTTAAAAAGGGAGAAAATAAATAGAAATATATATAGAAAATATATAGAAATAAAGAGTCACCCCTGTTGTTGATACCCATCCTCATTTCCACCTAAAAGTTACACCTTTGTAAGTAATTTCAAACATGAAAGAGGCTTGCTTTATCCTACCTATGTTTCTGGTGACAGTGAGCCCCAGATGTGACTCCCTGCAGCCTGCCCCAAGCTTTGGTTGAACAGGTTTGAATGAACTAAAACTGAATGGCTTTGGAAAAGAAAGATGATGGGAAGAGAGTCAGAGAAGGAGAAAGATACTAGGCAGAGCACTAGGTTTCTTTATGCAGGCAGTGGGGAGAAACTGAAGGAAAGTGATGTTGGCCACTTTGCTCTTTTAGATGGTTATGTTCTCATGAAGGCAAGTTTTTGATTTATGTGGTGTTTTTGAGGGATTTGTGTTATCCTCTTTTTTTAGCCTCTTGTGCATTGAAGCTTTTTAGCTTCTTGTGCATTGCGAATTTTTAGGATTGCTAGGAAATTATTGAATTTTTTGTTGTTTGAAAGGCTAGACTTCAAGGGAAAGCATGCACTTTTTTTTTTAATGAAAGCACAGGAAAAAGGCTATTTCTGGCAAACAAAGTGCACATTTAAATTATGTTTAAATCTAATTTTTTCTTTATTTTGTAGTGAAGAGTAAATTTGTCATTTCTCTGTGGAATAATGTTTCCAACTTTCAGTTGAGCAGAAAAATAATTTCTTTCTGATCATCTCTAACAACATCTGAAGAACCCGATAAGTAAAAAAAATGAGAAGAAGGAAAGCAGCCTTGACATTATGAAGAAGAAACTAGGAATGAAAAATTGAGCATATCTGTAGAACAAGATTTAGAAACAAAAATGAAGATTGTAACTGAGAGAGTAGCATGAATGCTTACCCTTTGAGCTTGAAACCACTTTTTCTTAACCATTCTTTAAGAAAAAAAATCTAACACCTCTACAGTATAGTAATCCCTGGAGTATCATTTTAGTAATTTTACTTACTGTATTTCTTTTATATAGGTCATAATACTGACTGAAATTTCTCTACCCTCTTCTGTCTTGCTAAGATGTAAGGGGCTTTGGAAACTGCTTCTGGAATACAGTGTTTTCCAAATATTGGCTCAGAGAATAAGATGGCTGCGAATGCCCTATTTGCTGAAATAAATAATCCTACACTGTCCTTGTGGATACTTTTGTTGTTTTTTTCCATTTCCTTTTTTTAAAAAAACATAAAGTTGAGTGGGATGGTTTGAGTACCCCCTTATGTACCATTAAAGGTTTCGAATATCGCATTATTGCTTTTATCTTTGTTTATTTTCAGCTGTTCCTCTAAACAATTCCTAGTTCCTTTCTTAGCCAAAAACTATGATATTATTGTCAGTTTCTTCATTTTGAAATAAATAAATTACATTATTAAATCAAAACAAAAAGCCCTACACCCAGGTACAAATACATAAACTTACCAATGCAGAGATAGAAATATCAATATGTGTATTTTTTTGCAGCTATTGCTAAATATAACTCACTGAATTCCCTGTCTATGAATATAAGTGGGATTTAGTAAATGATTTCACTTTGTCCATGCCCTTGTGTGTATATACAATAAATATCAAGGTTGTGACAGAATTGCTTGGACATTAAAATTTGTAATTTTCCCTCAGCTTGCATTATTTGTCAGCCCAGCAAGTTGAAAATTGTAGTACAAGAAATATATTAATTGGCTCACTTGAAAAGTAATTCCTTTAGAAGTATGCTTTACCTCTATATCACTATCTAACTAGATAATCTGTTATTTGTTGTTGTAATGATTAATTACAGAAATTCACTTAGAATATCTCCTGCACCTCTACCACTATAAAGGGTGTTGCTGTTTGTAACTAAGGCTAATTGAAAATCTCATTTGTCTTCAAGAATCGTGTTATCTTTTCCACAGAAAATCTATTTTTGTTGTTCCTTCTGTTCTCAGATACTGCAATCTTCTGTGTCCTCAAGTTCCTCTTTTTCCTAGTGCTCAGAATTCCTGACTGAGTTTCACTGGGGAGATGCCAGAGGGAATGCCACCACTCTGAATACAAGTAATGCATCACAAGAAAACATGGGCCAACTTGGTAGACTCATCTACAAGAAGAATATGAATATGAAATCTTCAAACTAGAAGCCCCTTGTAATATGATATGAAACATATTTTAAAACTTTATTTTTGTCCCTTGAAAGTTTATATCCATCTTGCCCCTTTCTTCATAATACTTTGAGTAATTTTAAATGGAAAATGTAAGTCCTCTTTCGAAGCCCAAAGTTTCCATGCAAGACCAACAATTCAAAAGTAGGTCTCAAAGTTTTTTTAATTCTGAGTGTCGTACTTAAGGTATGAAAACTTTTAAACCATATCATTTAGCTGAAGTAGCATGAAACCACTCTTCAAAGTGTTGAAAAGATTTAGAGAGGATAAACAACAGAAAACTTATGGTTTTCCAATCCCTTTGCCAAAATTGGCAAATGTTTAGTTGTCACAGAGACACAAGATGCCGTGCTGAGGCACAAGCAGGTGTAAACAGTGTTAGTGCTTCAGTCCTCTCTGAGATGCTTTCCAAGTAGTCTTAAACATGCCAGACACACAGAGATTCAGAGATGCTTAAGCATAGTCCTCTATGTTATGCATTTGCTTCTTTCTGCAAGTAACCAAGAAAGTCAGGTTTGAATATCTAGTTCTTTTTCACAGATTTCCCTTTCCTGAAAGATGTAGTTGGAATTTTGTTTATTCAAGCCAAAGACTTCTCCCATGGACGTTTTAAAATAAATATTTTTAAAAACTGTTGGCTTTTAAAAACCAGGAGTGTTTGCTATTTTTGCCACCTGGTTTCTAAACTGGCATAAACTACCTTCATCTTATTCGATCAAAAGGATGTCTGAACTAGTTTTTTTCTTTTTTTTTTTTGTCTGTGGCTTAACCTGCTTTTTGTCAATGTTAGAGACTGGGATTAGTAAAAAAAGCTTCAGTGTTCTTTAGTGAAGGAAGATACAGTACAGCACAGTAGAGTAGAGTGGCTGGCTAAGAGCCAGCTTGTTTTTAATCATCTGCTAAAGAAAAACATTGCAATTTCAGATGGTTACTGATATTTTCATATGGAAGCATGTTTTGATTAGAGCCTTTCTTTGCTTTTCAAGTATGAATTGGGAAGGTTTCAAGTGGTTTCAGAAGTAGTATCTGGTTTGAATAGTCTCAAAATATGGCACTGGAGTGTGCTAGAACAGAAAAAGCACTCCTGGTGAAAAAGCAACTGAGAATACATCTTAGAAGAAGGCCAGTGTGTGGAAGTGGAGTCTTGCAAAGTGTCTTGTGCCTTGCCCTTACTCTTTTGCAGCATCAAGGGTTCAAGATCCATAGCATGGAATGGAAACCCTACTCTTTGGATCCATGTCTCCAAGTTGTCTCTGAAGTTTTGCTGGCAGGTAGGAAGAGACCATTGTGGCTCAGGATGTTATTGACCCCTGTTTAAGTCATCACAAATGGCTTTTCTGAGCAGCCTGTTGCAGGCTTTTTAACCGCACTGTCTGTCACTCTTATTTGTCTGCTTAATGACATGTTGCTTACCATCTTCTGTACTGTGCTTGAGATTCACATCTAAAATGCCATGTAAAAGCTAGGTAGCACTAATCTACAGTGGCAGCTTGTTAAAATGTCGTGGTTTCAGTCATGCATTTGTAACCACTCTAACATAAGATAAGTGTGACAAGTGCTAATTCCAAACACCCACAATACTGAAACTGAGAACAGCTTAGCTAAAGCACTTTGAATTTTCTAAGGACATCTGAGGTCTATGGTTGCAACATCTCAGTATGCTTTTACCTGAGTACCTCAGGCTGCTTTTATCTGAAAAATGAAAATGTTACATTAAAGATTCAAGATTAAATGATGAATGCTTATTTAAAAAGAGATTAGGGCAGAAATGCTATGCATATGTTTGAAATCAGAAAATATTTCTTATTCTCTAGACAAAGTGAAGAAAGTTGTAGGGTAAAAATAGGTTGATCTTCCCATGGGAAAATAAATAAACCAATATCCAAGCACCAAGACCTGTGCATTAGCACAACTTCATTTGTGAGCATCCGTTTTCATGAGATTTTCCTGATGTGTCTGCGTCATGTATATAAGTTCCTAATGTGAAGAGGAAGGCGATCTGAGGGAGGAAGAGAAAACTGTTCTTCAGATGACTTATTATCAGAATGATGTCTTTTTTTGGTTTGAGTGTGAACTTCTAGACACAATAGTGCTGAAAGGTGGCCCCATCAGTGCCCAGTGAAAGCAGTGACAAGTGCAGGGATTTGGAAATTTTCATTTAAAAATGAGAGAGAGAAAATGAAACTGCATCATCTTCAAATGATTTTTGTCTACGGGATTTCCACATGGAAGCTGTTAAAACAATGAAGACCCTGATGTCAAATTAGAAGAAAGTGAGGGATGTCAACCACATCTTGAGAAGTCACTGAACAAACAAGTACCTTGCAAGTACTAACCAAGAAGGTGAAAGGCCCTTGCATGACAGAAAGTAAAAGGTGCTCGGGGTGGTAGCAATATATAGCTGCAGAACAAGCATGGAATGGTGAGAAAAAAGAGAAGGACAAGGTGTGTGAGAAGTCTGAGAACCACGAGGCAGAGTCTCAGTTATACTATTCTGGCTTTGGAGGTTAAAACATGGTTTGTGCATAACTGCTGGAAAAGAACGCAGAGAAAGCTCTTTCACACAGCAAAAGGAGGAAGCTTATAATGGGGGTGTGTATGTTATACCATGTGGGGCAGAGAGAAGGATTCTTTTCCCATCATAAACCTCTTACACTGATATTTTTCATGCCCCAGCAAGAACATGAATATAAGAAACTTCATTAAAAGGACATTATGGTATCTTTTTATGGTATCTTTTCCACTGTTTCTAGGTTATTCTATTGTGAAGTATTTTTCCAGAAACTGTTGTTCTCTGTACATATTTAGACATAGAAAAAGGTTTCTGTGTTCCAGATCACAAGCAATTAAAAGTTGTCTTCACAGATTAACTACAAAGAAGCAGGGAGAGAGATAATAAACGTTCATTATATTTGCCAAAATTTCAAATAGCCTTGAAATAGATTATTTATCTCTCTCTCTTTCATTTCTTTCTATTTATCTTTTCCTCTTTTTTTTTTTCCCTCTAACTCTTAACCCCTGAAAATATCCTAAAAATGGTGAGGTTTTTTTAATAGAGAAAAGTATTTTTCCTTTGCTGTTTTTTTTCCCCTCTGAAGTGTGTGATGCAGTTATTCTATACACTTAGAGCAACTTTCCCTGACACTCCAGCTACATCTTCCTTTGGTTTTTTTTTTCCTTTGTGTGAGACATGGTATCCTCATTGCAGTTATAAAGAGCTTATTTTCATGAATCACTAGAGATCAGCCAGACTAAGATCTCCACGTTAAAGTTCACCCAACAGTGACATTATTCACTGTAACCCATTGTTTAAATTAAATATCTCCTTTTTATACAAACTAAGCACAATATTAAGTATGTAAGAATGACAGATCTACCAGCATAATTTACTTATTTTTATCATAGGATCACATAATATCTTAGATTGGAAGGGACCTTAAAGATCATCTAGTTCCAACCCTCCTGTCATAGGTACAGACACCTTCCACCAGACCAGGTTATTCAAAGCTCCATCAAGCCTGGCCTTAAACACTTCCAGGGATGAGACATCCACAGCTTCTTTGGGCAACCTGTTCCAGTGCCTCATCACCCTTAGAGTAAAGAATTTGTCCCTAATATCTGATGTAATTTTGTATGAAGCCATTCCTCCTTGTCCTTTTCAATATATGCTCTTGCAAAAAGCCCCTGTCCCCCTTTCTTGGCACTGGAAGACCACAGTTAAGTCACACTAAAGTCCTCTTTTCTCCAGGTTGAACAAAGCTAATTGTCAAAGCCTTTCCACATAGGAGAGGTGCTTAACCCCTCTAATCATGTTGGTAGCCTCCTCCGGACTAATTCCAATAGATTCATGTCATTTCTTTGCTAGGGACCCCAGAGTTGGATGCAGCACTTCAAGTGGGATCTCACCAAAGAGTAGAGTGGCAGACACTATTTACAAATGGTCAAAAGACTACATTTTTCTATCACGTAGCTATGCAACAATTTAAAATGGTGCAAATTTTAATAATATTCCATATTACATTGAAACAAAGCAGAAGTTTAGCCCCTTAAAAATAAAAGGAAAGTTATTTGGATTAAAAAAAATCAGTATGCAGTATAAGGCAGGAAAAGAGCATTGCAATTCTTCTGCTTACCTCACACTTACTTTGAAATTGTGTAGCTCATAAGTAGCTCCATCTCATTTCACGTGTTTTCTAACTGTAAAGTGAATGAGAGGAAGTGTTTTTCCTTGGATGTGGTATAACAGCAGAATTTTTCAAGTTAGGTACTGTATATCTGGAAAACCAACTTTCTGTCTTAATTTTTATGCTTTTCTCTTTAGGAAATACTTCTGGGTTAAGATTTTGTTTGGAAGCTAGATGTCTTAGTGCTTAAATTAGCTCTTTTAAGAGGGACATTATACAGTGAGTTGGCATCTTGTTCTTCTCATCTGGGAAATTTCTTATAGATCTACATGTACTGTCAAGGGCAAGAGTGAGAGGGGGGCAATTTGAAGAAATGCACTTGCTTTTAGAGGAGCATGAAGACTCCTCCTCAGAGGCTCTGTCCAAGGTGACCAAAATCTCTCAGCAAGATTTCCAGTAGATACTTCTAAATAATTTGTAGTTCTTTGACCATAGCTGTAGTTTTGAAGTATTTTTCCTTTGTACTAGGTTTTTTTTTTTCCCTTTCTTCTTTAATGTAAACAATGTGGTACTTGTTTGTATAATCCCCTGACGTTTTGTTGTGCAATTAATCTGCATGTTGTTCTTAAGCTTAAACGTGTCCTATGGTGTCTCCCTTATCTTATTCTATTATTTGCAAATCTGAGAAATGGTCATTGAGTTTAGAATGCAGTGGAACATGATGATCTATGGAAACTCTCTCATGTAGCATCAGAGTAATCAAGGAGACAGATGATGGATGACTCTATACTTTTCAAATTGTGGGATTTTAAGTTCTATGACTTTTGCTGTGGAATCCTGCTGCTGACTGTAAGAAAACAGCTTAATCACTCTGTGTCTCTATAAAATGGTTATAATCATTCTTTGTTGCATCAATGTTATGAGGAAAATGAAGCAATGTTTCTAAGTGGTGGGTAGTGTGGCGGTAAGGTCGCTGTTATAGATGGGTGGTATGGTGATCAGCTCTTGCAAATGAGGAATGGATGTGTATTAAAAGAAGCTTTGTTGAGGTTTAAATATCTTTAGATGTATGACTCTGTTGTAGGCTGGTTTTGGACCCGTTTTTGCTCTTCATTTAATCCTCCCTTCTCCTCTCTGTAGTGTTGTCACCAGACATGTGAGGGAAGGGTGTGTACCCCTGCCCCTTGCAGCAGGCAGCCGGGAACGAGGGAAGCTTGTCTCTGGGGGGGGCTTTGCATGACAACACCTCACCTCCAATCAACTTGCAAGAAGGTCTCCACCAATGGATGGCACAGAAGAGTTAACTGGCAGACTCTGGGACAGGCCAGGGATATATAATGAAAATGCTTGAATATGTACAACCATTTGTGAATATGAATTTGGCTGATGCAACACCTGGGGTATGAAAGGCAGAGCTGCCATTTTGTGGACGAGCCTCTGGTGGTCAGCACCCTCACAGCGCTGTCCCTTTTGCTTTGTGAATTTTTTATTAGCTCTCAATAAAACTTTTATAACTCATTCCCACTTGGGGTCTGAGTCATTTATAACAGTCAGGTGGTGAAAGCTAATCTGATTGCATCCCTATTTACTGACAAAAAGTTATTTAACAGTAGTCCTTGAATTTCTATGCACGATATGCCTGTCTGTGTGCAGGGAAAGTGATATAGCTGTAAATCTATGGCCAACATGGTTTCTAAGTGAGGGAGAGGGAGGGAAGCTCTGGGGCTGCATGGAGAGAGGAGTACTAATGAGTCATGTCTAGGCAAGGATGAAATGTGTGCATCTCCCTTCCTCAAACATGGATTTATTTTTATTGTTTGGGGCTTTGCAATAATCTTGATCTCTCTCCTTTTGGCACAGCTTGTACCTCTGAGTAATGCCCATCACAGACATATGATCATAAACACCAAAATTATCTTATGACTGAATCTAGTTAACTCTGAATCTTCTCACCTCCCTACTCATGTCCACCACTGGATGTAAATCAGCTTAGTGCGAGCTGGCAGCTATCTTGCATGCACAATGGACAGCAGCAGTGGAGCAGCATAATGTTTTTCTTTTGAAGAAAATAAACTGGAAACACAATATGTAACTGAGTGTCTCTGCCTCACAGCAAGATGACCCCATACATGAGGCAACAGCTGCCAAAATACCCCTTCTCAAGGTTAGTGCGCTGATTGCATCAGATTTTTGTGAGCAGCTGTGGAAAGCCTTGAGGAAGGGTGCCCTCTTTTTTCCCTAGGGGGAATCAAGAGTACAGCCAGATTCTTATTGTTAGATATTTCCTTCTTCTGAGAGCTGAGCTGTGTAAATCATCTGCAGGTCCCCCTGGTTTTGACGGTGCTGCTGTCAGACCCAGTGCTGGCTGTCTGAGCTGCAGCTGATGCTGCTGCTGGCTTTGCTTGAGCCAACTTGTCTGGCCAAAACCTTCCTCCACATTTGCACTCAGGGTGACAGGTCTATAGGTCCCAGCTACCCCTCGCATTAGGCACCTACTCATGTCTTAGCTGCCTTCACCACTAAGGCAGCCTTTACAAGGAACTAAAGAATATGGCAAGGGTGTGGTCTGACCAATATGTTAAAATTCTAATGCTGAGGGCGCCAAATGGACCCATGGGAAAATACAGGAAGGTGAATTGCACAGAAAATACTCTTCCATGGTGTTTCTTTTCTTATGATAATGATTTTTCTACTTCAGACATAGGATGGTTAAGCTGGTCCAACAGTCAAAATTCTAGTTTTCTGAAACAACAAGTAGAAATTCCAAACTTTCTGACAGAAAGACAAAGTAAATATCTTTGTGTTGGGGGTCAAGTTTTTTCTCTTTTTCTTTCTGTCTGGGAATTTTTCATCCCATTTGTTGTCCTGGAGATGATGAACATAAAATATTAAGAATAAAAACATGGCTGGGCATCTTCAAATTCCACTGAGATGGTCCTGGGAAAGAAGGGGTGGGGGTATGGTTGCAGCACTGTCTTAGCTGGGAGGTGAGCTCTCTGGCTGGGGAATTTCTCTTGGGAAGTGCAGCAATACCATGAGATGTTGGGGTCTGAGACTTGGCTGGGGGTCAGGGGCTGGGCTCAGCCCTTTTTCCTCTCCGCAATCAGAGGGGCGAGCAGCCACACGTGGTCTGGGGAGCAGGTGCCTGTCATTCCCTGGATGGGCCTGAGTTGAGGTTTGCTCCCAGGGTCTGTTTATTTCTTCTTTTTGTTTCTACCAGCTGCCCACATCAGCTGCTGCTCGACTGGACCTGTCTGCCTTCACCACTGCTGCCAGCTCCAGTGAGTGACGCCAAGGTCCATTTCTGCCCAGTGGGGCCTGCCTGCCCATGTAGTTTCTTGACACTGCTCTGGGGTCTTTTGCTACACTTAGCTTGACATCCCCCCACACCTGGTCCCCATGGTTTCCTGCCACTTCACCAAGGTTTTCACTACATTTTATGTTGACCTCCCCCAGGGGTCCACCTGGCCACTGTTCTTGCTGCTGTGCCGGGGTTATTACTATACTTTGATTTGCCGCCCCCAGGTCTGTTCGCCTCTGCTGTCCCCCTACATTGCTCTGGGGTTCCTGCTACAGTCCAGCTCATCACCCGGAGTGGCACTGACCGGCTGCTCCCCGTGAGGCTCACAAGGCAAGCCATCTCCCCTCGCCTGAGCCGCCATGACGGCGTGAGGGCGCCGCGCCACAGCGCCCCCTGCAGTAAGGAGCTGGTACTCCTGCTCCCAAACCTCGGCCTGAAAGGCCTCCTTTCAAAGTTTAAAGTAATCGGAGGGAAGCGAGTCATATTTTTCCATTCCAGGAAGGAAGGTTTTGGTCGGTAGATTCAGTGAGAATTCAAGGAGTCTTAAGGATAGGAGCTCCATTCACCAGCCCTTTGGGTGGATATTGAGAAGCATTCAAAAATGGCCGTCAGTTTTGATAAGTGGCAAGAAAACTTTTCAGTCTTTTGGTGGACTATGGAGCAGAAAATGAATCAGGAATCTTCTGAACTAGACTTACCATACCAGTCTTCATTCAGAAATTATCCCAAAGAGTGCAGATGCTCCTGAAAAATGTACATGGGTGTGATGAATACTAAACATAAAGATGTTACATTATTTTAGAGAAGATTTAGGCCTGTCCTAATTCTGATATGCAAATTCTGAGCAGGATTATAATTAGAATTAATTACACTTATTTTAAGTGGTGATAATGCACCCTTGGGAACGGTAATGTCAGAAAATTAAACCTCACTTCTTATCTGAGCTTCATTTGCTATCCTTATTTATGCTTCTTCTCTTCAATTGAAGTACTAGAAAATAACTGTGGTGAGGTGAAGCCTTTGCATTTCATTGTGGCACAGGGTGATCAGCTTTTACGGGATGCCATATAGAAATACCATGCCAATTCCAAGTCAGCAACTAGAGACAGGGGAAAGGCTAAGGCTTGTAGTGCCTTCTTTGCCTCATTCTGTAATAGTTAGGGTACCCAGGCCCCCAAGTTGGAAGACAGGGATGGGGGGAAAAATAAGGACCCCACAGTCCAGGAAGAAATGGTCAGCAACCTGCTTGCCTATTAAACACACCCAAGTCTATGGGGCTGGAATAGATCAACCTGAGGGTACTAAGGGAGCTGGTGAAAGCACTCACTGAGCCATGCTCATGTGGATGTGTCTACATGGACTTCAGTAAAGTCTTTGATACAGTTTCCCACAGCACTGTCCTGGAGAAACTGGCTGCTCATGGCTTAGACCAGTGCACTCTTCACTGAGTTAAAAACCCCTGGACCAGAGAAGGTTGGTGAATAGTGCCACATCCTGTGCCACCAGTGGGGTTTCTGGGAGCTCAGTGTCGAGGCCAGTTCTGTTTAATATCTTTATCAACACCTGGATGAGTCTCCCTTCAGTCAGATGACAGCAAGTTGGGTGGGAGTGTTGATCTGCTGTAGCATAGGAAGGCCCTGCAGAGGGATCTGGACTGAGTCTGAGAACAACAGTATGAGGTTCAACAAGGCAAGTCTGTGGTCCTGCACTTGAGTCACAACAGCCCCAGGAAGTCCTACAGATTTAGAGCAAAGTGACTGGAAAGCTGCCCAGGGAAAAAGGACCTGGGGATGTTAGTTGACAGCAGTTGGGCATAATCCAGCATGTGCCCAGGTGGCCGAAAAGGCCAGTGGCATGCTGGTTTGTATTATGTGGCTAGCAGGACTAGGGAAAGGAATGTCATTCTGTATTCAGCACTGGTGAGGCCACTTTGAATCCTGTGTCCAGTATAGAGCCTGTCATGACAAGAAAGACATTGAGGTGGTGAAGTATGTTCTGAGCAAAAGAACCGAGCTGGTGAAGGGTCTGGAGCACAAGTCCTATGAGGAGTGTCTGAGGAAGCTGGGATTGTTTAGTCTGGAGAAAAGGAGGTTGATAGGAGGTCTTACCCCTCTCTAAAACTACCAGTAAGGAGGGTGCAGTGAGGTGGGGGCTGCTCTCTACTCCCAAGTAGGAAGCAATTAGATGTGATCCATACTGGACCCAAGATGTCCTAGGGAAGTTTTAAATTTGATACCAAGAAAAATTCCTTCACAGAAAGAGTTGCTAAGCAATAGAACAGGCTGCCCAGGTAAGTGGCTGAGTCACCATCCCAGGAGGTATGTAAAAGACCTATATTGCTAACAGACATGGTTTAGTGGTGGACTTGGTAATGCTGGCGTAATATTGAATATGACAATCTTAGAGGTTTTTCTAACCTGAATAATATTATGTTGTACATAATTCTATGTATTGGATATTTCTGAGAAACACAAGAAGGGTTGGGGCTTGGAGTACTGCTGAATCATCTGAAGCACCAAGAATGAATTATAATATTGAAATTATATTTACATGTTGCTGAGGACATTCTGAGAAAAGACAATTATTTATAAATAGTTGATCATACAACCATGAAAGCTAGAGACAGAAAAAGTAATAAGAATATATAGTCCACATTGCTACTGCTAGAGAATTATCTTTTTTTTTTCTTTGGCAGATTTGGCTGATTAGCCCCTCTTTTCCCAAAACCTAATAAACATTGCATTCAGATAGCATGTGAGGACTAAACCAAGATATGAAAATATACGTTTGAGATGAGTTTTTAGAACTAAATTAAGTGTTCTGATCTTACCCACCATATACTATGGATGCTAAATGTGAGCAGAAAGCAGGGAGAACAGTGTCTGTGGAAAAGCAGGCTGCATAGCTTTTTCAGTCTCACCTGAGAAAGCAGCCTGGAAAAACATGAGGAGGAATTAAAATAATCCTCAGAGATAGATGACAGCCTTGCACATTGTTTGTTAGTTTCTTGTTGTTCTTAGAGAAGGTTGAGGGGTGGTGTACACCACTGACCAATGATGGTGATGTGTTAGTTCACTGACCAATAGGAGTTTTACCTTTTGTGTATTGGTCTATAAAAGAAGATCTGAGGTAATAAACTTTGCGCTCCTGTTCACCTCACAAGAGAGGTGTGTCATGCTTCTTAGCCATTCCTAATCTAGAGCGACAATATACAACTACACTTACAATTTATATTGTGATGCATTGTCTCTGAATTACAGTATTCTGTAGTTCTGTAATATAGTGATTTTTATTGTAAATAGTCATTGAATTTATAATCTGGTGGATTCGTAGGTAATGGGCTATAGGTATCTGAGATGACAGCTTTCTTTAGTTAGGACTATCAGTATTTGTTGGTTTTTGTTGCTGTTGTTTTGAATTTCTTAGCAGTTTAATCAGATATACACAGAGGGACAATATTCATTATGGATTATGCACAAAGCCAAGAGTGAATCTGAGTGATGCTGATATAATTGTTTTACTGGATGGAAAAGAAGCCTTAGAAATGATGTAGACAAAAAGAACAGTCAGATGTCTAATGCATTCATTCACACTTGCTGGTATTTGTTGTTAATTCCTATAAAGGACATCAGGTGTCATTTTGCTGGAGGCACAAGACCTGCCTGAGCATATTTAAATTCTGAGAATCAGATTTTAGATTTTTTTTCAGTGGCTAAAATGTGAATGATTTTGTATCTGAGGTTGTAATTTTTAATGAGTAGGAGAAACAAGAATTTTGTACATATTGCTGATGTTGCAAGAATAGTTATTTTTTAAAATTCACAACTCTATATATCCTCCAGTTACACACAAAATTATTTAATCTGCCAAAAAATCATGGAAACCATAAAACCATAGTCAAATACATAGTGATATATGAAAAAAAGCAAAATAGTAGCCTTTATCCTCCTACAAAAAAATCAACTATAATAGCCATTGTGAGTAGACATTTAATCCTGCAAACATGTATTTCTGGCCTGGCAGATGTTTTTGATTGCTCATCTTTCTAGTCACAACCACGGAGTATCTTTCTGGCATCTTGGATAGCCAGAAGATCAAAGACCTCTCACTAAATTTTAACACCTGAAATCCAGTTTTGACAAGGTGTTGTGATGCCTTGTTCTGTCTGATCCCTCTTTTCCATCTCTCATCCCAGGACACTCTCAGCTGTGCAAGCCATTGTAGTGTACTGGAGCTAGAGAAGTTTCTGCTGTTTACAATAGATTATCTGTTAGTCCTGTTTTATGCTATTCTGTCTTGCATTCCCTCAGTTTTTTGTGCCCTTTAGGTGGACTCTATTAGTATTTCTATTTGCATTCAGGTGAGAGGAACTGTTGGTCTGTTATTCACAGTTTAACTTTGAGTAATGGAGTACACATTCATAAGAACTTTAGACCCACTTAAATTGCAGTGAAAGAAAAATAATATTACGTATGAATTAAATCTTTAAGAATTTATATTACTAGTTTTCAGGATTTTTTTGAGGATAAGCAGAAACAGTCCTTTGTGTAGGGCAAAAGAAATTAAATTTTGTAAGTGGAGCCTTAGAATTTTTTTTAAATAACAGGGTTCTTGTACTTATCTTCCTGGTGAAGTTCATTATCTTTATCTTATAAAAGACTGAAAGAGAGCTGTTCACATTAGATAAGAAGGCATGATAGCTTAAGCCAAAAACCTTTTTGCACTGAGAACTATGAGTAGTGTGGCAGCATTGCCTACCAGTGATTCTGTCATTTCTTATAATCTCCTTCCCACTAAAAGGTATAGAAATTAGTGATGGTTTTAGTGCTTTCAGAATCTAGATTTGTCTTCTGATGGGTGATATAACATCTCAGAAGTGAGAAAAAGTCACTGTTTTGGGATTTGATGGCTAGAGGACCTAGGAAAACAAGAGTATCTTCTAGAGCACACTCTCAAATCCTTCAGCAGAGAGATTTTAACAGGTCTTTACTGCTCATTCAGCATTGAACTACCTTATTTATCCACGCACCTGAATTTTTAGCACTCCATATAGTAATCAACTCCAAAGTAGACTTTGCAGAAACATTATATATGCTGAACAATGCCTTGTGATACTACAGTAGCTGTAGAGAAGATCTTTAGAGATCTGTAAAGAAATGGGGTCTTTAAACTTGAAGGTGAGATATTGCATGTTTTTTTCTCCTCTCTATAAACTTGGCTAATTAGCAGATGCACGCCCTATCTACCAAACACGAATCAGGCGTACTTGGCCTGAGGAACAGAGGATGGTCACAAAAAAAATGTGCTTGCATCTATGTATCTCATTCTTTGCAAAGGACTTTCTTAAGCATAAGAAAGCATCAAACCTTGAGAATGTTGTCCAACTGAGCAGTGAACTGATTGTGGGAACATGCTTAGTACGCCTGTGATTTAAGGCAGATGGAAGACTCATCACTTTAGCATTTTTCAAGATGGCTTGTAAATTTCCTCTGGCAATCACTCAAGTGGCCGTGTCTGAAAAAATGGGCATTTATGTCACTTAAGAGATTTTAAGGAAGTCTACCAACATGGTGATAATCAGCAGGAGTGTGCTGTCATTCAGATCATGCAAACCGCCTTCCCCTGGGGAAGTCTGTTCTAAAGAGGCACATCAGAAACCTGTTGATATAAAGAGCACTGAACTTTCTTATGGTACAAATGGTTGATGGTTATTTAATCTCAGTTATACTGTGCCAGATCAACTAGGAGAGAATTTGGACTGAGAGAAAGACTGTGTTTTATGCAAGGGGGCTTTTTGCAATGACACATTGTAAGGGTTGCTATGGAAGGGTGAAGAGGACTCCTCTTTCTCACTTTCGCTGTGTTGAACATCCTACATTTTGTAGGACCAGATTTGCGTAGTACAGAGGTGAAATATGTTATCACTTTTTTTTTTGGGTTATTGTTGCCAGAAAGTGAGATGACTCACAAACTGCAACTATTTTTTGCAGAAGAGTCAGCTGGATATGTAAATCTGCTCCTTCTAATCCGTTTTCAGAAATTTGATAGATGGACAGTAATGCACTGGCAGGAATCTTTAGTAATTCGTATAAAGGAATAAACCCCTCTACTTTATTTGGTAATATTAGGACTTACAATGTATTATAATAATGCTTGCAATATTTAGAGTCGCTGCCTACATACAGTATGTCCTGTATAAGTTATTTCCAATATCAAAACTGGAATTCTTGGCAAAATCTGAAATGTAAAAGTTCATGTATTTTTAAAGCAAGAAAGAACAGTTAGATCATATATTTTAATAGGCACCAAATGGGATACTGGTATTCTCAACTTTTTCTATACAGTTTATTTTGTACTTAAATATTCTTGAAGTTTAGAAGGGTGAGAAGATAAATGATCATGAGTTGATGTTTTTCATAAAAGCAGTACAGCAATCTTTTGCTTGAAGGGATACTGCTAACTTTTAAGCCTGTCTGTAGCTGTAAATGGATGTGAATTTATGTTGACTGTAAATAAATGTTAACAGAATAATGACCTACTGAGACAGCTTTATAATATTCAGTAAATTATTGTACATGTAAATTGTCTGATATAGCAGCTAAAACAGGTGCAACACCAAATCACATCCTTAAAAAATATCTAAATACATTAATATTTAAATTACTAAAAGTCTACTGTTGTTTTTATTTCTTTACTATGGGAACATATTTATGTTGGTTACACTTGTCTAATTGTCATGAAAATCTAGGAAGACAAGTTTCAAAAGGAGGCATGTGGCAGAATAGAAGTTACATATATTGCACAACGGTGTACAGAGATGACAGTGGAATTTTTTCTTCTCTATTAAAAAACCACATTGTCTATCCCGTGTGATATGATGATGCTTGCTGCAGAAAGTATCTTTCCTGCTGCAAGAACTAATCAAAGTTTCTGTTTTTGCTAATTTAAAATGAATCTAGTTTCAGTATCAATATTATGTGCTAAGCTATGAGTTAATACCAGCTCTCAATCCCCTACGCTCCTTCCTGTTTTAAAATCAAAGCTATTGAAGTGAGATCAGACTGTGCTTTCTGCAAACATATGTTGCTTTTGTTGGTCCTGCTATATTTAGTAGAAAACTAAAACCCTCACTTTAATTCTGGCAGTTGGCTGATTCTGATCTTACATTAGAGTGTCTGATAATTTCACTAGTGTTATCATACTTACCATATAGTGGGTGGATGAGAATCCATCTTTGTCTGTTATATATTGCTCTTGAGAAGACAAGGTGCCTAATAAATGCCTACAACAAACCTTCATTCTCAGAAGTGTTATAGTGCTCTAAATGGACAACCTATTCAATGCAGGGTATGCTCTGGAATTTATGAACGGCAAGGTAAGTTAGGATAGAAGAGACTCTGGTGCTTTTCCAGTTATGTTGATGCTTAGGTAAAATATAGATCTTTTTCCTCCACAATATAAACTGCAAACACAGCTGCATAATATACACAGTCAAATGCCAAAGACCTAATAAGATTTTGCTTTCCAGAAATATAAATAATTTAATCAGATTAATGACATTGTTCTACCTGAGGGATTCTATAATTAGTAGATTATTGAAGCAGCACACAAGTTATCTACCATTAGCACCTGGAGGAATTCCTGTTGTCTTAAAAAGTGGAATCAAATTATATGAATATTCCTGTCATGCAATCTGTAAAGATAATAAGCCTCTGGCATTTTGTAAGCTATATAAATCCATGGATTTCACATTAAATATTTAAAGCACAGGAGGTGTTATTTGTTAGAATACTGATAAAAATAGTTCAGCTATTACAGCTGCCTTTTCCATTTGGTAAATCCCTCTTTGTTTGATTTGCTTTCAAGCCTTTTTGATTTGTTGGGGGTTTTTTTGGTTGTTCTTTGGGGTTTTTTTGTTGCTTCATTTTTGGGGTTTTTTTTGATTGGTGGTTGTTGTTTTTATTCTTTGGGCTTTTTTATTGTTACCTTTTTCCAGTTCCTCTGGAAGTGTGTTTTAGACTTTGTATGATAAACACTCAAAATATTTTTTCAGACATTTTAGCATTTTGATACACAGAGCATATTCAAACCAGGGGTATAAACAGACGGGAAGCAGGAAGATCTTTTTTGAACACTAAAGAAATATTGCTTGAAATACATTGAAAATTCTTCTGAATATGTTTATAAAGCAGGAGCTTATTCTTTGATGTGTACTCCATTCTAAGAGTTTGTTTGGGATAATACTGAAGATGGAACTCATCAAGGTCAAAGATACATTTATATATCATTAATGAGGGTGTTGAATAATTCTTGAATAATACAGGCCATGGGGAAAATGGCTGGTGTCTTAATAGACTGCAGAATTTAACAGAGGATTTTAAAGATGATAAAAATATGATGCCTATTTGTCTGAAAGTGACCTCTTAACAGTTTCAGTCATCTGGCAATTTAAAGTGAAAAACTTTGTTGGTAAAAGTCTCTCTGTTTTTAATGGATTGCCACGTCAGGCTGAAGCTGCAGTCAGGATAACTGATGACCTTTGAAGTCCTTAGAATAAATTATGATTTGTGTGCAAGAGATGATAATGCAGTTAAAAAGATTTATGTAATAGTTCTTCAAAGAGCTTGAGGAATTAACACAGGGTCATAAATTAGTAGGATTTACAAGTAAGAAATTACTTTACTGGGAGAGCCCTTTTCATCCCATATGGTTTTGCCGCCAGGCACTTGCTGATGTTTAAATGAAGAGATACCTGATGAACCCTCTAGGCAGCTGTGAAATTACAGGGGCACCTATGTTGTTAACAATCCATCCAGCTTTTATAGCAGTCAGGTACTTCCCCTGTAGAGAAGTGAGCTTCTACTTGTAGGACATGTGTCATAACCTTGTCACAAAGTATTTTTAGACCTCAGGCTAAATGACAAGCTAAAAGCTACTTTTACCCTTTTTTGCTTTATGGGTGGCCTAAGTAAATCCTTTCTAGCTGTTCTAAAGTGTATTAGCACTCCACAGGACTTGCCCTATCAACACGTAGATATTTCTTTAGTCTGCAAAAAAATCCCATATAAAGTCTTAACAGTGCTATTCATGAGATGCTTGACACCTATGCAACAAATGCTTGACCATTTTTGATATTACCACTACTGATAGTAGATATTTTTGAGTATTTAACTAGAAAGATACAGACCTTCAAGGACAGGAAAGAAAGGGGCTTTAGTAATGGTATCTGGGCAGTATAGCTTATTTGGCAAGAAGAATTACATCCATCTCCCCAACAGTCTCACCAAAAAAAAAAAAAATAAAAAAATTATAGAAGGAATTGTCTTTGCCTTCTACCCCTCAGCCCAGACATTTTAGCTGGAAACCTCTCCACAGTCATTTCACAGCTTCCTTCACTGAGAAAATTTCTCTTAGAGTATACCCTGATTTTCTAGTGAGCACAGCCACATGAAAGCCTAAAACTTTAAATGTTCTGAAGTCTAAGAATTATGTTTTGGGGTTTTTTTTAGCAGACAAGAGAAACAGCCATTATTTGAGAGGTTTGGACTGATATACCCTATCAATTGTATTTTCTAATATACTTACTTCAAAACATGTATCATTCTACTTTTTTTTTTTTTCCCCTTATCCCACCTATTTAAGAATAACATTGTGTACGACCCTACCTCTCACCCTCCTGCCTAAGGAGCCACTACAGAAACTACTGTAATCTCTAAACCAAACTTGATTCACTTTTTCATGCATTTACAAACTATTTTTAAAGACAATTGGGTGAAAACCATCACCTTTTGCTTTCAAAAGTAGTCATTTACCTCACCTGAGGCAGCAGGATGTTTAACATAAATGTGGAAGAGTGTGACGACCATGACTCCTGATGATTTTGGATGCTGATAATATACAACGTGTTTCTTGCTAGAAGCCTGAAATTTTTCATCTGCAAAAATAAAAATTGAAGGCTAATTTAAAGGAATATGTGCTATTTCATTAAAACTTATTTCAAACCTGATACAGAAAGGATGAAGTTTGGGAAAATGCCAGGTGTTTAATCAGGGCACATTAGACAGCACTATTTTATCAGCGCTTCTCATTGTAATTGAATAAACTTTGGAGGCATCAGTGCAATGGTCTCTGATTATTTGTTATAGTTCATTTCTCCACCACTCAGGCTTATTTTGTTACTGGTTAGATAAGGCACTCTTTTTACATCTACAGCTTGCATGCAGGTACTGGTTTTCTTTTCTTCCAGTTTGCCAAATATTGTGATAAGGTATTTCATGCTGTCCTACTCTGATTTCTAAAACTTCTAATTTTCATTTAAGACTTTTCAGACTTTATAAGAAAAACTGAATTAGTTATCATGCTGTGGCTATTTGTCTGTCTGCACACAAGGATGTATTTACACATACTCTTTTTTCCTAAATTTTGTCTGAGCAGGTATGACAGTACGATTTTTGAAAAAGGGATCAGGTTGCCATCTGGCTTTATTGCCATCTGTTTTTATAACAACAAGCTTGTTGATAAAACTATCCTCAAAAGTAGTTGTGTACCTGTAACTTTTCTGTGCTATCTCCAGTCATCTAAGCATCCGTCATTTCCTGTCAGTAGTGGATGCTCCCACTCACCCTGCCAAAGATACAAGGATACAGCACCCCATGCATTTGTACTGAACTATATTATCAAGCTGATTCAGGGCTGTGGGGGCAAGCAAACTGTGATGCCACTTTCAGAAATTAGCTCAAACCCCATTACATAGCTGTGATTAAATAGTTTGCAATTTATTTGAGTCTGGACTGCTGTCTTTGGCCGAGCTCAGTGCTAGCTAGAGCCCATTAGAAATTGTTAGGTGAGAGAGGGCTGATGCTTTTCAGCAGCACAGTCACATGAGTGGCCATCCCATGTCCTTAGTTGCTGGGCATTAAAGTGGTGTCTGTATTTTCTCTTTAGCTGTTGAATGGTTGAAGCCTGTTGTTGATTCAAGTCCGTGGCATGTGTTCCTGACCTTTGACTTGTTTCTTGGCTCTGGCTCACAACCCTTGGATCATATCCTGGCTCTGGGTCCTGCCTCTTGGCAGCTTGTTTTGTTCCTGTCTTTGGCTTCAGCCTTGGCTGGTATTCTGGCCCTGGCTCCAGACCCTTGGCTGTTAGGTGAGTTCCAGAATTTCAGTGTTTATCCCTGTTCCAGACTTCGGTCTGAATTGGCTCTGCCCTTGTCTCCTGCAGTGAATGGTCTGCAAACATTTAATAAGACTGGGATTGTGTACAAGGGAAGAAAATGTAATTGTTGAGGAAACTTGTCTCTGGATTGCCATGCTGCATTGTCTGCCCCTGATATTCACCAGAATGAGGTCTTGCAAGAGATGCTCTTCTTAGTCAAGTAGAAAATTGACAAATATTTTTTCCTTGTTTTTTGAAGCATGTCAACACACCCAGTCTAAATTCTGGTTTACATATATAGGAAAGTTTTATGTATATAGGGGAAGTGAAAATGAGTACTTTTGGTGTCCTGGAGTATATACTTGAAATGTAAGCATTGTCTACAAAGCAGAGATATTGTAAAAAGAAACAACAAACCCCAAAACAACCCCAAAAAATAATTTAAAAAACACCAAAAAACTGAGAGGAAAAATGAGTTCTTACTCATAAAATTCATTCTTGAATTGTCCAAGTTGCTTAGCTTTTTGATCCAGAAGATAGTAAGAGAAACCATGAAGGGAAGAAGATTTTTCCATAGAGAGGACAACTTCTGTATCTCAACTTTATTTTTTTTTAATTATTTTTTTATTAGTGTGATGTGATATTTAACCTTAGATGACGAGATCACTTGGACCTGGATCTTAATCTGATCAGAGAGTCTGAAGGAAAGATAAGCTATGATAGAATCCTGGTCTTCAGGGAATAGATTTGCACTTTATGTGTTGCCAGCCAGGAGCCAAGGAGCTGCAACAGCAAAAAAACAAATGCTTAAGGAAAACTAACAATACTGACAGAAATTTACATATTGGAGTTTTTTTTTCAATGTTTGTCTTCAGAGTAATGTCTGATTTTGATTTCAATTTGTAAATCAGCATGACTTCACATTCTGAGGTCACCTGAATCAGGAATAGCCTCATCAGTCAAACTGTCAGGTTCCAGATCACACTACAACTCATTTTCACACGTACAATACACAGCATAACTGATGTTATCATATATATGTTGGAGTTTTTTCTCAGAAGACCAAAGCAAACAATCAAAATTAAAACACCACAACACCAACCAAAATGCATAGGCCTTTGACAAGGCTCTGGATGGAACAGTAGAAAGAAAGAGAGGAAGGGAAGAATTTGGTGAGTGGGAGATGTGAAAGAGGTTATAACTTCCTGAGAGTGTACTAAGCTTGGCAAATCTTTCAAGAGGACAGCAGACAAAGGGCATGGGAGATGGAACATAGCACAGGAATGATCAGTAGGGTTAGAACAACAGAAGACATTAGGCTTGCATGTAAACTTTAGAAAGAACATAGTTTTCTCACAGGAAGAAATTAGTACATGGATTTAATTACAGTTCAGGAAGACACTGAGAGTTTGAGTTGTGTCAGATAGAAAAATTGGTGGAAAAGGTGGCTGATTTGTAGGATAGATGTTACTTCTTCCCATGCCAAAAATTAATTCCATTAAGCTCAAACCCCTCTAGAATACAGAAACTTTATTTTCTTTTCCTTGTCTCCAACTGAGGCCAAGCTGGAGCCTGTTTTTTAACAGGAGTTACCATTAAACACTTAAATCTAGACTGATTGTTTGTTTTCTCTGTCATTCCTATCATATTTATTTACCACATCAACAGGCAAGCTGCTTTCAAGTCTGATTTTTGTTACAACACTCCCTTCTAATATAAGCATTTTCCAACCTGATTTTTACTGTACACATTCCTTTTTCTCATTTCCAGCATCTTGTCTCTGTAGATTTCCCTGCAATTCTCCAACCTCTTAGTAACAGGATTTGTTGTCTTATGATGGAGGCCTTGTTGGTTTAAGTCTTCTTTACTGGATTTTTTAAAGAGCGGTAGCCTTGTATCAATCTACTAAGTAGAACTCTGGTAGATGCCTGGATATATGTTATGGCAAAAGTAGGCAAGGGCCAGTGCAGTGTTGTATGTCTTTTTCGATAGAGGTACTCAAGCAACTATCTCTGAGTGGAGATCTTAGCAACTCAAGGAGCTGGAACTCAGATGATGAGCTGTACGCAGTTCTTACTCTTTGTCTAATAAAGTACATTCCTGCTTAATTCAAAGTCACATTCCAGATTGCACAACAATTGTGCCCTTATGTAACCTCTTATAAATGTCCAACACAGCAAGTCATCTTGCACTCATTGTGTGACAGTAATGTATTGTCTTCTTCATAGCAGCAGACTCAGCCTGTCTGCCTAAGTTTCAGCCACACTATCAGCCATTGTAGCCAGCTCTCTTTTAGAGGAAGACACAGGGGAAAAAATGGCAGTCATGGTGGGTCTTATTTCAGTCTTGTCAGTCTTGTTAGGAATAATGTAATTACCTAGACATAAGGCCTGGACTGGAAATCGAGCTGCACCCACCAATTAGGACTACATACAACAGCCTTCTGGCTGGTCTTATGCTGAGCTGCTTTGCTTTTTATTTGGGAATGTTGCTTATGTTGATGGTTTAGGATACAGTGGAAGAATTAGAAGACTTAATCCCTTTGAATCATTGGTTGCATTTGGAGAAACCAATTCAGTGGCTTTACATCTGGATCTGACTTTTAGCTTCTTTCAGGCCGTGAGATTCAAACCTTCTGTTAGGTCCAAATAATATTCCTTGGGATGCTCATAAATCTTACTCACATCACTTCTACACCCTTGTTTCTGTTTTCCTATCTCCATCCTGTCCCATGGATGAAATATGTTTTGTAAAATCTCTATCAAATCTATCAGTCTCTGCTCCTTAGTCACTGTTGCCTATTCTTTTCCCTCTTGCTTTCACACACCTGGTCATTTTCTCACCAAAATTAAGGCACTTCCCTGTAAATTAAAGAGCCACAGGACATTGTGTTCTGAAAAGGAGGGCATTGATTCAAGGTGCAGTGTCACAGAATGATCTCTAAAGTTCATATCAAACCCCCTAGTCAAAGCAGTAGAGTGCTTACCCCAACTGGGATTAATCCTGTAGATCAGTCTGTTGTCTGTGTCTGACGGGTACCAGGTTTGCCCATCTATGAGCCACTAAATTTACCATTTATCTTCAACAGGTTAATGTTTCTAAGACTAAAATCTTACAGTACTAGGCTTGTATTTGACTTAGCAGCATTATTATACCAAATTGTGCTGACTGTTATCAATCCTACTTATCCTCAAAAATTACCTTGGCCAAATTGTTATGCTTAACCGTATCTGTTAGCTTAGCAGAATTTTTTATGTTCATGTTGTATCTCATAACATTATGTTTTCTGTTCTTTCTGGTTTTAATTGTTTTAGCAAGGAACCTCAAAAAGCTAATTGTTTTGCAAGAAAAGCTATGCATGCATTTAAAAATAACTGTTGCTTCATTATTGCTGCAAATTATGTTATCATACCAAAATTTGCAGTCCACACAACCGTGAAATGCATGCTTGGGAAGAATCTGGGGTCAACCGTTAAGACTTTTATTTTCTAATAAAATAGTTTTTCCTAAGAGTGTAAAAACCTGTGACACTTTGGTTTTAAACAATTTACTGGAAAAAATGCAACCAACATATCATCTAGTTTTGTATATATAAGCACCAGCTGCCTTTGTAATTTGAACTGCCTGGATTAATCAAGCAGCTACCTGATTAAAAATTGGACTACAAATGAGCAAGTAAATACTTAGCTGTTTTGAACAAGTCAGAGTTTGGGGGGTTTGTGTCAGCACTCTTGCTGGTTTTTTGGCAGCTATATTAACGAGCAGCTTTTCTTTCGTTGTTCAAATAAAAGCAAAACAGCCTTTGAATTTTGTACTCAGAAATTCCACTCATCTGCCTAATGTTCTTTTTTTAATTAGAAGGATACACATATGACTTAATTAATCAAGCCTGTCTTAGGGAATTATGCATTTATTAATGGTTTCTGCACTCAAACACATTATTAAGGGATTTGTGCTAAGTACCTGACATAAAACAGCCTAATTTTGCTTGCTTTGCCTAATGTATTGAGAAACGGCTTGTTGATCAGATTTCAAAACATTCATGCTAAGAACTAATGTCCTATTTAGAATGTTTAAAAATGCAGCAATCTGGCAAATGAGTACTCGACTGGGTTGTATTTAAGATGAAACCAGTGCCAGACAAGAAATTAAAAGAATGGAACTTCTTTGACCATAGTGAAGATAGAAGAAATTAAAAAAAGAAAGACTGTTTTGCTTTGGACTTCTTTTCTTCCTTTTTTTAACCCTTTCATTTTTTTTAATAGAAATTAAGTGGAATAAACATATACTTTCATCTATTCATCAAGAAATGGAATATGTGATTGGTTTTTGTTTTTTGGCATGCACCTTTGAGTTCAATAAACACTTCTTCAATCCTGCTTCATGACATTACAAATTACCTGGAGTATGAGAACACTTCTCCTGCAGGTGCTTAACTTCAGTAACATTCCTATGTCTCATCCTATGTAGGGACTGACTATCCTCATTTTTGTGTATATATACTATTGCAGTGCCTTATCTACAGAGAAATAACGGATGCTTGTCTTTAACAAAAGACAAGCTCTTTGGAAGCCATTAAGATTTATTTAAGAGAATGATGCAGATGAGTACACACTTGCACACTGACCTATATGAAGGTTTTCAGAACCTTTTCAGAAAGAAGAGGAACATAGTCTGATGTGGTTAGAAAAAAGCTATCATTGTATAAGGAAAATTTCAATCTTTACAGATTGTCTCACCAGCAAAGTGAGCTGGTGTCTATCCACTTGGGTGTGGGTCTGAGTATGTTCAGATCTTTGGGACACTACCTGGGACAACAACACTATGTTATCTCATTATGATTCTGCTGATCTAGGACAGCCAGATTTGCTTAAACTGGTCCTTCTCCCAGCTGCAGTTTTCTAGAAACTGCAAGCTGCAGTTCACCTGCCTGGGGAATGTGAAGGATCCCAGTAGAAAGAACAGTTATTAGACTATGTAGGCCCAAGGAACCATGCAAAAAAAATCCACTTTCTAAAGCTTAAGTCTTCTCAATGTTTTAAAACATTTTAAAGTTCTATTTATTTAAGATTTGAGATTCTCTCACACTGCTCCCTTCTCCACTCCTCTGCTTTGCTTTCTCACATTGGACCAACAATTTTTTACCCCTCTGTCTAAAATAATTAGTGAGTGCCCTTCATTGTAACTTTAGGCCTGTTTGTCTCTTTTTGGGTGATTTGTTACTGAAAAGTTCACCTGGAACTCCCAGGCAGTGACTGCTAACATTTTTCCACTGGTATTTTGGGTGAATAGAAGCTAATCCTGACTCAATCTTCTTTGTTAGTTCAGTTAAGTCTACAGGAATGAGGCACAAAGAGTTTGAAAGGAGTTTAAGTCCCACATGTGTACTTTAGGTCTCATAAAATGTGCATGGACAGTTTCTCCAAATTTAAATGAAAGCTTGAAAAAGACATAGTTAATTTTGAAGAAACAGAAAAGTGCCTTTGTGGCGTATGGGAAGGAGAACAGGAAAGGGAAAGAAAGAGAAAATTGAATTATTTTCTAAAGGTTAAACCAGGCATTTTGAATTAATGTTGAAGTCTCATTTCCTCCTCTCTGATGGTTTGCCTGTCACTGAAGAGGATTAAAGCTATATGGAATCTGAATTCATGTAAATGTTAATGTGTTGACCTTATCCTGCTTATTTCATTCTTCTGCTTCCCATGGTACCAAGACTAACACTCACAGACTAACTTTTTCAAAATGGACTCCTTTTCCATGTTATCCAGGTTCTTCAAAGAAAAAATCAGCATGAATTGTGGTAGAGATGTTTGATGAGCTAAGTTTGATTTATTTCCAGTCCTTGAAAATGCTGTTTTTCATTCTTTTCCTTGCTTTTAACTACTAGTCTATAACTATTTCACTTTCCCTTTTAAAATAGTGTAATTTCTTATACAAAATTAGTGAGGAACTTGGTACAGAATTCATTGAGAACCCCATGCTCAAGGCATGCTAATCTAGAACAGAGTGCTGCTTTGGCAATTTCCTTGTTTTCTGACAATACTGGTATGATGCATCTGTAATTTGTACTCTGAGCAATGATTTGTGACTACTTTACCAGTAAGGGCAGAGAAATGTTGGACTTCACTTGTCCAAATTATAGTTTTAATCTGGAGGCAATTTCAAGAACTGACAGACAGAGGCTGCAAAATGTTTCACAAACAATAGATATGTAATCGAAAATTTTATATCCACAAAAATTATGTTAGGATTAACTAAAATATGGGACCATAATTCCTTTAGTTTCCAACATCAGAAATTATTTTGAAGATGTCTGCTTAGAAGCCTAGAAAAATTTGTGAACTATGATATACAGCAGTTGTTTGTAAATTAAAGTATTTTTCTATTATGACAATGCATTATACTATTAGAATAGTTGATTCAATATGCTTCTAGACTATAATTTTAGTCATGGCAAACAAGATATATTAGCATGTTGCCTAGACATTAAATGTCTAATTAAAATGAAAGCAACATGTAAGAGAATTTTTGGAAGTGTTTGTAGGAGAAGAGAATTACAATCAGTGCGAGAACTCATAGAAGACAAATATTGACAAAATTATCAAGATGTAATGAATTTGTAAAATAATCACAGATTAGAGTTGTTTATTTCAGAGAAGTAAACAGTATTAAATAGCCCCTTCAAAAGAGATATATGGTGAACGTGAGAGGATGGTAGATCAGTAGTAGTTAATGAAGTAGGCAGGAAAAGTGTATTTCTTGTGTTGGAAGCAAATGATCAGTAAATTGCAAGAAAATTATGATAGTTCTGGTCTCAAATGGGTTTACTGTAGGTTTGCAATGCATTGTACACAGGTCAAAACTATTTGTTCTTATCCTAGATATACTTAAAGGTGTGACTTATATCCTCCAAATCTTGATACGTAACATTATTTATCATTTTTTCCTTGTAAGCTGTTGTCCTTGCAAAAATTATTAGTTGGTTGGCTATCTTCAGAATAGCTAATATATTCTTTGTTGCTCAACCAAGCCAGACACCTCCTCAAGTTTTACCACAGCTGTTTCTCAGTCTGTGCTCTTGTTTTTGGTTTGTTTGGGTTTTTTTCCATCGAGGATTTAGTAAAATGTGTGCTTTGTACTTGTCATAGTACATCTTGGCATTCTTCCTAGGACCACCTTAGGTACTAGGCAGTACTCACAAGTCCTGCATACAGTCTGAATGCAACTTAGATTTTGGCAACAGTTTCTGCTACTTTATTTTTAGATTATTTAGGTAACAGTGCTCTGCATCTAAGGTTTTACTCGGTAGCAGCAAATGGGTCTGTGCACTGTGTGGCAGATCAGGGATCTTGCTCTTGTAACAGGCTAGCTGAGTCTTTAGAGTGTTCATGGTGAGTAGTCAACTGCTTGTGCCTTTCCATCAAATCTTTTAACTCCAAGCACTGTATTTGGATATACTTTTGGCTGGGTTTGTAGCACACATATTAGAGGACACGTATTATTATGCCAAATTTCCCTCACTCCCAACCCCAAGAATTCTTCCAGCTAGCTGCAGTCCACCGGGGTGGAGGGGGGAAATCGGTGAGGACAGAGATAAAAGACAAAGGAGGCTCTCTCTTCCTGGGACTGTGTCCCAGTTTTAATCTGAACGGTTCCAGGGCAAAAAGAGAGCAAGAGTCTTTCGCAACAAACTTTTGAACAGAGTGAAAGGGGGCAGGGGAAGGCAGGTTACAGCCAATGGAGAGAAACTGAAGGGGAGGAGTGAAGGGGAAGGGACCAACAATCACCTATCCAGAGGGCAGACAACAGGGAGAAACCATTCCTCACAACATAATGCAATAAAACATCTCACCCTTTTTAATTATATAAAATTAAAAGAAGGGTGTTGCCGCTGAAGATGAATAGATCACGTGGACACAGGTCGAGGTGTGGGGAAAGGAAGAGCAGAGTTTATTTTTCCTCCCAGGATTTATAGGCTTCTGACCACGGCCAGGGATTGGATGGTCAGGATAACACTTTCCCACTGCACTGGCCATGAGAGATGCCATCACAAGATGTGTAACAGAAAGAATGTACTCATATCTATGTTTACAGTTACTGTCCTGGGAAAGTCCTTAGAAAACCATGTCAGCAAGCTCAGAAGCTGAGTTTTCAGGGTGACAGAAGGGTTTAACTACTGAAGTCCACCACCTCGTGAGTCCCAGCTTTTGACCAAATCACTGAACCAGTCCACGTGAACAGGATGACAACTGGGTTAGGGCTCATCACAAGGTTGAGTGGGAGGTAGGTTTTCAGCAAAAGAAAAAACAAACATTTTTAAAACATATTAACAGTCAGTGTCTGCTGGAGAGTAACCAGATGTCAGGAAGGTTTCTTCTCCCTCTTTGCAGCGGTGTCTTCATTCGGAAGTGACTGCCACTTGTCTTCCATCTCCTGCTGGAGCTGAGTTTTTGGGAACAAAAGGCTTTACCCACTTTTGGGGTATCCAACATGGGCCCGCAGGGGTGGGCACACACTCATAGCAGTGCCCCCAGGTGACAAGTTCATAAGTGCCCTTGGTCTGCCAGGTTTCTGGGTCCCTGATTGTGACTGATGCTCACTGTGACAACTTAAATTGATCACCATTATTAAAATGCTGAGCCACCAGAGGACTCATGTTTTCAAATGAACATTTCAGGAAACTAATGGCAAACATGGCTTTGCAGAGCTTTTGTTGTGGTGACGTCCACATTGTCTTACTACCTTGCCTGGCTAGGACTTGTTTGAGCATCTGGTGTGTACACTCAATCACAGCTTCACCTGTGGGGGAGTGGAGGATGATGGTTTTTTGTTCCACCCCCCACTGCTGGATGAATTTGAGAAACTCCTTGGATTTATATACTGGACTATTATCAGTTTTAATTTCCCGAGGGATCCCCAGCACTGAAAAGGCCTGCACCATGAGGTGTTTGGCATGCACAGCCTTTTCCCCAGCATGGGCAGAGGCATAAACTGCACCTGAGTATGTGTCCATGCTCACATGCACATACTTAAGGTGACCAAAACTGGGAATGTGTGTGTGTCTGTCTGCCACACTTCGCAGCTCCCAAGGCCTTGGGGGTTAACCCTGATACCCAGCGATGGCACAGCCTGGAGCTGGAAACTGGGACAGGGGGCCACAATGGCCTTAGCCTGACCCTGTGCCAGCTGGAATTGATGGATCAGTCCTGGCACATTCTGAGGATATTGCTGGTGGCTCAGCTTAGCCTGCTGGAGTACACCTGGAAGACATACCTTTTCAATTGGAGCAGCAAGGGAATCAGCTTTACAGTTCCCTTCTGCAACTTTGCCTGGCAAATCAGTATGTGACCTCACATGTATCACATAGAAAGGATGCTCCTGAGCTGAAGCTAAATTAATCAGTTTTGAGAGCAACATAAAGAGATGCTTGTTCTCAATGTCCTCGAGAACTGCCTGTTCCGCTCTGGACACCACCCCTGCTATGTAGGCCGAGTCATTAACCAAATTGATTGGCTCCAAGAACTTCTCAAAGGCTCTCATGGCTGCAGCCAGTTCGGCTACCCTCCACAAACTCAACATCAGCTTCCCAAAGCTGAGTCTAGGGATCTCTCCAAGTCATCACCAACTTGTGTGACGCCCTGAATGCATCAGTGAACACTGTAAGAACTTTGAATGGTCCTTTTCTCATGAGGAATGAGGTGGAATTCCTCATGAAATAATTTGTGTGATGGTGCATGGACTGATATTTGTCCACTGTAGCTGTCCAGAGCTAACTGGAGGTTAGCACTACTCTGCAGCAGTGGTCAGTTTCTCCTGAGAAACTGACAATCTCCTTGGTCAGTTTCTCAGGAGAGTGCTTTCCGTCCCCAGAAAGTTTGACCAGGAGGTGAATACACATGAAGTCACAACCAGCCAGTTCCTGCAGCCTCACCCTGGCCTTTTGGATCAGCTGAGCCATCAGCTCTTGTGGCTTAGTGATAGTTTTGGGTCATTGGTGGGAGAGGAAGACTCACTCTATGATTAAGAGTGAATCTTTCTACCCATTGGAATATCAACCAATGAAGGTGTGGTAGTTTCCCCAGTACAATGAATTTGAAAGGCAGCTCAGTCAGGCTTATAGAGATGAACCTGTTTCTCTGTTAAAGGCCTTTGTGCTTTTATCAATAGCAGCTTTTGCTTCTGGAGTCAATTCCCTGGGAGAAAGCAGTTCTCTCTCCCTCTTCAATAAATTGAGCAGGGGATCTAGGTCCTCATTAGTGAGACCTAGACAGGGTCTGACCCAGTGCAAAAACCCACACAGGGAATAGAGATCTGCTAGGGTTTTGGGATTATTAACGATTTCTAATTTCTGCAGAGCAATGGTCTGTGCAGTGATCTCCAAGCCCAGGTACTTCCAAGGTGGCATCCTTTGAACTTTGTCCTCTTGCAATTGGAGGTTAAAACTTTAACCACTAGGTCAAGTGTGTGTTGCAGTGTAGTGTCATTGGGGCAGCACACTAGTACATCATCCATGTAGTGCAAAATGATGGCTTCTCTTCTTTTGGTGTACTGGGGACAGCAATGAAGGTACATACCACTGGCAGATGGAGGGACTGAATTTCATCCCCTGAGGCAGAACTCTCCAGTGGTATACTTTCACTGGGGCCTCTCAGTTGACCATAGGAACCAAGAAAGCAAACTGTGGTGCATCTGCTGGGCGTAGGGGAATTTGGAAGAAACAGTCTTTAATGTCTAGAGTCACTAATTGCCAATTTTGTGGGTGCATTGTTGGGGAGGGCATCCCAAGCTGGAGTGACTCCATGTCTCAATTACTTTGTTTATCTCTCTCAGATCCTGAAGGAGGCGCCACTTACCCTTCCCTGTCTTCTTTATTACAAAGACTGGGGAATTCCAAGGGCTAGCTGATTCTTCTGTGTGGCCTTTGGCCAATTGCTCCTCCACAAGCTCTACAAGTGCCCTGAGATTTTCCTTACTGAGTGGCCACAGATTTACTCAGACTGCATTATCATCCAGCTATGTTAATTTTGAGTAGGGCCCTCCACAGCGGCCACTCCTAAAAATCCTGGGGAGTCTCAGGGAAAATTAGTTTGAGTCCCCACTGGGTCATGGTGTCTCTCCCCACAGGGGCCACTTGTAGTTAGCGATAAACAGATGGACACTGGCCAATCTTCCATCTGGGCCCTTGATCTGAACAATGCTCTTAGAGATTTTTGCCAATTTCAGTCCTCCAACACCCTGGATTTTGCCAGCCATGGGTTCACCCAATGTGAAGGCCACACACTTTCAGGTATGATTGTCACATCTGCCCCCGTGTCAGTCAACCCTTCCACATGGAGGTGAACTAATCCATGGGTCAGGTTGCATCCCATGATGGGTTTATCCTTGCCAACCACTTTTGCCCAGTAGATGCCAGGTGTTTTGTCATCTACTGGGACCTCTGCTGGAACAGGAATGGCCTGGGCAATTTTTCCCTTGGACAAATAGAAGGGTGGCTGAGGACAATGTGCCAGGAGAGTGAGGTGTGTTAGGTCTCCCTTAATAGTCATGGGAGCTACCTCTAATTCCATGGATGTGTGTGCTGTGTCCCCAATAACAAAATACTCACTATCCAGTCCTGCCATGTCTCATGAATTGTTCTGCAGGTCCACTCCAATGACTGTCCAACCAGTAGACCTGAAAAGAAAAGCTTTGGCTGTTACAAGTCTGGATCGCTTGTGAGGCTGTCAGACTTCATTAGGCACACATTCCCCACAATTATTTTTTTGCAGTCACATACCCTGCTTTCCTTGCTCCCCCTTATCAATTAAAAGAGAGGCTTTTCTCACTCTAAAGCCTGCTGCATTTATATTATTGCACTGGGTGGGGCTGCACTCTAGTTCCAGTTTTTTCGTTGGTTGGGTACTGCTGCTTTTTGGTGTTTCTTTTGGTGCTGGCTTTGAGGACAGTCTCTGGCAAAGTGTCCTGGCCTTTTGCACTGGAAGCACATGATAGCCTGGAGCTGCTCCAATGACATCTGTGGCTTTTTCATTCCTGGTGTTGCTGCTGCTACAGTCCTTGGGTTTGTCAGTCCCAACCTCCTGTCTTGGCTACCAAACAGCTCTGCTTTCTTGGTACATGCCTCTATCATCCCTGCTATAGTGTGTGGAGGATTAATGGGCAGTCTCAGGATCACTCTGTGGCAGGCCTCATTGGCATTTCTATGAGACATCTCCTTAATCAGCTCTGCCTGCACCACTGGTCCTTCCACCTGCCTTTGTATTTGCACTCGAAGCCGGTCAACAAACTGCAAAAAACTTTCTGATGGAAACTGTTTAATATTAGCAGAATATATAGCAGAATTGGGTTTCAACCAATGGCAATTGGTTAAAAACCTTTCCTGCCACATTTAGATTTTATCTAAAATAGATTTTTTTAGTACCTGAGCCTGGTCTTCAGGTTTAGTCCACACCCCTCCCCACACAGATGTTCCAAAGTGATTTCATTATCCTCTGCATCTTTTGCATCCTGGGTGCTTTGCTTGAGCTCAACCAGGAGGCTTTTTAAAGATCTTTTCCATGAGTTTTCCCAAAGATCAAACTCTGAGGGGGTTAGGAGACACCGGAAGAGGTCCCTAAGATCAGCTGGAACTAACTCATGAGATGTTAAAGTAGTTCTAACCATTCCCTTAAGGATTTCACTATTTCTACCAAATTCTCTTTGGGCTTTGCAAATTTCTTTTTTCTTTTGGTAAGAGAAAGGTTGATAATGTCTATTAATCCTTCTTTTACCAATATATATATTACAGGAACAGCTGAAAGCATATCTTCATCATCCCCAGGGTCTTTATCCCCTGGTTTCCCCTGCCCACCCCCTCAGGGGCTGGGGAGTCCTGGCCCACCACTGGGTCCAGGGAGGGGCGCAGTCCCACCCCCATGGGAGCTGGGCTGGGAGTCACCACCCGCCCACCCCGGGGGAACAGGGGGACAGGGCATGGGAACCAGGGACTGGAAAGGGGGTGGGGTCACTATGGATTGCAATGCCTGGGGGTGGGGTCTCAGGGTGATGTCATGCAGGGCGGGGTGGAGGGGAGAGAGATGTCCGAGGGAAGGAAGGGGTTGTGGGCGGCGTGAGGGATGTGGGCTGGGACAGGTGGGCAGAAGGGATTATGGGGAGGAGAAGGAGGGAAAGATGGGGGTCCCACCAGATGGCTGCCTGGCACATGGCCAGCACCATCTTGGATCACAGCCATGTGGGAATAGGGGGGCAGTCACCACTTTTTAACAGAACATGTAACTGAGGAGTAACAACCAAGGTAAAAGGGTACAGGGAGAGATCTCTGCTAGTCTGCACACAACTACCAGAGACAGGGGGCTGAAAGAGCTACAGCCAAGCTGTGTTTCCTTGGGCTGCTCCATGTATCTCCTTCAGTTCATGAACAGAGGGTTTGGAAGAAGGATTAGGGGAAACAGGTGGAAACTGCTGTGACTGTCTCTTCACTTCCCTGTTTACCAGGTCTTTCGGAATTAAAAGAAACATTGGGAGATACTGGGAAGCAACTTTGTCTCCCTGTTCTACTTTAAGGGTTAACAAGCTTCCTTTTCTGTCCCAAGGAGAGACAGGATCCATGTCTAGCAGGTCTAGCTGTGGAACGCGTCAGTACAGCCGACAGACAATCTGTTTCAACTTAATTCTAGAAATCTTAACATTTGTGCTACTTAAAATCTCCCAAACTTGGGAGTTTCAACTCCTTTCGTGCGCAGATAGCCATAAGCCCATTTCAATGTTAAAAGTTACCTGCACAACCAGTCTACGTTCTTTCACAGCAAAAACAACACAGCCAGCACTGGAAGGCTTCTCTCAGTTTGGCTCCCCCCGCCCCACACACACTGGGATAAGGGACCAATTGCTTGCCAGAGAACCTGTGGGTCCTTTAAACTCAGCTGCAGCCGCTCCTGCCAAGCAGCTAAAAACACGTGGCCAAAGGCATGGGTGGGAGCGCCGTCCCCCCTCCCGCCAAGCCAGGGACCACCAGAAACCACGTGGCCATGCACCACGGTGCCGAGAAAGAAACAAAAAACACATGGCTGCCACACGCCAGAGCTGGGAAACACCAGCTCCTGGGACACCGGTGCCATGGCTGCTGGGTCAGGCAGGGGGAAACCATGTGCCAAAACCCTGTGGCTCTGTGCCGCTTACGCGGCAGCCTCCCGCACCACGCCTGGCCGCGTGTTGCCGACACACTGTTTCCCGTGTCCCTGGCTGTCTCAGGCTGTGTAAGAAGTCCTGTGTGTCCTTGAGTCAACTCTTCCAGGCTTAGAAGAGCTGCTGACTCCACTCTTGTAAGCTTAGGTTGTGCAAAAAACAACTTGTAGCTCCAAGGTAGCTGACGAATCCAAAGCTTGTAAAATCCACAGGGGGTATGCAGTTGTCTGTAGGGGCTCTGACAAGACAACAATTTGGAGTGCCAACTGCCAAATTTCCCTCACTCCCAACCCCAAGAATTCTTCCAGCTAGCTGCAGTCCACCCGGGGTGGAGGGGGAAAATCGGCGAGGACAGAGATAAAAGACAAAGAAGGCTCTCTCTTCCTGGGACTGTGTCCCAGTTTTAATCTGAACGGTTCCAGGGCAAAAAGAGAGCAAGAGTCTTTCGCACCGAACTTTTGAACAGAGGGAAAGGGGGCAGGGGAAGGCAGGTTACAGCCAATGGGGAGAAACTGAAGGGGAGGAGTGAGGGGGAAGGGACCAACACATCAAGACTCAGAGGGGAAGCATCAGGTAGGAACCATTTCTCACAACATAATGCAATACAACATAACTACATTCTTGTGCATTTCGTTTTCCTCAAAAATCTTCTAAACCTTCCCATAGTAGTACATTCACAACATGCTGTAAAACATGGTGCATGTTCCTAAATAACCCTGTGGATTGTCTATTGGCTGAAACTGGAACTTCAGCAGGGCATTTGACCCATTGGGAGCACTAATGTCTGATGCAACTTTTAATCCAGGGTGTCTCAGTTTTCCCCAAGAAAAGACCACATTTGTGTAGTGTGTATGGGGCCACCCTAGCTCTGGTCACAGAGAACCTCCAGACACAGTCTTGTGACATCTATTGCAGTTTTCTAAGTGGGAAGTGAAACTGGGAAAGTGTTTAATGATTTTAACTGTTTACCTAGTGGCTGCAACCTCTTAAGACTCCTTCCTTCTTTCCTTTTCCTTTTCCTTTTCCTTT
>NC_031799.1:35357875-35364848 GCF_001522545.3 Parus major | reverse complement strand
TCTCTCTCTTTCTCTCTTTCTCTCTCTCTCTCTCTCTCTTTCTTTCTTTCTCTCTCTCTCTCTTTCTCTCTCTCTCTCTTTCTCTCTCTCCTTCTCTCTCTCTCTTTCTCTCTCTCTCTCTCTCCTTCTCTCTTTCTCTCTCTCTCTCTTTCTCTCTCTCTCTTCCTCTCTTTCTCGCTTTCTTTTTCAGAATAGCTGTGTTCTGCACTGGAGTCAATGTCTGGCTCTTGCTTCCCACTTCCAGCTGTTCCTACAGCCATCCAAACTCATCTCTGCAATAACGTCTGGACATCTGTGGCAGCAGTTGGGAGCAGGGAGTAAAAGCCAGGGCTTTGAGGCCCACGAGCACTCTACCTAGTGGTCTGAAGCCCTTCTGTGTAGTACACTCCCAGGCTCAGAGAACAGCTGCCTCTGGCTTCACAGTCCTCCTTGGGCCAGCGCTAGTCCTGGCTTGCTGGTGTGGTGGGGAGTACAGCCTGCTCACACACTCACAGTCAGGGTGTTGTTCATCACTCCTGAAATTAAGGGCAATGATTTCATCAGTGCATGATTCTCTTTGGCCTTAGGGAAACTTGCTGGATGCAAAAGTACAAAGGGAAGGGTAAACAAGGTTCACTAGATGTGCTGGCTGTTTCACAGGGCCTGCAGACCAGAAGTCCACCAAGACCCACAGCTAACCACCTCCGCACGACTTCTAAGCACACAGGAGTATGGGGTCAACATAAGCACTGCTTCCTTTTTGTGAAGGTGCAGGCTGGTTATGGTACGTGAAATTTGTGTATGCTGAATTTGCTTTATGGGCAGAGATTCAGGCAATGCTGCTGTTTCCCAGAGTCTAGCTGCTGAATGAACTGTCAAGCCCCTCAGTTCAAATCCTTCCTAAGAATACCAACAAGTACATGCTTCAACAAATATAAATCAGCCAATTAAAAAAAACAAAACAAAGTGTGGAGTTTTTTGGTCATTTTTTCTTTTTTCTAGGCAGCAATTTGGTTTTTTCATGTGTGCGTACAAATACAGCCATGCTGGTGGCTACCATGGGAAACATCCCTTCCTTTTCTACTGAAATATGCCTGGTTGGCCCAAGTGAAACTAAAACAGTTTTAGAAATTGTTGGGCTGTAAATCCATATGATTTCTTTTCTCTGCCTCCATCAGCAGAGAAGACTGAAATATTTTATAGGCTTCTAAGATCTTGTACATTTCAAGGCATTTGGACAGAATTTCTTGCTATTGATATGTCCCATACACTTTGCCTGTATTAAATGGATTAGGGAAGTACATTTTTTGTTAAAAGGACTTTTAAATAGTGTTGCTGTTTCATCAGGTAATACTAAAAGCCTAGGTTTGCCTATATAGAGAAGACAGATAAAAGAAAACCTTGAGAGAAGTGAGTTTCTGAGGTATGAAAGATGGGTGCCCTCTCTGTGGACCTTTAGATGAGGTTCTCTCTCTGTAAAAGGGTGTCAGACTTGCATAGGTGCATAATACTGAATTGCTAATCAGACCTGAATTATGAAAATGTCACTGAACTCATATAATCACTGCTAGTTTTGAAGCCCTGGATTATTATGATCTTTTCTCCCAGTGGCTTCTATTTGGTGAACTGTGACTTACATTACTTTTTCTGCTTCCTTGCCAGTGAAACTTTTAAATGGAAGAATAGTATAAAGCTTTGTAGAAGGTAATGCACAAGTGTCATTGCTCATATTGAGAAAGTGGATACTCTGACTACAGGTGTTTGTGGAAATAAGAGTGGTAAAGACATCTGACTAAAAAAATAAATGTGGCTAAATTGAGTGGTTCTTCATTCCAAAATTGACAGTTGCAAAAATACTGAATGATATTCAACTGAAATTACTGTAAAGACTACAGCACAAGATTTTGTTAATTGTTATGAACAATTAAATTGTTTACCTTCTCTATAATGGAAAAAAATCTGTTTTGTTTTAAATGCCTTTATATTAGGTTTAGGTTTCACAGTATGTCATTACATTAAGTCGGTCTTCGTCTGAGAGGTCAAAGTTCAGAGCTTTTCAGTGGTATTTTTAATGATTTTAGTTAGTGATGGAAAAGTTTTGCTTGGGAATCCGTTACAAATCTTAGAGCAGCTGCTAAGGATATTCTGTCCCCTCACATACTAAAACGGTCTTTAAGTGAAATGTGTGATTAAATTTATGTGTCCTCTCATGCCCTTCACAGGGAAAAATACCAGCTTAGTGAGCACGCATGTTCTTTTGGAAACCTTTTGCAAATGTTAATTTGGCTCTATACTGTAATGAAACAAAGTTATTGTATACCTTACTCATTGCTGTTGTTATTGAAAAAAACATTTGGTTAAATTGCCAGGACTTGAGGGGGAAAAAACAGCTGCTTTTCTGTGCACTGTGAAATTTGTCTCTTAACTTCCTGATATACTTGGCAAGGCTTTTAAATCAATGTTAAATAGGAAAACATCATGATCAGCTGGAAAGCCTTGTGTTTCTGAAAGACATTTATAAAATAACTCCTCACTATTTCACAAATAACTGCATATTGTATTTGCTGGAAATGTGTACCATATGTTTCCTTGGGGATTAAGCTTTTACCTCTAGATACTGGAAAGCAAATAAAATTGCTTTGAATAAAATAAAAGGCACAGAGAAACAGAGAACCTGGATACCACAACAGCTTTCACGAGAAGCATGTTGTCTGGAAATACAGAATTTTTTACATGGTGAGCATGGGACAAGGGGTAGGAATCACTGCAGGATGACAGTAGCGGGCTGGGATTCAGACTGCAACAAACTCTAAATTGCTGCACTTTGAAGATGCTTTCCAACAAAACATCTGCCAAGAACATTTTCATTCTACAGACAAATCAATTAGCAAGAAAAGGTTAATTTTCTCCACAGGTTAGAGGCCAGGCAAACCTCCTGACTTGTGAATCACACCATAGTTGCAGACCCAGACTCCAGGCCCCTTTGTTCCAAGTCTGCTGCCATCACCCACTGATGCATCAGACTGGGACTTTCTTGCCCATCCCTCCTGCTGCTAAACTCTTCTATTTCTCCTCTCAGCTTGCCTTTTTCTCTGTCCTTATTAACTTGTAGGAATAACACAAAAAGTGGAAGTAAGTGATGATTTCAGCCTTGGCTGTTATACTGTGGCAAAGCTGTCAGGCTGAGGCACTAAACCTTAAAATTTCTCCCATGCTGTTGCACACTGTATGTGCACTTGTAAAAGGGATGATGAAAGACTGTGAACAATCCTGGGATGGTATTCTGGCCCTCACCATTCCAGGTTTTCATTAAACTGATCTTTCAGGCTTTCTGCCAATTGAAAATTTGAAATGAAAATCTAAATTGCCTAATTCAGAGAATGTAAGGAGCGCTCAACTGAGTTTCTAAGAGAAACTAATCAGTTTCTCTTAGAGGTAAATGGTGACATGGTGGGTCATGTGGTATATAAATTTGAATGACTGGGCCACAGAAAGATGTAGTTTGAAATAATAAAAGCACAGATGTCTTTTCTCTCTCTTTTGATGCAATGTAATTATCAAGCAAAATATAGTTATTTCATAGATGTATTATTCAATTGAATTATCTTTACAATGAAATTAACTGTGCCACCAATTGCTAAATTGTCACAAAGTTAGGACATTTTGGCAACCATCTCTTGGGCAGTGGCACTATATTCATGAGTTGTAGAGTTAGGGCACAAACCACTGACTGGATGTCAAAGTAAATTTAGGTACCTTGCATCTCTCTATATTGATTTTATTTAATTCTGTGATATTCATGTTAGTAAGGAGAGAAAAAGGAAGAAACAATCTCTCTTGAGAAAATGTTCTTGCTGTCATTGGTTTTGATGTAGTGTTTGCAAAGAAACAAACCCTTTAGGTAAGTGAGAGCACTGACTGTATTATTCATCAGTGCATTCTAGAAAACTGGATGTGTGGTATTATTGTGGATATTACACTATTAATAGGGAAGAGTATGAAATTCTGCATATGATTATCATGATAAAAGACTTCAGATAGACAAAACTTGTTGATGTGTAAGATGGATTTTTTAAAAGTGCATAGGCATCTGTTTATGTGGACACTTTCTGCAAGACCTTAGAATGACTGAATTCTGGATATCCCTCATCCTCTCCATCCTAAAGTTTGATTTGAAAATGAATAATTTATCTGCCAATAAAATCTTTACAGGGTTAAAAGAAAAAAAAAAAAAAAAAGAAAAAGACATTTCTGCTTTCTCTGTTGGACTCTAGTTATTTCAAGCATTGAGTGTTTCATTACCTCAACCTGACATTTGCACTTCAAGAAGAGAAATATTCTGGCAGAGTTACAAGCACAGTTGGTTCTCAGTAACATGTTGTATTTGTGATAAGTGATTCTCAAGTGTACCAGTGTACAATCTCAATCACTGTATAAGTGAGTAAAGAAGACGAAGGGAGGTTCATAGCACTTGTTTGGCAGCACAGTTTTTGTGTTGTCAAAAGACAGGTAGATTCACCAATCACTAGCAAAAAATATATAATTTATTCTTTGTTTTATTGACAATGCAGGTCTTCCAGAGGTAACAGAAGAGGACGTGATATTTGTGCTTCTTTTTGTTCAATTAGAGACACTTATTTCTTTGTAAGTTGTTTTAGGAAAAATAACTTTTCACATGTGCTACGCTGACTCTTGACTGCTTGAGGGCTAAATAATATTATCTTAGATAGAAAGTAAAATTCCCCTGGGGTATTTTCTGGCACATCTCTGTGGAAATTATTGAATAGCTGGAGAAGTAAGTTAATAAACATGTAATCTTACTGTTCTAAAAGTAAATTATATATTCATAAGGAGCTTATGCCTCTTATGCTGGAACTTACTACAAAACTTAAAACAGCCATTTCCATTTTCCAAAAATACTTTTAAAAAGCTCTAAAGCACCTTTAATGATACCTTTGACCTTCAACTATTTTATAAATAATGGTAATTATTAGGGTTCTTAAAGAGATTTCTAACTTCCTTCTGAAAATGGGAAACTAAGGTTGAAGCATTATATGATCTTTCAAAAAGAAAAATAGTGAAAAGAATGGGATTTGAATCTGAACTTTTGACATCAGCTTAAATAAGATCCTTCCTTAAATGTGTGCATTAAACTCAACATTCCAAAAGATGCCTCTATTTCAGTACTGCTAGTTAATCTAGGACTAAAATAGGGTTATGGCTAAAATAGGATCTTTGCTCCTCCTAAAATCAGGAAAGTTGAGCCAGTGGTTGACATTGTTTGGCACACCTGGATTCAAGTCCTCTGTTGGTTGCCTATCTCAGAAAGATCTGCAGTTCCTGTGAAAGGATGTAATTAGAACTAGACATCAGATCCAAGAGTGTGATTCACAATTCTGTGGTGATATCAATTCCAGAGGTGATCAGTGCCCAAGTTTTATCCAGTATTCAAGGTAAAACTCCTCTAGTTTCCACCACCCTTCTCCCTAGGCACCTTCTCCTGTAGAACCTAGTCAAGTATGCATGTTTTTCACGCATCTGAAGCAAACCTATACAATTGAACTTCACACACAATGCATTAATGACCATCTGCCCCTCTCCCTCTTCCTCTGCTCTTTGCCTTTTTGCATTGGACCAAGTATAATGTACAGTATACAGAGTGAAAGACTTAAGAGTTTTAGTTTCTGCTGTCACAGACAGAGCTATTTGCATATTTTGAATTAGAATTATTATAGAAATATTAATATTTATAGCTAGACTGTGACATATAGAACTGCTATTTTATGAATATGGTCTTGCTGTTTTGGAAAACTTAATTGTATGAGACTGTTCATAAATTTGTGACATTTACTATTACAATCAGAATAATGCTGAATGCCTCACTGCTTTTTAGTCATTCACATTTCTCTACAATAACTCCTCTTGGAGGGGATTTATTCATTAAGCTGGGCAGCTTACTGATTTTAAACTGTTTTTTGTTTTGTGTTCTGGACATTAATTGCTGGTGTCTTCACTTCAGTGAACTCTCATCTGTATTTTAGTTTTGGTGCCTGCTTTGTGTGGGATTGCTCTTATTGTGAGCACAAATTTACTTTCAAACAATTCTTTTTATTGGCAGTTATCTACAAATAGCACAAAAACCATGCCATTTCACTGAATGAAGAAAAATCATTGTAGTTCATCCTTTCTTGTTTGTTAGCTGGTTCACAGAATGTATTAAGAGAAACTTACTTTTGGCTTGGTCTGGAGTATTTTTTTTAATCAAAAACAAATAACAGCAAACACTTTTTAAATGGGACATTTTCCTAGCATCTGGGAAGTGTCTTCTCTTCACTATCATTATAAACAGTTTTATATATTTCTGTTTCACCAGATCACACAAAGGTTGATTGTATCTATTTTCAGGTATTGATGATTGAAAAAAAACAGTTGTGAGAATTATAGCCAATCAAGGTACTTCATGTGCCATGTTCAAGCAACTCAGAGGGGGATTTCAATAGAGCTTAAAGGTTGTTTATTTCCATTCTTCTAAGTCCTATTCAATTCGTTTTATCACCAGAAGAAGCTGGCCCCATTTCTAGCATCTGAAAGAATATAGAAGAGATCCTACTAATTCAGGAATAATAAATTATCTTGGGATTAAGGTGAGAAAAATGATGGGCAAGCAATTGCAAGATGTTTTTGAACACCTTCACCTCGCTTCACTGCTTATGAAACTGAATTCTTCCCAATGATGCAATGGTGGTACAAAATGTTAGGAAGCTGAGGTTATAGAGTCCCCAAGGAAGAAAAGGACAGAGACACTTTAGAAACCAGAGGTAACTGAAGAAATAATACTGGATGAATGAACATTAATCTATGAGGTTTACAAAGATTATGAGGCAGGTTGAGGTACCATGTTAACACAAGTCAGTGGGCTGTGTGTGTGTACTGGGTGACATAATGGGGGACTCACTCCTGCACAGGGTCAATAGTTTTCCTCTGTTCTCCCTGC
>NC_031799.1:35307875-35352875 GCF_001522545.3 Parus major | reverse complement strand
TGGAAAATTTTATTTGAAAAACAAATTGCTATATTAAAATTTTCCTTTTAAACACATTCCCAGCTAAACACAGAGGTGGGAATGTGATCTGACAAATTTAAGTAAGAATATATAAAAATCAAATTTAAAAATTGACATATAACTATTTATATGATTATCATGCAATATGTGATAAAAAGAGAGTTAATAATTCTTTTTTACTGTATCACATGATATCAAAGAGACTTTGTGCATGGAGATTTTCATGCTGGATTTTGTTCAATCTACTTTATGATAGCAAAAATTACTCTAAAACTAGCTCATCTGCAGATTTCAATTTCAAATGGAGAGGGATGGTCTAAAAGGTGACATAAGACATGATACAAGCAGCAGTCCCAAGAACTTTGGACACACATACTTTTCAGAGATATAAAATGGAGATAAAGTCGTTCAAAACATATTCTTTATGCTGGCTCTGTCAGACTGAGATGCTACTTGAATTATGTCAGAGGAAACATTATGCAAGATGAGCAAAGCTTTTCATTTAGATGAATCTTTAGTAACTGCATTGCCTAACAGATGTCACCTAGCTAATGCTATTCTGAACTTACATACCGGTATCACTGAGGGTTTTTCATAGTAGGGAGGTTTCCATTTTTGCCTGCTCTGGAAGAAAGGGGTCCCAATTTGCATTAAAAAAAAATAAAAAAACATTACCGGTGCTGTACCAACTATTAGGAATTCTTTGAGTTGAGCAGGGTTTGAGCCAATGAACTAAAAGAAGGCATTTTTGCTATCTGGTTTTGTTTAGATGAGGCAGATGGTGCACACTGGCAGCATCAAATGTCTATGTGTGTGACAGCACTAGAGCTTTGTGCTGTGTAGTATTCACGGTGCTTATGGCTGTCCCTAAGGTGTGAAAACTCCAGCTGACTTACTGGAGTATGTACTTGACTTTGGAGAGCAGCACTTGGTCCTGCACCTGTGGATGCCAATGTTTTTATTAACTTTCCTGAGACTGCTGACTGACCCTGATACTAAAAATCCTCTTTAATTGCTTCTTTGCAAATTTGAGACATTTAGAAATGCAGAGCCAATGCTTTTCTTCTCTTGTAGCCAACTCAGTTGTTTAATTGAGCTAAAATCTTTGGCCATTAGCAGACATGAATGCGGATCTTAAATTTTTCTTTTGGCATTGTGAATAGTTTCTGTGCTTTGGCATGCCTCTGCAAAATGCATCCAACAATGTGACCTGAGCACACAGCTGAGAGTCCTCTTGATAATGAATCAGCCTTGATTTCAGTAGCTGTATTTTATGTATTATGATATCCTGCTGACTTGGTCGGTTGTGGAAATATGGAGTGCAGCTGTTCAAGAATCATTACAAGGCAAATAACTTTTCCTGTCTATACTGTGAGATAGAAATCCTTTCACTCACTCTAACCACCTTATTTGTAATTTTTTATGCCATTCCTGCTTCTGTCAGGAACAACTGACCGAAATCGACAATCCCACTGATGTATACCAGCATTTAGTGACCTTTTGAATTTTTTTTTTTCAAACATCTAATGTAAACAGTTAGATGGTGCCATGCACTACTGTTTTCTTCAATTAAAAAAATCACTACAAAGTTATGTGGTAGAGGTTCCTTTTCTCTTTCCTTTCTGTGGTTTTGAATACAACCACAAACTTGCAATCTTGAATTACCTCCAGGGTCAAATGCATAATGTAACAACTTACCTCCTGTTTGATTTTCAAACCCTGGCACTCTGGGGATATATCTTTATTGTTGTGGTGTTGACTTGTAGCACTACAGGCTAACAAATCAATTCCTCCTTCAAACCATCCTATCACCTGTCAATATGAAATTCTAGCAATTACTAAAGTGGGACGGCTGCAAAGCATCTGAAAAACATTCCCTATTGATTAGTTCATTGCTCCAGAGTATGATGAACTTGTTTAAGAGAAATTGATCTGGCAAATTGATTTTTTTTTTTATCAAAGAATAATATGAATGTAATTTAAGTAACCATATTTTAGCCCTCGAGAATGTGCAATATATATTTGGTGTATGTACACATAAATCACAAAAAAAAAAAAAAAAAAAAGAAAAAAAAAGAAAAAAAAAGAAAAAACCCGAAGTGTCTTGAGGTGACTTTATGATGATATTCTATTCCCTAATAGTCTGCTTTATGCCCAGAAATGGCAGATGTAGCTTTAAGATGGACACGGGGGAGGAGCGGGGAGCCTTTTGGGCTGCAGTGCGGGTTTTATTCAGTCTCTCTCCCGAGCGTGGTTCCGCCCTGCGAGCGGGTCGTAGCATCGCAGCCTTCGCTACGTCAGGTTTTTTGCTAGCTCAAGCAACAAGTTTCTTTTCTAATTTCCTTTCCCCACTTTTTCCCTGGACTCCAGCAGCAATCCTTCTGCTTTTTATTTATTTATTTATTTTTTCCTTGAACTGTTTTTCGGCTTGTTTTTCCTTTGGGTCGGAGGTTCCGAATGTCCGAGACGGTCTCTCGGGAGCCTGCAGGGGCCGCTCCGGCCGGTCCGAATCCCAGGAAAACTCGAGCCAGCAAAAGAAAGGACACAAAAGCCACTAGCTTCACCTGCTGTGAGGAGGAGACCAACACCAGAGGTCCGACAGGTTCCCATCTGTGTTGCCCAAGCTGCCTCGTGAACTCCTTTTCTTTTCCCTTGCTGGAGACAAAGGGGCCAGCCGGCATTTTTGTCCTCCCGGCCACAAGGCCAGGTGGTGGGTGGGGGTAAGGTTTTGAAAGTTCAATATCTAACATTTATTCAATCTTTTTTTTTTTTTCCTTGCCTTGCGGGCTTTCCCCCCCCCCCCCCCACCCCGCCCCGGTTAATAAAGAGATGGGTTTTTTTTCACTTTCACCCACTGCTTTTCATTTCTCTCATTGGCAAACGAGATTACTGAAGCTGATCTCTTTAGAAAAAGCACTCACTCCAGAGCATTTTTTCTCCTAAAATTTGTCTCTAAACCAAGACAAAAAGGAAGGATTTTATATGAAACAACTTCAAATCTGGAATTTTTTGTCTAAGGCTTATGGGTAGTTTTGCAAGCCCTTCCAAACATTGTTTTATTATTGTCCAGGGGTTTTTTTCCTTTTTTTAATCAAAAGTGTATTAAAAAGTGAAGTTCCAATATTTAAAGAATAAATTCATTCTCTTGTATTTCATTCATATCCCAGGTTGTTTGGGATATGTGCTCTCTTATGTCCAAGTCAAGATGCAATTTTCACAATCAGTTCCTTATAATGCAGAGAATGAAGGGAATAATTAATGCTTGGAAAGTATAATATAATTTCAGTTTTGCTACTACATCCATACTCTTGCTGATCTGTTTTCATTCTACAGGAGCTAAAAGAGCCCAGCCCATATCAACCACAATCTTCTGCATTACAGTGCTTTGAAAGGTACTGCTCCCACTCAGGGTATGCAAATGGTCAAAGGCTTAATAGTATAGTTAGAAATAAATTTCTCCCCACCTTGCCTTTTCCTCCCCACACCATCTCAGGCTTTAGAACTATAAAAACAATGTTGAACAAACCCAGACATTCTGTTCCAATGCAGAAAAAAATGGTAATAATTTGTCACAGAACTATTCTAAAAACTCATCCTACAAATCCTGTTCCAAGCGTTATTATTACCATAATGTAATGTGGAACCCAGCCCTAGGACAATGCAGCATAGAATCTACTGTGCATTCAGGACATGGTCATTGGACCTTGTCATGGACATTTAGCCATTTTTCACTTTTGATATCTATGTAGGTTCTTCTAAGCTATGCTGAGAAATCACTGGCTGTTTGTTGCGTCTTCAGTGTTACTGTGTAAATCTATATGCCAACACAGACACTAAAATTTCTTCTTCAAAAATATTGCATTCAATATGTTGAATATCCATGAGTGTAGTGAATTTGAATGACAAAGACAGCAGTACAAGAACTCATTAAAAACTTCAAGTTGTCAGATTTGTTATTAAAACAAGGGTCTTGTTTTTTGAATATTTTCCACATAGAATATGACAAAAGACTCTGTTTTCAGCAAAATTGTTCCTGATATATCATGATAAGCTATAATGAGTGAAACACACATAGTTTGAAAGTGAAATAACAATACATATTTATGATTATAGAATTATTTACATTGGAAAAGACCTCTAAGATCATCAAGTCTGGCAATTAACCTAACACCAAAGAGTCCTGCATTAAACTATTGTCACCATGTGCCATATCCTCATGGCTTTAAATACTTCAAAGGATTTTGACTCAACCACTTCCCTGGACTTTTTCAGTTGAGAGATTTTTCCTAAAACTCCCTTGGAGCAACATGATTCCATTTCCTCTCCTCCTGTCACTTTTTACCTGGGAGAAGAGATCAACCTGCATTCCTCCCAGCCTCCATGTCTCCAGGCTGAGCAGCCCCATCTCCCTTAGCTCCTTCTCATAAAGCTTGTGCTCTACACCTTTCACCAGCTCATTGCTCTTCTTTGAGGGCAATAAAGCAATGGTTCATTGGTGAGAGGTGATTAGCAGCAGCATTAATGAGCAAACCGATATTTGAACCTGAACGAAAGTATACCCGTTTGAAATCATTAAACTGTTTGCTTATTTGTGTATTGCAACCTGATGCGAAGGTAAACGTGTAATAATGAGTTTTGTCCATAATCTGCACAGCGGCTCAGTGGATGTACATCATGTTTGAACCACCATTGTATTAAAAGAAAAACCTGTCAAAAGGAAAAAAGAGACAAGTGCCTCAATTTCACAGAGGAAGGCAACTGAAATATAAATTGTTCTATACCATAGTTAGCTTCTAAAAGGCACGGTAATCAGTGAATGAACAAAACGGCTTGCCTTGGGAAATTATGCCTTTCAGTTTCTTTCACTTTAAAGTTTATTTCCTCAAATGTTATATGGCATGCTTGTTTGCCATGTCGGAGTGTTAATCACAGTGCGAAACACTGTGATTTTCTGCAAGGATAAATGAGCCCAAAAACGTTCTGAGTTCAGATCAAGTTGAATGCCATGATGGTGATCCAGTCTAATTTTACATTTAGATCAGTGCTTAACTGGGTGTTTAATCTGGCTCTCACGGGACAGCAATTTCATTTGAAATTCAAAACTTTGCTCAAACTATTATAGTTGTTTTATAATGTCATAGGATTAGTAGATATTAAGAATATGTTTATGAAGTCACAAATCAGAGCTATGTGAATGGTTTGGTGAAGTGTAAAATGACCTACATTGCAGTACTTTGAGATTTGTCCTCCTCATGAAAGGGCAAGCACACTCACTTTTAGAATTTTTGAATGCAGCGTGATTGTAAAAAGTTCTGTGCTCAAACGTCTGTGAAGCTTTAAAATAGAAACGCAGAGATGTAGCAGACAGTAACCTTTATGTGACCTTAGTTGTTCCCTAATAGGTGGTTTACTCGTTGTGATGACAATGCACTGCTTCCCTGCCTCTTTTTCAGCCTCTTTACAGGTGTGCATGTTCTGGGCACTTCTCTTCCTCCAACCCTTTGAAAATAAAACAAAGTACTGCTTGTACATTCTTCGTGGGTCTGTTGTTTTTTCTTTCTTATTGGTTGCATGATATCAGATTTGAAAGGAAGCTGTGGTTGTTTAGCGTTCATTCTGTAATTATTCTACAAAATGTAAGGATGATAGTCACCTGAATGTCTTAGATTAAAAAGCTACATCTTTGCTGTCTTAGAGAGGCCAGCTTTGTAAGCATGTAATACCTTGTTTTGTCTGCATCCATGATCCTGGGGTGTTAGTAGCTTGGCAACATTCCTCTTTATTTTGTAAGAACCAGGGTGAGCTTAAGCTGCTCATAAATTCTTTCTGAGAAACACGTCTTCAGGGTTCACTTGGAAAGGCTCCTGTGAGTTGTTTATCTGTCCCTGCTTGTTTTTCTAAATGTAAAAAATGTAATGCATTGTGGTTAACTACAATAACCAGACAGAAAAACAAAGAAAGTTGGCATTAACTGATTAGTGTAACTTTTGTGTGAAATTGTTTTGATCAGTCTTGATCAGGATTAAATTTTTGACTGAGTAATGACAGAACAGCTAAGAAGGAAAAGCAAACAAATTGAGACTTGGTGCATAATGAAAATGTGGCAATGCAGTGTCCAAAATATTTTCCATTTAATGAATAATTAGGGCTCAGTTGTGGAATGATAATTGATAAAGATGATGCAGGAAGTTAATAGGTCACTAAGAAAGCTAAAACAGCATAAAATGGAAGCTGAAATACAAGCATGAATGTGAATGTTCATTTTTACTTTTGAATTCACTCAATGTCATTCAATCACTGAACTGAATTTTTCCTTTATAGGCTTAAGATACAGAATTTTTGCAAGTGCTGCCTTTTTGTTAAGTACTTACCCTTCTCTAATGAAGAAAGGCCATGCTTCAGTATCTAATTCTGGGGGTTGTACTGGCTGTTGATATTTTCAAATATTTACAATACTGAAATATTGCAAATTAATATGAGCAGATAAGTCTATTGAAGCCAAAGCCCACTGATACAGGAGACATTTAGAAACTTGTCTGCAAATTAGAATCTTATTATGTCAATACTTGTCACATTTTAAGGGTGTCTGGTGATTGGAGAGTGTAAACAAATATTACTTTAGGAATAGAATGGCAATTCTCTAGTAATTATTCATTGCACTTTCTGGCATTTAAAATAGCCATTTTAACAGTTTCTCAGGACATGAATACTTATTGCATTTTCTCTTTGCTGTAAGAATTCTGGAATTAGAGCGAGTCTTAAAACTCGCTTGGGATAACTAGTTTTTGTTTTAAGACTCTATGCCTTTTGGCTCTAATTTGGGAAAAGAGCAAAGGAAAACACCCCAAACAATGAAAGATTCCATTCTTGATGCATATTTTGTTTAATAAAAACCTTGATGTACCAACAGACTCTTTGTCCAAGGATTCTTTGACCTTGGAAAATTTCCAGCTGAATTTAGATAATTTAAAAAGACTTTAAAGAATTTTAAAGATTTGTACTTCTGGATGTTATGTTACTGCCCTATTCTTGTTACAAACTGTGGGAATGCTTTGCAGCAGTTTTAAATGTGATACGTGTTGGGAATTGCAGACAAGCAGCTGCTAGTATTTTATATACTTGCTCAGTTTAATGTACTCTGATACTTTCTTTTTTATCTAGTCTGTCTTCTTCCCTTTCTCCCTAGCTCTTAAACCTGCTTCTCAATATTCGACCTTCAAAGATTCATCTGAGACAGCAAAATCACTGTGACAGACCCACCAAAGTATCTTGTGATTTCTGACCATTTATCTGACATTTAGAAAAATATTTATTTATTTTCTGACCATGTACCTTCTGACCCTGTATGTCTGATAAACAAGTGCAAGGCTGTCACTGTCAGGAAGTGGAACACAGTCCTTAAGCAGGCCTACCTCTAAAACATGTCCCAGCATGTGCTGAACACTATAGTAAAGGTTTCACTGAATAAGACAAATACAGAGTGATCTGATGTGTAATGCTCTTGTTTTCCATTGTTGGTTTTGAGGAGATTGAAATTCTGTTAGCAGTGAAAGTATGGAAACTAAATCATAATATGCTGTTCTTGCTATTATAATTAAATAATTAGCTGAAATAACATGGTACTTCTATTTTTTCCTTGTGATTGTCCTCAGTCTCATACTTTCTGGGCAATCAGAACAGAAGAAATGCATTTTTAATTCAATACTCAATTTAATTCAATGGTAAAATTATCCTGGTGACATCCACGACTGGATTTCTTGTTTCAAATACAAAAACACAATCTGGAAATATAGCCCTCCCACATAATATAGTTTGGCATATTATATGTATTTGTGTCTCAAGTTAAATGCTCCAATAATTTTCCTTAAATTGATCTACAGACCACTCCCGACCCATTACACAGAGATTATTTCTCCTGTAATTTGGGAAGTTTTGTGCATGACACTTAAATAGTCACTTAAAAAACAATAATAGAATTTCAAGAATATTAAGTTTCTAGTATTTCTCTAAGATGATGTCAAAAGGATGTTTAATCCTAGAAGAAATTTGTGGATTTAGAAATGGTACTGTATTTTAAACAAACTGCATTGAATAGAATTTTTAGTCTTTCACTTGTTATAGTTCTCTAGAAGTGAATTTTTTGTATCACTAATTTTCCTTCTTTTGTTATTAATGTCAAATGCTTATTTCACAGATAGAAATGAATATTTGCTTGTATTCTAAATGCAAAATTGTATTGTGCTTGGGATAAATTTCCTCAAGTGATTTTCCTCCCTACTCTTACAGCCTTTATAGTTATTTACTTTTTTGTCCTTGTTTGACAAAGTGAGCTTAAATATGCATAACCAATATTTGATTAGCATATGGTTAACTGAAAGTGTGTTGCATTTGGATGGATATGCTCTCCAAATAGATTATGGCAAGGATCTGCGGAACAGAATATGGGAATAGAGGCTCAAAATTGCATTGATATTCAGCTAAAGTTGGATTCTTAATTCCCACAGAAATCCCATCTAAGTGAAGTTCAATTATATGTTGTAGATAGTGGGTGAAGAAATACAGAATGTCCTTAAAATATTGCATATCCTGCTGTCCTGAATCATGTCAATATTTTTGCCAGCCGTGTCCTCTTTTCTCTAATCTGTCTACTTTGTTGTTATAAGCGGTTTGCTATTCACCACAATAATGTGTGTGTAGGAACACCTGGAAACTGAATTTTATAAATCTTTCTCCAGAGTGAGGGAAACACAAGGGAACTCAGCCAACTTAAATAGAAACTGTTGTGGCAGACAAGAATTCATTACCATGGTGCACTCAGAGTGACCAAAGAAAGATTCAGGCTTTGCTTGGAAAAGCCATACGAGATGTTGAGTTTCCACGAAAGGAAGGAGGATTGGCTGTTTGAACTTGTTTTCACTGCAGAGAAAACAAGTGAACTTACTTGTACACTGCTGAGCAAATCAGCTGAGGTAGCTTCTGCATAAAAATCAAAGAGGGATTGACTTGTAATAGAAGTAAAATAAATGTGTATCAGCTGTCCTTTGGTTTCAAGAAAATATTAGCCAAACTTGGGGCTAATATCTCTATTTAACTCTTATCTGTAATAAAGTATGACTGTTTTCTAGTTTATGCCACAAGTCTACCAGCTAATTTGAAAGCAAACCCATGTGAAATTCCAAGGAATTTACAATTTAATAGGAAAATTACAATAAAGTAATAGTACAGAAGCACTGGCTTAAACTGACAGTCAGAATATGATCTGACACCCTGTTGGTCAGGGTGTTGGTAGCAGTCCAGTTAAATGGTGGCTACAGCCCTGTTGGAGTGATAGATGTGATTCTGTTGGTGATCCTGTAGAAGGGTCTGGTCTTTCTTTGGAAGTCCAGCAATGATTATGTCACTCTTGTCTCTGGAAATCCAGTAGGTAGGGCTGCCTGTGGTGTTCTAAGTATCAGATTATATCCAGGTAAGAATGCTAGGTTCCTCCCCCTCAGCAGAGCATTTTCCAGTGGGATGATGTAATTTTATCAGTCCTACAGTGAGACTTTATGGCCCATTAGCAGAAGATAGCCCTTGGGAGGGAGTTATCAGGGATGAGTCATGGGGAAAATGAAGAACATTTCCCCTCCTTTCTTAACACTTTACATAGATGGTAATAGAATGCATGTTTTTTGATTACATCTTGTAACATAAGACACAGTGCTGCTGGAAAAGGTAAATGTGAGAACTTCTTGGTTGAAAAATATTCTAAGGATTTACTTCTATGTGATGAAGTCTTTTAAGTTGCCATATTCATCTGGGATAACTTGCAAAGAAAGAATTTTTCAGCTGGGGAATAGGTGAAGGGTTTGAGATCTGTGGTGTTCTCTGCTGTGGACTTGCTATCTAAAGGATGTCTGACCTAGGCATTCATGAACTTTGGGCTTTGAAATCCAGTCTTGGTGAGACAAAAATAGATGGCCACACTGTGTGGCCGTGGTGCTCTTCTGTTTAGGCAAAGGATGTGTGAACACACAATTGCAAATGCTTGCAAATACATGAAGCTGAGCAGCAGAGCTTGCTCACTCGCATACCTGCAGCTTGAAAAATCTTGAGGACCTGCAAAGTCCTGTTTGGTTTGTTTTGAGTAAAACTGTAAGCCTTTCATTCATGAGGAACACTTTCTAGTAACAGTTTTGGAGCATTGCCAGTCCTTGCTGTTTTGTCACAAAGTGATGATAACTCCATGTTTACCTCAGGCTCTGGTTCCTGGGAACAGGTATTAAATAGAAAAGAAATATTTCACTGAGGATAGGAGGAAACAAGAAGAAAAATTTAGCTTTAGAGAAAAATTTGAAATTTGGCCTTGGGCTGCCCTAAAGAGTCAAAACAAAGATGGTAAGTTTAAAGATACATTACCTTATTTTGTCCTCACCCCTACTTTGAAGCTCATGATATTCAAGTCAGCTTTAAGATATTTAGCTGACTAATTTATGACAATCTGGGAAATGACCAAGACTAACAAGTCTACTGCTAGTGCAGAGAGTTATTTTTTTACTGACCTTTTTCTTTTAGTAATTCTTCAGAGCTGGCTTTTACATAAACTTTATTTGTTTCAGATACATTATCTTCTGGCTGGTGTTCCTTGAGGCTCTCCACCCTTTGTCTACTGTCAAGGAGTTAAGAATAATTAGGATCAATCGTGGACTTATATATTCCCTTTAACTCTGCTTTCTCTCTCTAAACAAACAGATTGTTGAAGCAGTTGAGCTTTGCAAAGAGAATGCAAAGGTGTTCTCCTTCCTAGCTAAAATTCACACTATAGCATGGTGACAGGAATGAAGGCTGTCTTGAAGATATATAGTGCAAATGGAAAGCATATTGTACTTCAGGAGTGTTTTAGGTAAAGCTTGAAAAGATGCTGAAATGACCTTTTCTTGTTTCTTAAGTGTCTTTCAGTGAATGAAGACCTTACATTTATTGTGTTTCAGTGAGCCTCAAGATGATTTTTTCCCCCATTAAATAAAAAAATAGTTCCCTTTGTGAAGTAGAATGATAGAAGAGAAACCAGAAAGCATTTGTAAATTTACACTCATACATACAAAGTAAAATAATTTGAAACCAAGGTTTTGATTTTTAAATACTAATTTAAGGATCAAACATATTCCTGTTCTAGAGCTGTAAACGTACGTGTGAATATCACTTGCTGTGAATTAAAAACTATATGATAATATAATTGGAGTTTATTTAGGGGACATTTTTACTTGTGTCCTTTTTAATGTATGTGGATGGAAAGGGATTGATTCAAACAAATATAGCAACTAAAAAGAAGCCCAAAGCTTAATTATTATTACTTTAAAATGTATAAACCAGACTTTAGATTCTGGTAATCCCTCTCTCTAGATGTCCTAAAATATCCTATTTCCTAGTTTTGTAGTAAAGGTTACTTTTAACTAAAGGCAAAGTTTGAGTCTGAGGCTGGCTTGGACTTCAAGGTGAACTGGCATGGCAAACATGAATGTAAAAGAGGTGATGATTTCCAACCAAACAGGGCTCAAATCTCCTTGTTTCTTCCTACCGCTGATGACTTTAAAGTCTGCCATTGACACCTAGCCAACAGCTCACTCTTGTTCCTTGTCAAAAGAAGGACTCTGGAACAGGGTCAGATAGACGAATGTTGGTTTCTAGATGGACAGACCTGTTTGACAGTGAGCAGAGTGATAAAAATAGCTGGAAGTGTGGAAAGAACAAAGACAAAGGGAAGAACAAAAGGTAAAAGGGACACCAGAGTTTGAAATGCATAGAATCACACTCTGGATGTATCCTGTTTCTGAATCTCTACCAAACATCTTTTTTTTACTATTTGCATTTTTCTGCAATGTTTTGGTTTCTTAGTCAGGACTGGCCATTAGGGGAGTAGTGGTGAAAACCAGATGCAGGAATGTGTGCAAATACAAAGAGTAAAAGGAAACATTGATTATTTAATTATATGACTGAACTAAATAAATTCCTGAGTAATTTTAAATAAAATTGGATAGAAAGCTGAGGGTAAATGTATTGTGATCAACAAGGTCAGGGCCTTTGCATGGAGGTTAAGCATTAAGTCTCAGATACACTTTTAAAAGCAGTTCAAGGGATTTTCAAGCATACATACTCCATGTGGCAAAGCCAACATGAGTCCTGTTCCTGGTTACCCAGTCTAGCTCTGTGCCATGGCTTACTATTCCCCAAGTTAAAATGATGCAAAGGCATGTGAGTTCTGGCTGTAAATCAGACTGCTGCTGTTCAAGAATTCAGTAATAATCTGTTAAGCACCTTCTTTAGAGTTTTAATTTGTAAGAGCAAATACTTGGGTTCTTAACTGCTGTTGTGCTTTCCTCCTTCTACACAACCACGATGGCATGTGTTGTAATGATACTCTCCTGCTGTTTCAGTACTCTTACAGAGGACATAATTTTTCCTGCTTTTGAACAGCTAGAACATCTTTCATGAATGTTTGATTTTTGAGCCATCAGCTAGGACTAGAGCAGCAGAAAATTCCCCCAGACTGTAGTCTAGTTGACACATAAACAGTGTAGTTTGTTAACATTATTTTAAAAACTACCTGTCAAACAGCAAGTTAAATTAAAGAGAAGAAGTTGAGATGTTAGGTGGTTTATGTGTTCTGTTGGTTTGGTACTGGTGCTTTAATCAGTTTCACATGTTTCTACTGCAAAGAAAACCAGTCATTTTAATGTTTCTATACAAAATCAGTTGTAGAGAGGGTTGAGGATTTTTTGACCATGCTGAATCAAATACTATTGCCATGTTATAATCTGTACCATGGTTTGAAAAAAAAATGTGTGAAAACTAGGCTTGAGAAGTATTGGAAAGATGCATTGGTATGAAACATTATATGTCTTGAGATTTGGGATGCAGGTCTTTACTTTTCTTCTTCTACCTTCTATCAAGTACAGATTTCTTTTTTTGAAGAAAAGATCATATTTTTTCCTCTTTTTCTATATTTTTTTTACTTACAACAAATCAAAAGCAGTCTGCCTTTTGAATATTTTCTCTTTCATGCTTTGCTAACTGTTTTTGTGCATACAAATTATGTTTCTGCAGTTTCAGTATGTTATTATTTAGTCTTGACTGGTCATGTTTTTCATACTGGATTGAAGCTTTGGACACTTCTGTTTTTAGCAGTGGCCAGCACAGAGTCATAGAATGGTTTGGGTTGGAAGGGACCTTAAAGATCCTCTAGTTCCAATCCCTATGCCATGGGCAGAGGTAATTTTCAGCAGACCAAGTGGCTCAGAGCCCCATCCATCCTGGTCTTGAACTCTTACAAGGATGGGGCATCCACAGCTTCTCTGGGCCATGTTTTCCAATGCCTCCCCAATTCACAATAAAGATTTTCTTGCTGGTGTCCAATCTAAATGTACTGTCTTTCAGTTTAAAGCCATTGTCTCTTGTACCATCACACAGAATCACAGAATCACTAGGTTGGAAGAGACCTTCAAGATCATCCAGTCCAACTGATGCTCTAATACCTCAACTAAACCACGGCACTGATTGCCACATCCAGTCTTTTTTAAAACACATCCAGGGATGGTGACTCCACCACCTCCCCAGGCAGACCATTCCAGTATTTTATTACTCTTTCTGTGAAGAACTTTTTCCTGACATCCAACCTAAATTTCCCTTGGCACAACTTGAGACTGTGTCCTCTCATTCTGTCAGCAGCTGCCTGGTGAAAGAGACCAACCCCACCTGACTGCAACCTCCTTTCAGGAGGTTGTAGAGGTAACCTGTAAGTATAGGTTATAGGTTACTTATACCTATAAGGTCACCCCTGAGTCTCCTTTTCTCCAGTCTAAACAACCCCAGCTCCCTCAGCCATTCCTCACAGGGTTTGTGTTCCCAGCCCCTCACCAGCCTCGTTGCCTCTTCTGGACACACTCAAGCATCTCAACATCCTGCCCAAACTGAGGGGCCAGAACTGGACACAGCACTCCAGGTGTGGCCTCACCAGTGCCAAGAACAGGGGAAGAATGACCTCCCTGTTCCTGCTGGCCACAACATTCCTGATCCAGGCCAGGATGCCACTGGCTTTCTTGGCCTCCAGGGCACACTGCTGGCTCACTACTTGCCCTTGTCAAAAGTCCATCTCTAGCTCTCTGGTGTGCCTGCTTTAGGTACTGGAAGGATTCTACAAGGTCTCCCTGGAGCCTTCTCCAGGCTGAACAGCCTCAGCTTTCTCAGCTGTCTTCATAGGAGTCTGTCACTTTCTTTGTTTTAGTCCCCCTTTAATTCAACCTGACCCAATTTCCTCTTGTCTTACCTTACTTTTTTTCCTTCCACCTCAGGTTTAGACAGTCACAGAGTGACAGAATGGGTAGGATTGGAAGGAATCACTGAAGGTCATCTAGAACAGCCTCCTTGATTAAGAAAGGCTCCCTAAAACACGTTACTCAGGGTTGTGTCCAGATGGTTCTTAAATATCTCCAGATAAGGAGACTCCACAAACTCTCTGGACAAGCTGTTCCAGTGCTCCAGGCCCCCAACTCCACTCCTGAACTTGATTTTTAACAAGTTGCACAGTAAGTTAATTATTCTATAGAATAAACACTAACAGCTGCTATTTCTATCACAGAAATTATTGTTATCCTTTGAATTCCTAGATTCTCTTAACTGTACTGGAGACATCCCACTCTTCTCTGCTTACTGTTTTCTTTTTCCCTGCCACCAAAACAGACACTGTCCTTCAGCTGCTGTTTTGTGTCAGGAAGAAGGTGAAAGCTGCTTATTTTTCCTCTCACCATGAGCTTTTCTGCCACTACACTTTCCTTCTTTCTCTCCTTCTCATATATTGGTTTCTTCAGACCATCTGGAAGAACTGATTCACTCTGTGCCCTTCTCTTGCTGTAACAAGATTTCTGCCAGAGAAGTCATTCCATGTTAATCTTGTCTTCTGTTCCATCTGTAACCTCCTCCAGACATGCAATAGTACATGCAAGAAGGCCTTTGTCAGCCCAGGGTTGATTTGTTGCGTGTCTGGATGTTTACATATTCATATATATATATATATATGTATGTATGTATGTATGTATATATATATATACACACACACAAGCAAGCACTCTTTGTGCAACTGGTCTGTCTCAGTGAGGAAGCTTGGTACCAGAAGTGAGACATCTGCACTGGCAGGGTGCTCATATCAGACTCATGACAGTGACAGGGTACAGTAGCAAGACTGCAGCTTTGTGCACCACAGCTGCTGGTGCTAGAGATGGTAGTTGAATCATTAAAATGGAATACAAGAGATGCCTGTGCTCCTGCAGAGAAAGAGAGGTAAGGACACAGCTTTTTTGTGTTTTGTAAGCTTCGATATATCATACTTGGCCTTTAGAACCATCAAAACATTTGGATTTCAGAAAATCTGTAATTTCTTGAGTTGAGTGCAATTATTTCCTGTTGTCAGAACCAAGAAAACATGTAGAAGATATATGAGTAAAAAGTATGACTTCGTAATCTTTGCTGAGTACTTTGTTTCTGGTTAGATCTTAAAGTGACAGACATTAGGAACTATAGTCTGATTATTTTAAGGTAATTCTTGCCGAAACCATATGAGCTGATTGAGTCTCTTACAGAAGATCAGATCAGAGACTGACCTTCATGTATATTAGCTTGCTAAATATTTTATTCTATATCTGTTTCTTGTTCTATTGGGTTTTGGTATATAAGGAATAGTATCTAAAAGCTACTTCTGGCTCAAGTATTTGTGTGTTCATTATGCAAAATTACTTAAGCATATATTTAGCAAATGAAGTAATAACAGTTGGCTTGTGGGACATTTTTGGCAAGCAAAAGTCCACCTTTACTGCAATTCTGGAGGGGAGAGAATCAGTATCATTCCAAATCAGAACCAAATTTGGTATTTGAGATAGCAAACTTTCCTGGAGCATCTGTGTATATCTATATTCTTATGGTTCAGCTTGTAGCTATGTACCCTGAGATGGCTGAGCTGCTAACCTATTCTGTCAGATCCTTCTGATTTTTCAGTCTCAAATAGCAAAAAATCTCACATTAACTATTTAGAAATATGCTTGCATGATTCAAAGATTTTATAAGATATTAGTGGATGCTACAATGGTATTCATTGCGTGAAGTTAAACTTACATTAGGTTAAACACAAGGATAAAATTATTGATGTTCTGGAAGCAACTTTTCCCAAGTGAAATATTTCTTGGGTTTCCCTTTGGTTTCACTTTTTGTTTGTTGGTCCCCTCCCCTCTCATCTCAAATCTTGCAAAACTTTTCAGTCCTTTTCATAAAAATTTATATTTAATTCTATTACCCTATTTAATTCTATATAGGAGTGACTGTCTTCATTCTCCTTCATGCCCTCATAGGCATCTGTAAAATGTTAATCATTGTTCTTTTAACAGAAATTCAGTTACAGTTTTTATTTATATTATGTGTGAATGAAGACCAGTCTTTTATTAAAAAAACTAGCTGTAACTAGACTTCATGTTGGTCTCAAACAAGATTTTGAGATATCCATCAATGCTTTTTAAAGAAAAGCAAAGAAATAACTTTCAGTAAACACACTAATGAGTAGGAAAAAGAGTTACAATGGCATATATAGTCCAGATAACATCTATAGTTGAGATAATGGGCATTTAAGCCCATTTTTGAAACATGTGAAGTAACATAATTGAAGGATATGATTTTTAGTGTATTCTTAGTTTCATATCTTTGCGGTTTTTGCTTTTTAAAGTCTGTCTCTTTATGTGTTTTTATTTTTATAAAGACTTCAGGCTTATGAATCTTCTAAATGAGGTCTGAGTTTTTCACACTTTTTCCTAAAAATTTCTTTCCAAATACTTTTTTTCTATACAAACTCCTATAAGGTAAAACAAAAGTTTTAGTTCTTTGTCATGTCATATTTGTATAAGGATTTCTTCAGGAATGAAATATAAAAATCTGTTGAAGAGTACTGACATCGCTTTGCCATTTTAAAGAGAAAAATACAATTCATTAATTTATTTCACGTCAAATAAAACCTTAGTGATAGAAATTTGTCCTACTTAAAGGCATTCAAGAGCTGACAGGAGTAGCAAAAACACTTGTGCTAAGAAACATAAGGTTATACATGACTGTATGTACATATCCACATTACACTGGGGCACATTGTTGATAAATCTTTTGCTTTGTTCTTGCTGTTCCCCACGGCTTGCTGTAGGTGTTTAGCTGTAGATGTTAACTGCTTGGCTATGAGATGTAGTGTATTTTCACACAGCATTTCAGAGGTGCAATATGTCATCTATTTTGGGCAGTAGGCTCCCTATACAAACAAAGCAGGAAAATCCCAGCAAGCCAGATGGGTAATTTTCTAGAGTATTTAGGGAAATGGTAGCTGTTACAGTTCCCTGACTATTCAGGGTGCTTTGGCACGTATAACATTTTAAGGTATTCAGAGCACAGTAAGCAAAACCCAGTGAAGTGGCCTCATCCTGTCAGTTCCTTTTCATTTTCTGCATTTGGCTTTTTCACATAAATTTTACGTATATCTCTCCTGTGAATAAGATTGCCTTGCAGAAAAAACTGGAGGAATGAAGCAAAAACTGATAAGAAAGTAAGTGTTTTAAGCTCTGGTAACAAAAAGATAATGATTTATGTCTTAATTAATACCTGTCTTTTCTATAGAGCAATGGAAGAACTAAAAATGTTTATTAGTTATATTCAGTACAAACTTCTGGTTGTACAGATACTAATAAATAAATAAATAAATACAGCATTTCTAACCTTTGTCTCTCTAACCATTTTGAAATGTTAATTTTTGAAATCGTGTTTAGAAATGAAAGATCATATATGCAGTAATGATACCTGCAAATAATTACTGTGGCTGTATCTTGATCTTATCAACCTAATATTGAGTTCTTTCTTTTTCAAATCCTCCTAAATCTTTAATCTTAATACTTGCACTGACATAGACATGTTTTTTTTTTTTTTAAGTTCTAATTACGAATAGTAGTAAAGATATACTCACTTTCAATACTATAGAGATTTTATTTTTGCTCAAATGCAAATTATTGTCAAACATTTTGTGTATGTGTATGTTGCTCTGCCTAATGAACAATGCTGACTCTTGTTAATAAAGTAAAAAGGAAAATCAAAAAGATAATGAAAGGTATAGCATTTCTTCAACTGAAATATTTTTCCTACACTTGTACAGCAAAGGACATGCTTTCAATATTGTACCAGCTATAGGCAAAAAATAAAAGATGCTACAATTATATTTTCTTACCGGGGGTGACCTCTAGTGTGAAACAATGGCATTTAGCATTCTTTTGGGTTTGAAATGACAGGTTTTTGCCAATTACACTGTATGTCTCAAGTTTTCAGGTCAGTGTGTAGAGTACCAAGGTACTTCATCATTAAAAACACAACCTCTGGCCCCTACCCTGGAGTAATTCTGTCTTCTCAGTCATGTTTCCTTGAAGAGTTTGTTTGCTAATATTATTTTTTAGAAGTCCAATAACTTTCCTTTCCCAAACACTGTAATTTATATTCTATCCTGTTATTTATGGCACCAGTGAAGCTGTTAGTTATACCTATAATTAGCTCTTCATGCATTCATTTCCTCTCTACCGTTCAGCTGCATGAATACATCTATGCAAGATAAAACCAATGAAAAGAAGTTTTTTAAATCATAGAGAAAACTGTATTAATGAAAGTCAAATTTACCAAATGAAAATGTGAAAAGCCAGAGCGCTTCATTCTAGAACAGTTTTATTATTATTGTGCGGGAATATTGTGGCCTTTTCCATTCCAATTTGTCTGTCGATGTCTTCCGTCTCTTAGAGCTGGACATGCTCTGTGTACTCATCTTTGTAGAAAGCATATATTTACAGGCTTTTGTTTGCTTGTTTAAGTCACAGGCTATGTCTATTCACAGCAAAGCTGACTTTGTAAGTAATTGCATTTTCCCTCAGACTGTGTTCACTAGAGGCCTGAGTTTATGCGCATTACAGCGTGACATGCTTTACTCTTACTTGTCCCATTAGTTGTAAAGTCATTGCTGAATATTAATTTTCTTCTTTGCTGAGGGACATGTGGAATTACTGTAATTCCAAACGGTGCCATCAATATCCGTAGGAGGCGCAAATTACTGAGATTATCTTCTGTTCATTAACATGGTGGATGTTAGTATAAACACTATCAAATAATAGCTACATAAAAAATAATTTACTGCACACTTTTATTAGTTAATTGTAAATTTAACCCATGTGGTTAAAATGTGAGGAAAGGAATATTATTGAATAAAAAAATAGAGATATTATCTTGAAGTAAATGTAGATCAATGTTAAACAAAGTATTTTATACTTCTGAAATTAATTTAGAAAACTGTTTATTATCCTTTAGATCCTAGTCTTTGGTTATTTTGTAGCCATGATGTTCTTGGTATTTGTCCAGTTCAATCATGTAACCTAAACAGATCCTAGGCTAAATATAAGCTAAGGAATCTCTTGAGCACTAAGTGTGTGGACATGTAATGCACTAATCTTATATACTGACATACATGAGAAAACAAATTATACTCTGCAAGAGGTGGACTGGCTTTGATCAGGTTGGTGTGACAGCCAGTAGAGATCATTGCTTTAAATTACTTTAGAAGTTTGCAGTGGAATGGGTCTGTTGCAAGTTGTGTGCTTATTACCTTAAAAGGATAAAAAAAATCATCAGGTTGTTCATGTTTCCTTTTCGAAGGATGTTTTGAGATCTGCTGGCATGCTAAAACAGTGTCAGTGTTTCAATGTTCTTAGAATACCTCAGTATTTAAAAAGACTTCAGAACAGAAGCAGGTATTTTGAACTATTGTACAGTTTCCCTGGAGGTTGATTTTGGCATATCTATTTTAATTACACCCTCCAACCACTCCTTATGTACTGAATCATAGTACTTTTTTTTCAGGAGTCAAATGTTACAGAATCTTTTGTTCATTGGTTGAGAAATGTTATCTTCATTGCTTCTGCTGCTTTTTTTTTTCCTTGAAAAAAAATTCAGCATGTCCTGTTTTCTGCCTTTTTTTTTTTACACAGATAAATATACAGCCCCTTCATGAAAACAGCCTATGTCCAATTGCCATATATTAAAAATGTCTTGTACTTCCAGTTCAGCTGTTAGAATCCTATCTACAGCTAAGAAAAGGGACAGAATTCACCTTCATCTAGAGTGAAACAATATTAGAAGATTAGGGAAATAAGATCTGTGTTTATCCATATCATACTGATATTGAAGTTGACCTAACTTTGGAGTACTGTTCTTTCAAAGACTATAATTCATGAGATCCAGGTAGATGGAAAGTACTTTGGATAGGGGATCCAAATATTTGCTCAGTTGCTATTGGTACATGCTTGAACTTACAACAGAAACCTGAATTATTGGAGATTTCCTCAGATGAATTTCATTTACAGTCATGTAGACATATACTAGAGTGCGCACTATGCTTAAGCTTAGTTGTTACCACTGTTAGGAGTTGAATCTGTTATGACAAATTAAATTGAAACTTTTCTGTAATTAAGTTATGACTGTTTTAATAATACTAATTAGAAATTTCAGAAACACCATTCCCTTTGTCATGAACTTGCATCAATTCCAAACCTGATCTTCAGAGAGTTGTGCAGAGGAATATATTGAAGGGGTGAATATGGTACTCTCAGTCCAATTCTAGCTAGGATTCCAAGGAAGATTTTTCGTAGTTGTGGAATATTTGTTGGTTCATAATTAGTAAAAGTAAACTCCAGGGCTTCAAATATTAGAGATGGAGAGTTGTTTAACAGTGGTTTCATTATTGATCAGGAGGACGCCAATGTGTTAAACCCAACAGTGTTAAAACAGAGGTAAGAAAGTGTTATTCTGAGAGTATTTTTGGAAGATTGAATAAAACAGTCTCAGAATTCAAAATATTTTAAGGAACTATGCTTTTTAAATGAAAGCTTGCAGAGTAAGCAATACTTGATATGCTTTTCCTTTGTATGGATGCCAAGGGTATCTCAAATGGGTCCAGTGAACAGTTTTCAATATCTGCAAGTATTAAAGTCAAAGAATGCAAGTGTTCTAAGGTATTTCAACATTTCCCAGTCATTTAAAGGTAGAGACTTTGGAGAATTACGTCTTCAAATGTTTTATAGAGAGCCTTTATTTAGCTTGTAACCTTGTTGGATATTAGATAGGTAAAACCCTGTGTAATTCCTAGAGAGAAATACTTTCCATTTACTGGAAACATTCAAAACAGTTTTCCTTTCCCCAATTCTTTTTGCAGTGCAAAACACACCAAGTGTAATTTGTGAGAATACTATCTAATCTGCATAGTGTAAAAATTCTCCTGCTGTCATTGTAGAAATTCCTTATTTCTTTATGCAGAATTTTTCTTTCTTCTCTATATTTCTCTCTGAGCCTTACAGTCTTCACAATGAGTGAGGTCTAGAAAAATTATTGAATTTGTATGCAGATTCAGATACAAGATTCACATATATTCTCATGCAAAGATATGTGGGATACCTCAACTGAGAAATAAGAAACACAAGGGGATTGATTTTGGCATAGGCAGTGTTGTGTTACATACATTTCAAATGCTCTCTTTGTTGGGGATTTTTTAAATGGACATCCAGACTGGTTCCATATCTCCTAATTTCTGAATTCACTTGAGCATTTGAGCAAACATTACTTCATATTAATGATGAATGGCTAAATAATTGGAACATTATCACAAGGTGGTTTATACAGTTTCTAAAAGGAGTTAACTCTATGACCCTGCAATGTTCCATTCTGATCCTAGTCAACTGATTTATTATACTGGCCTGATTTTTCTGTGAAGTATATCTTAAAATATCCTATAATTAAAATAATTGTATGTATTTTAGAAAGAATTTTTAAGAAGACTCTTCATTTTACTTACATCATATTTACAACATTAAGAAACACAAAAGTTTTCATTCATGCAGTCTTAGAGCAAAAGCAATTGAAGTCATTACACACTGGATAATGAAAGCACTCTGACCTGTCAGATTCCATGTTGCATTTAAACCCCTTAAACTGATTCCTTCACATTTCTAGAGATGTTTTATTAATTACAGAACCCACTCAGGTTTGCAAGATATTGTGAAGATCCCCTGCTAGGTGTCAAGGATCCACTGAGGCTTTTTGAAAACGTGACTTGCCACTGTGCTGGTTAGGTCAGATACTACATGCTTAAATAAACATCTCATTTCAGATGTCTCATTTTCCATGATATTCTGGATTGTAATCTCTCTTATTTAAGCTCTTCTTAACAGTCTACTAAATTAATTTACAACTGTTGCTTAGGAGCAAATTTTATGTCTATTATTTCAAGAATGTGCAAGTTAGCAAAACATGCCTGACTTCTAGAAAATTGTACCACTGGCACTGCAAGTGGACTTAGCTGAAAAATGGATAGGATACTATAAGTATTACTGTATTAGTGAATGCAATGCATTCTAGCACAGCTGTTATCATTGTACAAGTCTGTGCTGTGTTTTTCATTCTGACAGCCATATTTTCTATCATATCACTGTGCACTTTGATCTTTTTCACCTGGCTTTTCTTCTTGCCATTTTATATTGCTTATTTCCCAGCCTCTATGCAAGTACTTACACAATTACCTTGACATCTTGTTTCATGGCTCATTTCGGCTGTAACAAGTAAGTCAGCTCACATGACTTTTGTCTAACCCCTTTGTGCTTATTTAACTGGTCTTAATCTGCAGAGTTTTATTGCTTGTTTTGGCATCTTGTGCCACCACAGTTTTCCCACAACCACTCAACCTGTGCAGCCTTAATAACGCTTATTTAAATTTCAACTTATAAAGTTCAGTGCACTTAGTATGCTACCAACAAATTAGTAGGTTTCTTTGTATGTATAGCTCCTGCACAGCCTGGTCTGCTTCTCATTTTTGATTAACTCTATGCTACTTTTCTGACTGGTCAACTAGATATATATTACTGGTTTTCTATTTAAAATAAAATTAGGTGATGGAGACTGTTAATATTAATTATAATTGTGTAAGTCTTTATGTTTACATGGGAGCACGAGGCTAAACTAGTACAAAAATGCCATTGCCCATGAGAAGAAGAGTCCTGCTGAAGTAGCTTTGGGATAGCATGGTAAGACAGTTTGCACAAAGAGAACAGCCTTGGCTTTCAGAAGGTCTTTAAACAAAAACCCAAGAGAGTATGTTTAAAGTGAGACATTTCAGTCTGACTATATTGGTCTTTGCTGGACTGGGCCACTAACTTTTGTTTACTGAAATCCACTTCTGCATTTGTTAGCATTTGGTTTCTTGGAAAGTAGCCCTGTTCTTTTGTAAAGGTTACATATATGCTATTCTGAGCCTGGTTTTGCTTGATTCACCTGAAAATACTTGTGCAGTTCAAAACCAGTCTTTGCTTCTGATTGGTCCATGTCTTGCCCCAGTGTGTCAACATAATATGGAGAATAGTAGAATAGTTCTACTAATTCTTAAGCAGAGTCAATGCAGTCCTCACAGAAGTATATTACTATTTTAATTCTACATGTCTTTGTCAGTTTTATATCATCAAAATACCAAATGACTTTCAGTTATGTGGACAAGAACATAGTATTTCCTTATTCCTTTATCATGGTTTCTGCATTGGATCTCTTGTTTCCTACACTGGAAAAGCTTTGTAAGGCTGAATTATGCCTCAATATTATTTCATGTCTAAATATCCTTTTTTATGTGAAATATTATGAAGAGGTGGTATCTTTGTTTCATTTAAGCAGTAAAAATTTTCATTCTTTCTGTTAATAAAAAACAACCATATTCAAACTGTAATATTTTAATGGTTGGGGGGTTTGTGTGTTTGTTTTCGGTTTGTTGAGGGTTTTTTTGTTTGGGTTTTTGCTTTGGTTTGGTTTCTTCTTGTTTTCTTTATTTTGTAGTATAACCAGGTTGCTTACTTTGCTAACAATAACAGCTGGAGAGTGGAAGTTTACTTTAGAATACTGTTTTTTACTCATTTACAAGCTGTTTATGTGACAGTTATTACCTAAGAGGCATCTAATTGACTTTTTTTTAAACACGCACATTTTTTCACTGGAATAACCAACATATTTAGAATCTGTAAGTGATCTTTTGGTAATAAATTTTTTTCCCTACAATTATGTGTCATTGTAAAGAGCTGTTAACTCATTTATAAGCAATTAATTATTAATTCATTTCCCTAATGTACCAACATTGCTTGCTGTATTTCTCTCTTGCTGTATAAACAAAATTCCATGCCACATTTGTGTTTGAAAGCCTTATCCTTCACTTTCATAGTGCAGCAACTTCCAATACCTCTTCCTAGTCTGGAAATCCATAGAGGGGGTTACAAACACAAATACCATGTGCAATTTCAGTGCTGTAGCTTCAGACTCATATTTTGGCCAGTGCTGGTGAAGACGCACCAAAGGAAAGAAGTTTGCACAGAGGTGATGCAATAGTCTGTTGCTCAAAGGTTTAGAAAAAGGGCTGCTTGGTAGCTGCCTGCCTTACTGGGTAGGGCACAAAATGCCATCTCCGTTGGTACCTGGCTTGAAAAGCCATGATTTCACTTCAAGGTCTTGTATGATTCTGCCCACCCATTTACTTCTGTGCTTTCACCTGCTTTTTCTATTCACTCTTGGTTTGACCCAAGGAAAAGGCTTGCAAGCTTGTCTCAATGTTCTGTCTCTGCTGTCATAACTTCTTCCATATGGCCCCGTTTGTCTTCATCCCACTTCCTGAAGCAGTCTGACAACCCTTCACACTCTTTCTGAATGACTCGTGAAGACACACAACTTGAGAAAAGAAAATGATAAATGTTGGCCTACTCATCCAGCGAGTAGAAGCATGTCTATATACTTAAGAAAATTCTGAGTCATGGGGCTAACAAAATGTGATCGTAGCTTTTAGCCTTTTTTTCAATGATTTCATAAATTCACTCTCCTCCCTCCCACTCCCTTATGTATGTACTGTCTAATTAGTGTAAAATTTTTGAAGCAGGGTCATTTTTTTCTATGTTCAGGGAACGCTCTACACATCACATTTATACACTTGTGAAGTTTGTTACTCTGTCATGTGATGATAATACATATTTTAAAGGCAAGTATGTTTATTTGAAATCCTTCTGTGCTATTAAATATTCTTTTGTTTTCAGTGATGTGAATTAGGTGGTAAAAGGGAATGATTGCATTAATTTCACTTTGTCTCTTTAGAAGATTAAGTTTTGATATAGCTACATTCCAATGTCAAAAATGTGTATTACATAAAAGCTCTGTATTTTTCACTCCTCTCAATTCACATTGAAGTGTGGTTTTGCATTTGAATATATTATTTAACTTGTGAGACTGAAAAAAAGTCATACTAATAGTTCTGAAATGTGTTGGATGGCTTGATCTGTTACTGACTGAAATGTGTGGAAAGTCTCCCACTGATTTCTGTGGGTGTTCAGTCAAGTTCTGTGTGTTCTTCTAGCTTCATTCTTCAGCTTTTAGCAGTTTGGCAAAATTTCAGAGCTATAAACTTTTTCTCAAGTCTGATGTGGTTTTTAAGGACTTAAATTTTGACTGTCCCTGCTTGGCTGGCCTGGGGAACTTTAATCTTATGTTTACGAGGGAATAACTAAATAGACAGAAGTTCCTGTCTCTCTTCAGCTTTATTGTAGTCAACATAATTTTGGATACCTCCATGCTTCCTGTGTGCCTGAATCTTCAATAACAGCTCATGAGTTTGTCTTAAATGTCTGAGAGAACACCAGTGAAAGTTTTATGTGGATGTCAAATCAGTAGTTAGGACTGAAAATCCAACTTTGAGCTGTCATCAGGCTAGCTAGAGTAATAGTTTGAGCTACTTAAAGAAACCTTTTCAATTGGCTATTTCAGTTTCAATAGTAATGAAGCCAGTGCTCAGTATGAATCTGTATACAAGGCTTGCCACTGCTGCTGAATGAAGTGGCAGAGTACCCACATATAGATAGAAGCCCTAATTGTGCTAATGTATGTTCAGTAGAACAAAAGTATCAATGTTGATAAATTTATATAAGAGGGGGGGAGTAATTTACATCCAGGATAAAAGTACAGGAAGAACAGCAGACAATAATGCCTAAGTAACTAAAACAAGAGTGAAAGGGTACAGAAGCAATAAAGCAGAGGTATAAGACAATATCAGCTAATCCTTTTATATTTTCAAGTATTTCAAAACCTCTTGACTGTCAAATAAAAAAAAAAGCCCCACCAAAACCTAGCAAAAGGCATAGACAATGGCAGACACTTTGGGGTTTTAGGCCTTGTAAACAAAGGTCACCCTGTTTCCTTTCCCAAATGCTAGCAGAAACCTTTCTCAGAGTGAGCAGTTGTACTTTCAAGGGCCTGTTGTCAGTGACTGACAAGGTTTCAGCCTCCAGATTTCTTCCAAGCTGAAAATTTTGGAACTTGCATCCTGATACCTATAATAAAAATTCAACAGAACTCTGGGAAGCTGGATATCCACCAGTGGGTTTTCTGTAAAATATATTAGCTATCACTGCATTTGGCAGCTAAATAAATATAAATATTATAATACTTAAAATAAATTTACAATATTTTTAATTTTACCATAGAGGAAAGATCCCATTTTACTTGCATGCAGGAATATTATTGTTCCAAAGGGGTATTATAAGGGTCTCTTACACAAGTATATGGTTTTGTCAACAAGTGTGATACCATGGGCATTGACGGTATCGCTTACTCAAAAATTTGGAGTAAAAACCCAAATTACCTTTCTTGCTTGTCTGTATCTTCTTTCCATCCACTAATTTGGTAGATGTTATTACCTCCCATTTCACACATGGATAAAGATGGGAGTGAGTGCCAAATGCAAATTTTCCAAATGCACATTCCAAATATATTGGTTCAAGATTCCCTTCTCTTCTTTTGGCATCAAAAAACAAAGCATGTATTTGAGGTAAAACTCTATCATGAATTTAAGATTAAAAAAGCCCCAGGTGTATTAGATCTAAATGCTCAGGTAATGATCCTTTTCTGCCTGTACATGTGTATGAAGACCAGAGCTGTGTGCCCAGGGGTATGATTACCACAATGGCAGCATGTGTCCATAGACATTTTATCATCTCTTCCTGATCTTTTGTGTCTTTGGGTTGTTCAGTGGTCACAGTGTCTTTCTTTCAGGACAAAGATCAGATCAAACCTTCATTGAACTCAGAAGAGGCTTTGCCATTGATTAAAGTGAAAGGAGTGCTTTCCTAAATGAACATAAAAGCTGAACTAATCTCTCCTCTCATAGGTCATTCTGGCAGGTCAGGCTTGGAGCACTCTAGTGGGACAACTCACACTATTTCATATTTCACAGTAGCAGTCCTGTGAATAAGTCAATGAGTTCAGTCTCTGGGGCATTCAATATAATACCTCTCAAGGTAACTAAATTCACTTTATAAGTGAATTTATACCTATAATTTAAATATCTTCAGTCCACCACCAATTGCTCTGTTGAACAAATTGCAGAATTTTCCCTTACTGCAGAACAGAAGTGGACATATTAAAAAAACCCAAAAAACAAAAAACAAAAAAACCCACAAACAAACAACAATTTGAAACAATTTTTCTTCCCTCCTACTGGTTTCTTTAAAGTCACTAGACAGAGTGTTTGAAAGACATGGGTAAAATGAGAAAAAATATTAGTGTTAGTGAATGCACTGAGATCTCATCTAGGTTGTGCTTAAGTAAAGTCTAACCTTTGCAAGTAAAGGAAGCAAAACAGGACAGCAGGTTTAAAACCCAGGACCTAATAGCGCAACTGAGAGAGACACTTTTGATGTTTAAGGTTTCTATGATTCTCCAGTCTCTAATCAACAGCAAAACCTTCAGAATTGAAAGGGTAAAACTCAACATCTTTGTGTCAATTTGGTCATCTGTTTTCCTCAGCTCTGACATAGTGGATTTTTACGAGACAGATCCTGCAGTGTTCTCAGCACTTACCACACACACAGAGATTAATCTTCATTTTACTCTTGTTCTTCTTCTGTGCTACATTGCCATCTGGAAGCTTGAACCAAAGGTTCTGAAAGACCCTTTTTGAGAAACTGAATGTCACAAGAAATAGCACTTCCTGATCTTTTCTAAAGAAAACACTAAGAAGCAGGTCATATCTCTAAACACATACAACCTGTCTTTTCAAATCTTTACCATACTTGCCTTCTTGAGCACTGGTATCTCTTAATATAGCAATGACAAATAAAAAAGGAAAATTGAAAAGAAATGTGCAAATGATACTTAGTGATTTATGATGCCAAGGATGAGAGATGACTGTAATGGATTAATAGGCAATATGGTAGTAGGTGAAATTTTATGTCAATTGAAACAAAGTGATGGACAACTGGAAGAATAATTTCTTACTGTAGTGCATTTTCTTTACATAAAAATAACAGAGGAAAATAAAGATCAAGCATGCATTGCTGCGGTTCTTGGGTGCCAATATTGAGTAGTCAAAAGTAATGACAGCTACTAGATATTTAATTCCTATTTATTTGTATAATATAAAGGTAATTTACATTATAACTGCCTCATACTCTAGGTAACAGGAGAGATTTTTAGCTATGGGGGTGATGGAAAAAGAAGGTGATCAGGTGAATACACATACATGTACAAGATTTCTTTTACTAGGATAATATAAGAGTCTTTACATCTGAGAGAAACAAGTAGTAGACAACTTTGGTGCCTCACTCTCATAGCAAAAGTGAGCTTCTATCAAAAGTGTTGTTTAATATATATAAGGAAATAAAGAGATTATTTGTCTAACTCTGGATGGGGTCTGCATAAGGAGACAACTCTCTTATATGCAACAAATCATTAAAAATAAATACTTTCTCATCCAGTTTTTGGCTTGGTAAAGTGAGGAATGGGTCAGCACTATGAATGTCAAAACCTGTCAGCTGTAGAAGGGAACGTTTTGTTCCAGATGACAAAAGCTGTGGCTTCCTTTGCCTGTGTTCCTTTATTGACATAATAGATGGATGGATGTCTAAAGCATAGAAAAGGGTCCGTTGAGGGCAAAGGAATTTAAATTTGTTTCTTTGAATCAAATTTTCTTAATATTCTTTCTTTCATATCATTCTGATCCAATACCTCCTTGTCCCCTTGAAAATAAGTTTTTCAAATAGTTTTCAATTATGCCTAACTCCATTGGGTTTTTTAATATGTAATCATCCAAAGGCACTGGTAGTTCAGCAGTCACGGCTACTGGCAATTTCTCCTGTGGTTCTCCACCAGCCATATTGTGTTTGTCCTGTTTCCATTTAGCCCAGACTTGGCACTGGCCAACTGCCCTCCTGTTTCAAATTGCATGGTCTTCCCATTTGATTGATCGTTCATTCAGAGACCAAGAGTTTTCCTTGAAGATTTGGAAGACAGAGCTGAAATCTCTATGAAGGTTTCTGAGCCCATGAGGGTGAGAAATTCATTATGTGTTTGAACCAGGAAGGGCATGACCAGGATGAAAGCTTTCCAGTCAGTGTATTTCATTTCAGTGGGGACACTTGTGGCAAAATAAGTTACTTCACAATGGTTTAAGATGTCTATTTTACAACAGATTTAATCATTGATTACTTGGAATCGCTAAGTCCAGTAATTAGAATTCTTCATGAATGTTTTACATTTTTGGGAATTATTTGTGGCTTTATTTGCTCCTTTTTGGATAGTTATCTTGATTAAAACCCATTAAACCTGCAACATCAGTGTGAGAAATCTGCTGCTAAAGAAAAAACGATAGATAATAATGATAGATTTTTGGTATCTAATAGCCATTGAAAGAAAACTGATTGTTCACATGTCAGCAGCAGTTCTGCAAAATGTTTATTATTACACTAATCATGGGTGAGGCATTTGGTGAAGAAATACAGCTAATTCTACACCACTGTGTGAATTTCACCATGCTTTTGTAATGAGTGTTGATGTACTCCCAGTGCTTCCATTTCTGTTGTACTTTTGATAGATGGTGATGGAGCAGAATCCCATTAGTTATCAGAGTGAAGAGACATGCTGCACAGTTTTAGAAGTGAGAAGTCATTTAAAGGTGTTTGCTTTTCAACACCACAAAAGGAATCTAATCTTCAGAATTTTTCAGGACACACTTAGTACTCATGTTTTAGCACAGACAGCATACTGCAAATTGTTAGGGAATGCATAAGATGTACTATAGCCTTTAATAGCTTCATGTTCTGGGAGCTTTACACTTCTTGCAGTGAGTAAAGCTATTTTAAGCAATGTAATAAAAATACTAACCTTAGAAATCTCAGCTCCCAATGAAATGCATGTTAAATATATTTATGGAGTGCATGGAAACCATATGTTCTGCTTTTTCTCATAAAAATGGCAAAAAAGGAATGTAACTTCTTTTTGTTTTATATGTTAAAAATTCATGGCTCAGCTGCCTTTTTATATTGTCTCCCAACAAGCCTTCAGAAATCCATTTTTGTCCCTGCACCTCAAAGACCAATTGGCTGATAGACAGAGACACTTGTGAAAGCTGCAAATAAATTAATAGTAGAGAATGTGCCTGAGGACCATGCCTGGCTGCTCTTCAAATCCTTCTGAAGCCTGAATTATTTGTATTAAGATAGGCCAACACTCAGGCCTCTATGAGTCAATTCTTTGTAACAGTTGCCAATATTTTTATACCTGAGAGAGCAGCTTCATTCTTTATTATTGCTCAGGAATCAATACTCCCATTGCCCTCACAAAATGCTATACAAGCATTATTGGCATTTCACTTGGCAGTGAAGGGTATCAACATCAATCTCGCCAACTGCACACTTCGCTAACCTTGTTCCACTTCTCCAGCACAAATTTGTATTCAGTCTGCACTGTCCTCTCCTGCTCAATTTAAGTGGGAATCCTTAGTGAAGCTGACACCCTCTGAGATGAGGAAATAGAAAGACATCATATAGCCGCAGAGAAGAACATTTTGCTTTTTGTGCGAGGTAAGGAGTACATGGAAGCTCTGACTGTGACTAAAATATGATTTGAAAAACAAAACAAAAAAACCCCAGCCCCAAAAAACTTTGCTATTGGTAGACCTTCTAAAAAAAGTCAAATCTAGATCCAAACAGCAGTTTCTGCTATGGAGTGTAGGTTAGTTCTTCAATGATTATGAAATCCTTTTGAAATAACAGCTCTTAATTCACAAATAGTCCTATGTGTCGGAGATAAGTGATGTATTTTCAAACAAATGAACAACAGTATATACTACAACAAAAGAAAGGCTCTTTGAAACAGCAGCCACATTTTGCTCTAATTGTGTACAGCTGCACCAGTTTGATATGCCAGTTCAGTCTCAAAGATTTGCATTCAACATGTAAATTCAGCTTTAAACATGCAATTTCTAGACGTAATCTAAAATGGGAATTGTTCAAAGCATCCTGTCTCTTGCAGAGCTTTGTGTCACTACAGATTACAATAGAAGGCAGTTTGTTCATATAGCACCAGAATAATGTCAGTGAGAACACCATTAATAAAATAATAACCCCTTTGGTGTATCTGCTTTAAAAGAACAACAACATGGTCTTATTCTGCTTTTTTTCTCACTCTTTGGTGTTGAATCTGTGTATACTTTCCTCTCTTTTATGATTATGGCTCAGCTTACCCTCAGGCAAGGAATTAAAAAAAAAATACAACAAAAAGATTTTTGTTCAGCAAATTTATTTGGACAGGACAGATTTGTAGGTAGGTGGGTGTGGGATTATGGCATATTGAGACTATATATTCATTTTAATAGGAATTTTCAGATTGCATTTGATATGGTAAGAGGCACAGCTATGTATTTCTCACCAGGAGAGAAATGTTTGACTTCCTTTGTGTTGCTTTCTATAGCTTCCTGCTATTGGCAACTACCAAGGGTAAAATAGCTTTCTGGTTCTGGTTTTTTTTTTCCTTCTAGTGCCACCTGATTATGTATTTATCCTGAAAATATATCAAACGAGTATTTTTATTTTATATTTTAGTTGAATCAAAACTTGCTTATTTGCTGAGTTTTTGCTTTAGCATACATTCAGACACCAGAATGGGCTCTGCAGGGACCGGTCACAGCACCAGCCTGACAGAGTTAAGAAGTATTTGGACCATACTCTCAGGCACATGGTGTGACTCTTGGGGTTGTGCTGTGCGGGGTCAGGAGTAGGACTTGATAATCCTTGTAGGTTCCTTCCACCTCCTATTCTGTGATTCTTTTGTGGCAAGCTTAACTACAGGAAGCATTATTGTGCTCCAGTAGTCAATTTCTCATTGTTAATATGCAGAAACCGGATCAACTGAGGTCTATGCTACACCACTCCTAAAAAGTAAGCCAGGGAAAAGTATTATCTCTGAAAGGAATAATTCAGAAGCATGTAGAAAAGTGATGAAAAACAGTCAGTAGGAAAATCTCTCTTTGATCATGACAGTGCTCATTTAAACAGCTAAAAAGTACTACCACTGTCCAAGTAAACAGCAGGAGGATGGGAAAGAGAGAGGAGCTGTAAACATCTGTCAGTGTAATTCAAACACAAAAATAACAAACAAGGGACAAGGGAAATATCAGAATAAAATATCCTGTATACATCTGGTAAACAACTGATTTTTCATCAGTTGAATTGCAGTGAAATACTTGATATGAAAATAGTATTTTTCACTATTTAGCCAAATAAATATTAGCGGTAACAGCATGGTAATGGTAATTGATGATTATTTTTCATTTATTTATTATATTTATTGTATGTATGAGTACTTATTGTAGCAGTATTTTACATGTTTTGGAGGTGGATTCTATCATTCCTTTCTAACTGTTCATATAATCCACAGAGCTAATAAAAAAATGTATTTTAATTGTTGCATTACTTGGTTGGTTGTTTTTTGGTTTTGTGGCCTCTTTTTGTTTTTTTGGTGTGGGTTTTTGTCTGTTGGTTTGTTTGGTTTTTGTGTTTATTTCTTGTTGGTTGGCTGGCTTGGTTTGGTTTGGTTGTTTCTTAGGTTTTTAATTTACAGAAACCTCCGATAGTCTTTACTCTCACTCTGAAGTCTTTTTTCTCTCTCCTTTTGTGTAGGTCAGGTACCTGTAGTGTTCATTCAAATCAATTGTGAATGTGGACAGGCAAACTATTCATCAGCTCAGAGGAAGCCATGGGTGCCCCACACATTGTGATGTTAGTTTCTAGCACTCAAGGTACTTTTCTGCTTTCAACACACTTGTACAGTGGCTATAAAATGGCAGCCTTGATATAAAGACATAAATATCTCTCATATCTATTTCTCAGCAGCGTGAAGAGCCATCGCTCACCAAGCCTCATTGCATGAGATTTTTGTTACCAGTACTAGTCTTGCTCTTAGTCAGAATCCTGTTTTACATAGTTAGGAGAACTTTTGTCTCTGAGCTACTTTCTGACAAAGGGAGGTGCTTTAGTTCTGCAAGATTCAAGACAGAGATTTGCAAAGCATAGAGCAACAAACACACCAGTAACAGCAGTGTGAAAAGAACACCACCACTACAAATTTAAACTAGAGCAGATGAATGTTTATGTAGATACTTAAGATCACACACCTAGTAAATCCATAAACGTGGAAAAGCAATGAGATGTTCCTATATAGCCTGTTTGAAGTTGTTATGGATAGGAAACAATGATGAAAACTGGGATATCTATTGAGATGTGAGATTTTAAAATTCACAGCTTGGGACTTTAAGTAACATATTTGTGAAATAGATGATTTTCATGCAAAATGTAAAACTTGACAGGAATACTACATTTTTGTCATCTGTCATGGGACCACTACTGGACAAATTGTTTGATGGCTTTTTTGGTACATTATGCAGGTAGAAATTTGGTACATTTTGTTGTTAATACTCTCACTTCTTGGAGGAGAAAAAAAAAATTCTTAATGCAATAGTCATTTAATTGAATAAACTTCAATTGTTTACAGCTGCAGTCTATTCTTCTCTCAAACTGTAGTTCACATTCTGTTTGATTTTAGAAATTTATTGGTGAAAGCAAATCAATTTTTTTGTCTCTCAAAGAACATGTTTTTTAGAAGATTCTAAGAAGGAAACTGGTCCAAAAGCTATCATTTGACACTGGACAAACACTGCCCCCTCTCCACCCCCACCACTACTGAAAACCACGCTGTGCAAAACCAACACATAAGCTTGAACACATATATCTACAAAGACACTGGAAAAAAAAATCATCTAAGAACAAAGCTAAGGAAAAAAACAAATTATTAAAAATTGTATTTTGAAACAGTGTCTGGGTTGTGAATAAATCAGGTATTATTTTGGTATGGTTAATCATTAATAATGTATCTCTGCTTTGGTTTCTTAAAGAAAGGTCGAAACATTTTTCTTTGTAATAGATTTGTCTTTATCTATTGGTTCTTTAGCAAATGGCTATTTTATGCTTTGTGGAAAGATTGAGTGCAAAGTTGGGGGAGAAGATCTGACCACCTTCTGAACAATGTTTTTGTTGGCAGAGCATTTTTACATAAAGGACTGTGTTCAGAAAAGATTCCTTCTGCTTGCAGGTGATATTTTGACTTGTATGGGACTGTTTAAGCTGATCATGATGGCATGACATCTGAAGAGGAAGGGGAGAGGAGAAGATCTGACTTTTAATGCTGTTTGCAGCTGGTTCAGTGCTCATCTTGAAATTATGTTATGTTCAAGCCATTCAACAGGCATGATGAGGATGATAATCAGACTTTGTTTTTAGATTCCTTTTAGTTTTATTGTAGAATAATTTAATCAAAATACATTTTTATAATCATTTTACTGTCTCTGCCTGCTCTTGTTAGTGCTTTAATTTCCTGATAGGGTGATGTATGACATCCTGTGGGCATCAATGGTAGCTTTCAATTGTCAGTTCGTGTTCTTTGAAATCATTTTCATTTCACAAAAAAAAATTATTGTGAGGAAATAGAAATGATTATCTGAATGAGAGCTGGGGAGAAGAATCCTCTCTCTTAAGACTCTGATTTTATGCTGATACAGCTAGGGGGACTCAAATTGAAAAATTATGAGTGTACTTTATTGTATGGTTTCATTAGCAAGGAATGTTGGTAGTAGGTGAATGCTGGGATAATGCACCCAGGGAGGTCTTACTCAATCCCAAGTTTTTCATGTATGATTTATCAAGGCAGTTGTGCCAAAGTACCTCCATGATTTTTTCCCCAAGATTTTTAATGTTTGATTAAAATCTTGAGTTCTTTCAAGTAGTGCCCTAATCTACCAGCCTCTCGCTTTACTGTAATTTGCAGGACTATGATTTTGGACATGTATTTATCAGTTCTTAGACACCTGGCAGATGTGGCAAATGCCTGGTACCAAATGCAGAGTACATCAGCAAAGCATACATTGGGTCTTCATGCCTTAAATTTAGCAATACTGGTGGGTGTTGCTAAATAATACCAGCAATGCTGCCTCATGATAAAATTTTCAAGTGTAGTATCCACATTTCTTCATGGTCCAATCTCTCTTCAAGGTTCTATACACTTCAGTCATAAAATAATTATCTTTTGTTTCACCAATTTTGTCATGTGTGTGTTGCTCTTTCCACCAATTTTTTCCTGAGAATAGTGCTGTCACTTTCATTTTTGGATGAGCTAAGATACCTCTAAACACAAAGGAGTCACAAGGAACGTAGATTTACATAGGCTGAAGTTTGTAAATCACAGTAGTCAAAACCTAGCTATAGTTGTGTTGGGTTTTTTCCCAAAACTGGTGGGAAAGCCCATTCCCTGTGTCTCCAGTGTTATGGGATCAGCTTCCTGATTAATGTTTATTTAAAGCATCAGATTCCTTGCAGAGGGAGCATGTTCACACTCTGTTCAGTCATTAGGGCGGCTCAGGTGCATGGAAGCTAGAGGATATGAAGTGTGCCTCACTCACATCAGACAAGTCTGGCTATATTAATGAGAGCTGGAATTAGTATATTCTGCCTGGATAGGCTTAACTTCAGTAGAAAATAGTAAATTTATTTATTAATAAAGTTTCAGTTGGAGTGTTTTAGTTAGACTTTCTTTGACAGCAATGCAGGTTTATGCACTGTGGTTTTTGCTTTTCATTGTTGATTTTTAATGGTGCAGAAAATGAATAAAAGTTGGTGTACAAATTGTAAATTCCTGTCTGTTTGACACATGACTTTCCAAGAAAGGTTTCTGAATCATGTCTGCCATCCTTAGAAGAAGAGTTTCTTAAACGCATAAATAAGCCTGCAGAGGAGCTAATCACAGTCTTCCTGTCAGCTGGTAATAGACAAATACTTTAGGACACAGGTTTTTCAAGATATCTTAACTATTTTCAAAAGCACATGGAGATGAGTATGTCAAGAAGACAGTATGTCCCAGAAGTTCCCACATGAAGGGGCTTTGATTCCAGTTTTGGTTTGGTACCAAGGTGTGAACATAAGCAGTTATCATAGATAAACTGTTTTGCTTGTATCACAGAAACTTAGCTCATGTATGTAGTCTTAAGAACTTTTTTTTATGTTTTAAAACAAAATTGATTTCTTGCTTGCATGATATATGTAAGTCCTGTCAGAGATGCTGAATATCTGAAGATCCATCCTGTGACATTTATTGAAAGATCTGTTTTCTGCATTCTTGATATGTCAGATAATTAATGTTAAACACTCTGTAACACTGATTTTGAAAACAAAAAGATAAATACTTGGGGTGTACTTTGTTCTTCTACAAGATTAGAAGTGGAAAAATAGAAAGGTCTTTTCATAGTGATCTGCAGTGCTATCTGACACCAGATTAGTTTTAGCCGTCAGACTGATAGCACAATTCACAAATGTGTGTGTTTGATTGAAGGCTAGGTTACTGGATTGTTTCCAGCATGCTGAGGTTACATCTCCCCGTTTAATTTCCCCTGAAGAACAGCAGGCACAGTCCTGAACAAGTGCTGTTGGTCACAGGGGTGAATGGCAGACATCAATAGCGTAATAATCACTGCCCTCTTTGAAATATTTAACTATCAAAAGTGTTAGCATATAAGGGACCTATACGAGTATTTTAAGTATCATTAAGTGTGCATGTGAGCTCCCAGGGAGCATTTGTAATGATTTAGTCACTACTTTTGTTTCAACAAGGGGATACTGTCACAGAGCAGGATGAGTCCTCCTGTGTCTCGTGGCTTGGAAGTTGAAGCATTGTGCTGCTGGCAACAGTGCCATCAAAGCAGCATTGCTCATGTCCAGAGACATTCATTACCTTGATAACACTGGTCCTTTTAAGAATTCAGTTATGTATTAAAAAAAAAAGTACATAAATTGCAATGAGACTGTAGATAAATATGAAACCTTTTAAATTTCTGGGTTTGCTGTTATATTTGTATGGGGATTTTTAAAAATAAAATTAGGTGAAGCATATAAATTTAAGAACCTCTGTGTACTAAAAAAGAGACTTGAGGAAAACCAGTTTTTGAGCATCTTAAAAAAATCACTCCAGTCACATGGAAAATAACTGGTAACTTTTTAATCAAATTTAAAATGGGTTTGATTTTTAAGGAGAAGAGGAGGAGAAAGAATGCACATTGTTTATAAATAAATCCTAAGCCAGGCCATTCCTAGTGCATGGGGAAACTCAGACTAAGTCTAAGAATGAGAGCATTAACAAAGAAGTAATGTAGTGCCTGCTGCTTTTAAATAGTTTCTGCATTAAGGTATAGATCTTTGTGCAGAAGCTACAAAAAAGATGCAATGAAAGATGGGAACAAGGCATGCTACAGTTTTTATTTACCATGCTAGTTTGTGAAGACACTTTTGCCATCATTAATATTATTTTAGTGGACTATTCGCCTTGAGTTTTTGGATTTTTGCTGATTTAATACTTCCAAAAATTTTGTCATTCAGATTTGCAGTTCAAACATTTACTTATTACGTGTGTGTTTGTCTTAGTCAAACCATAGTGATTTCTGAAAACATGACAATAATAAACTTCTGATCAGATATTACTTGTGATACAACTCATGGAAAATTCTGAAGTCCTACAACATTTAGTTAAAAATGTTACAAATATTTTTATAACTTGTCATAAATTACAAATATTCTCATAATTTTAAATAACTTCTTTGTTTCTGAACCCCTTTTATTGTCACAAAAAATGAGGAACTGTCCTTTGTGTGGCAGTTCATCCTGTGTTATTGGTTTTTATTAAACAGGTATTTTCCCCACTCCTTGACACAGATTCTGCTAGTTTGCATGGGTTGTGCATATGTTGGAGTAGCTCATTGATAACCTAAATTAAAGTTTAACTGTAAATGCTGGATTTTTCTCCATTGTCACCATTTAATTTGATTCAATAATTCTGAGCAAGGTTGCAGTTTATTGCCAGGATATCATAGATATCATAGAAGATGAGAGGGTGGAGGGGGCAAAAATTATGACTAGAAGGATTAAGTCAATTGGCTTTTATCACTTCTGGGTGTGATTTGAGTAGTTTTAGGAGTAGATAATGAAAATGTGAGACATTGACTTGAATTGTGACTCATTTTAGCTCTCTTGAAAGTGCTGCCTGGAATGGTTTGTTGCTTCTGGACAGGTTGGAAGGTTTTACTCTAGTTTTTTTTCTCCATTCTGTATTTTGTTTATGCAAGGTGTAGTGGAAAGGAAAGACTAAGTTTATTCGTCCCTGTGGAGACCACTCTCATTTTGATTCAAGTACCACTTTTTATCCCTGTTTTGCTTCCCCTTGTTTTATCTGTGTTTTCTTTAGCTGTTTTTGCGTAACACTGTGTTTTTTTCTCCACTTGCACGTTGAATGCAGTCCTTGAGAACGGATGGCTTACCATCTACTTTCTTTATTTCCCTCTTTCCATGTGCCAGAATGGAGCAACCATATTTTGGAGGCAAAAGCAGTGTTTGTGGTGGCAAGGGCATGTTTTTCATTTTGAACTCATCCACTAGTATATAAAAGAATGCGAAACCTCTACTTCATTCTTTGTCTCTGTCTTGTTTTTCTCCCCTTCTCTGTTTCCTGTGGCTAATTTCCCCATGACTCTGGCAAATTTATTTCCCTGAACCTTCTTTTTGCTGAGTGCTTTCAGGGAGTAGTTCTTAGGTCCAAAATCTCAGTGTGTCTGACATTGTTCCTTGAGAAGTCCTAGATGTAAAACTGAAATCTACACAATGCAACAGTTCAAGGTTCCAAGGGATTTAAGTTTTTTGATTCAGTGGAAGCAGGTCATTGCCTGCATAAGACCCATGAGCAGAAGACAATAGGCTCTTGTTCAAGAATTTTGGTCAGTGGTATCAAAGAGCTTCTTGAACAAGCTTTAGCATTTGTTTGGTTGTTTCTTTGTGCCTAAGTCTCTGAGCTGTCAACATCATGACCATATTATTGAGAGAAGTAATTTATGTTGGGAAAAAAAATACCTATTTCTAAGTGTGCTGAGTGCTTCATGGAATTTGCGAAAGAGAGGTGATGTCCTTAGTGAGGTTGTAACCACAATGGACATGACACATTGAGGATTATGATGGTTATTTAGTACAGGAACAAGAATATGTACTTGATTTTCTAAAGCAGAGTTCTAATTTGTAAGGAATGTAACTAGGAATTCAGTGAGGAAAAGATGTAGAAACCTGATAAAGATGAGCTGTGAAAAGCAGGTCACCAACTCTGTGACAGATTTTTAAAACTCTGTTTATGTAATTTCTACACCATTTTCCATCCTCTCTTCAAAACTGGGTGCCAAAATGGAAGTATGAGAGAATATCTGAAAATTTGAAACATGTAAATGATTAAAGTTTTCACAGTGGTAGAGGTAATCAGAGGAGCTAGGTTTATTGCACAGGTGATTTAGAGAATTGTGTGGCTAAAAGAGGTGAATTCAGAGTAGAATGCTAATGGCAAACAATCTGGTAAGCCTTTTATTCTGATAGAACAGGAAGTATGATCTACCCATCTCTTCCACTTTACCTCTGGGTGAATGGTGAAAGGCTTCAGAATGCATGTGGGTGCATGTGTGTGGCCCCAGGCCCAGGGCACCGTAAAAAGAAGAAACGTTTAGTGCAGTTTCTGCTGGTCTATATTAATTGTTCCCAGGATAACTCCTCGTTTCATGTTCCTGTCATGCACTTTTCCAGGTAAACTGCAGACACAGGTGCTGAGTTTGTTCTCTTTTTGCTTATTCCAGGGTTTTCCTGTGAAGGAAGTGTACAATTAGTGTGAACTGGGGATTACACTGTCATGTGAACAGATGGCCATAAGGCATTGCCCAAGTCAGACTGATACAAAATTTATAAGTCTTGACTGAAATGATCTGTGATGAATATGTAATGCTAGAGCTGCCAAGCAGTTAGCCAGAAAAGCCAGTGCATTTCTTCAAATCTGTGCGGCTCCAAATCTGCCTCTGCTTCTCTTTTCCCTTCATAAAGTCCTAATAACTTTCTTTTCTGCTGACACTAATCATCATCATATCTAAGTAGTATTGATCTTTTAGGGTCTGACAGTCATCCTTATGTGGCATATACTGTCATCAAAAAGCCTTCTGTTAGAAAGTTTTACCTGAAAATAAGGCCATTAGCTGTTGGTTTAAAATTCTGTCAAAGTCTATTTCTAACATTCTAATGCATAGTCTTTCATAAAAAGTGTGATAATTGCCCTGAAGTACCAGCAACCTGAATACATATCCAGGAAAAGAGAAAATAAAGTATTAATGGAAAAGAAATGCTGAAAATTATTTTCTTCACTGTATGTTTTTTTTTTTTTTTTGGTTGTTTTGTTATCAATCCTTAAAAGTCTTCAGGAAGGGAATATGTACTGTCAAATGGAAGCTGCAGTGCTTCTACATCTCATAAAGGTGGAAATCTTCTTGTTTTTAAACAACAGCCTCTAAGTTTAAAAGAAGAAGTTATATCACTGCAGAATTTATTTTCCCTAATTCACTCATATATTTTTTTGGCTTAATTGAGTGTGCTCAGATCAGATATTTGGTAACAAATTACCTCATTCGTGTATATGCACACCAGGAGCACATTTGGCAGATTCCTAATAATTTGTATCAAGTGTAAAATGAACCTAATTAGTTTTTGATGTATGATAGTTTTCACATTGCTAACATGTTACTATTTTTTCTAACTTAGGGTGCTGAATGACAGAATTCCATCATTAGTTTTTTCTACCATGATCTATTTCCATAATAACACAGGAAACAGGATAGATCACAGGAATAAGACTGGAGTCTTGATTGTTTATAGTTAGTCTACTAAATTATCAGAATTTTAACTTCATATTTAATGAGCAGCTCTGTGAAACTCTTACTGCAAAATTTCACTTCCTGCCTCTGCCCCTGCCACTTTCAGGGTGGGACTCCACAGCCCATACTTAAATTTGTGTGGAACTTAACTATAACCGAAAATTTTCAGTTCACTCTGTGAGTGGGAATCTTCTTTAAATAGCAATAGAAACACTCCACACAATCTACCAAACAAACATTTAAAAAGGAACGAATTCTGAAGAAATTTTGTTATGCAGTCAGTGAAAATTAAGGTCAAAGTAATACTGTCAAAGCCATAGAGAGATAGTGGATCTCAATTTCATTTAAAACATTTCAATTTTAACACTTTTGTTAGAAAAACCAAGCACACATCTTGTTCCAGAGCAAAGATTCACACCACTTTTTTCTCCAGAGGAGGATTAAAGCCTTTGAAACATCCAGGCTACATCTCTAGCTTGGGATTCAGCTGTGGGTTAACCATTTTCTGTACTTATTTTGTGTGATAGCAAAAGCCACCAGAGAGCTCCAATAAAAAGCCAAAGCCGTTGCTGACTCTTAGCCAGTGGGTGCTGTCAGGAAACTAAGATAAAACTGTGAAGCCTTGAGAGTATGGGTAACAAAAATGTATGATAAGGCCTCATTTCTGAGCTCAGATCACTGGGTAAGTTGCTGTGTTATTGAACATCTCCATCTGAAGTGATAGGTGGTCAACTACATTCATCACCTCTGATTTTGTGAGGCTTGCAGAAAATGCTGCTGCACTAACTCTTGGCTGGGAAGCGCATATCACCATATGAGGTTATGGACATTGTAAAGGGCATGGGAGTTTTGTGGCCTGCATTTAAATCCAGAGTGATCAGAGTAAGATCCTTATTTTGCTAATGGAATCGTGTAAACAGATATTTTTTTTAAAAAAATATTGCAGCGTAGCAAAGAGAAATACAGTGAAAAAGAGTTACATTCAACCTAGATAAAAACTGAAGGAGAAAATGCATAAATTCTCTGGGAGTGTTGGGAAGATATAGACTGGGAAAGTAAAATCTGGCTTTTTGTCATACCTTTCCTTTCATAGTTATTATAATGAAGAACTTTACTGGGCAACTAACTAAGCACTGGCAGAGATTGCCCAGAGAGGTTGTTAAATCTCCCTCACTGGAGATATTCAAGAACCATCTGGACAAAATCCTGTGCCATGTGCTCAAGGATGATCCTGGTTGAGCAGGGAGGCTGGACTAGGTGACCCACTGTGGTTTCTTCCAACTTGTCCGATTCTCTGATCTTTTGATTATGACATGCCTAATATAAACCATTTCTTCATAGCTTTGGGGTTATCTACACCTGATTCCAAATAATCTAATATTTACTCCAATACGAAAACAATCTTCTGTTTCAGAGTTAGGTCAAGACCTGCATTTAACTAAGTCACAAGTTTTTTATTACTCTCTGAGTCAAGGCTGGAAGTATTTAACAGCTGTGCTCATTACAGATCAGCCTCCAAGGCCATTGAAAAAACACCAGCATCAATATAAGAACAAACTAAAACTGGGAGCTTCTTTAACTTGGAAGCATTCAGGTTTTTTTAATCAAATCACCAAGTTGCTCTCAGGCTGTCCCAGAGTCTTCCCAGGAGGCGACTTCAACTGCACACATGTGCATACACCAGGGAAAGGCCGCGAGGCAGAGGAGACCCTGAGGTGGAAACCTAATAAGTGAAAAGGTCTTACATGATCTGAGATACCAGCCCCATTTGCAAAGCCTGGTGAGCCGACTTCATTATTGGCTGCCTCGGGTTATCTGGGTAGACAGTGACAGATCATTCTGTAGGGCCTGAAGGGAGCCAGATCAGTCTGCTTAGAAAAACAAATAAATCCAGGACTGAGACTGAGTTTAAAAAAGATTTACAAGGCTCACTGGTGCATGTGGCCCTCTCAGAGAGAATTTTGGCTGCAGGCCCTGTATGGTTACCCTGTTTCACAATTGCTGCAATCTGAAAAGTGAGTGAATTATTTTCTTCTGACTACAGGAAGTTTGGTTTTGTTTTGGTATTTTTTTTAGATAGCATCTGCACAGTAAACAGACAACAAACGGCATATGAAAAGAAGAGAAAGGAAGGATTTTTATAAAAAGGATCACATAAAAGAAAACATAAATCTTTTGATATCTGACCTTTTAGTTATAGATTTCCAGAGACAGATTGAATAAAAAAAGTCATCAAATTGTTGAAAGAGTCATGTCTTCCATTCTCCATAAAAACAAAAGGCAACTGCTCTTCTAAGACAGAAAACACACAGAATCAAAATTTTTTTAAACAGACACTTGAAATCTACATAATGTATTAAAAATGCATTTTTTCTTTATTAACAGAGATTGTAATTAATCTTGAGCAATAATGTTCAGGTACAAGTTAGAATCAGTAAGAAATGTTGAATTAAAGGTTTAATTATGGTTGTTCTCCTTTAACCTATGTGAGATCCAGGAATAAATATCTAACCAAACCCAGGTATTAGTATTATATCATGTAGGGTGAAATGCTGGGCTGTATAGAATTTCTCTTTTGGCGTTGATTTATTTTGATTGCTATTTAAGTGATTCATAAGCTTTAGAGAAACAGAGTTTACACCTAAGTTCCATATAGTCAGTCAATAGAGTTAGTAGCTGTCTCCCTCACTAGAATGAGCAAAAATAGAGGAAAAAGCTGGAGAAAAGTTCTAAGAAAAGGATAGAAAAAAGGGTGTCATTGCATATTAGAAGCAATGTCAATGTCCTTCTGCCCAACAACTTATGGAATGTTTGTGAATACCAGTGATATTTTATTCTCTTTTATATAAAGCCATCAGAACTGAATCTGATTTAGAGTCTAGACTATACTTTTAATGGTGTACAATTCATTGAAAGACAATTTGTGTATCTTTAGCTTGTTTGAATAAAAATTTGAGTCAACATGTTTGATCCACATATATTTCTTCAAAATATGACTTTTTTAGGTCCTCATATCAGACATCCTTTTATAGTCCACAAAAGAACAGCTATTACTGTATTCCCAAAAAGCTAAGAGTATTGATTAAATAACTTATACAATATAGAAATAAAATTTATGCAATCTTATCTTTTTTCCTGGAGGATTCAGAATATTTAAATAATATATATTCCTTTAGAATTCTATCATATGGTAATCTAAGAGGGCAAGAAAATTATGAATTCCCTGTAAGAAATGTTTGTATGACTACCTAGCCCAATATCCTTTTTTTCCTAGAGCATGAAAACCATGAAAATTTGAGAAATTGATTCAGTGGTGATGTATTTCATCAGGTAGGGGAGAATAGCCAGCAATGAATACCTAAGAGTAATTACAGCTACATCTAGAATATCATGGAGCTTTCCAGGCAAACCTTCCCAGCCTCCCAGTGGTGGTATGCCCATGTTTAAAGAAAGAGATCTCTTTTATCATTACCTTTTCCCACTGTTGAAAGTCATCTTTTGACTGTTTCTACAATTTTAATATTTTCCAAGTTTCTTGGTTCTTTCTTTGTCACTGGGCCATAAAACCACACTGCAGAAGACACCTAATTATATGTCTGATGTAGAAATTATTGTGAAGTTACTTGCTGATTAATGTCACTAATATATTCATTCACTCCAAAGCAAGAGAGAAGAGTAGCTAGTGACAGATGCTACAGCACCACTAGTAGTAAAGGTAAATGCAAATGCACTAAATTACTTCA
>NC_031799.1:35197875-35302875 GCF_001522545.3 Parus major | reverse complement strand
ATCTGAGTTTGCATATGGTGCTACTTTTCTCTGTCCACAGGAGAACTTACTGTAATTAGAGATCATTCTACAGAGAAACATTGTCATGTCGTGGTGTTAACCCATTTACCCATGACTAACTCATTAAAATCAGTTTTCTAGTGTTAAATTTTCCTTCCACCTTTACAATATATGTATAATCTTACCGTGTTCTACCTCTTTCTTAATCTTGCCACTGAGTGTACTAGAATCACATGGTTTAGGCACAATTAGAGGGCGACTCAGGATGAACATCAGTCAGATTCAGAAAATTTATAGAGATTCCTTTTTTAATATAGGTATAGAAGTAGATAAATAATCTTCACAATCAGTGGCTTTTTTTTTTTTTTTATTAGTCTGTACATTTAGAGGCAGGAATAAGCATAATTCTGCTGCTGATACATCTCTAGTTATTACTAGGTTTGCAATTCAATTACCCGAAGAGCCTCAAGTACCATTGATTATTCATGGGATTCTTGGGTTGGGCTGGCTACAAAACTACTCATTAATCCCCTGAGTGCCCCTGGGCAGTCAGCATGCATCTAGCATAGCAAATCTGCCACAGCTGTAGAATATAACAGGTTTTGGAAAGTGAGGTGGTTGGAGTGAGGGCAGGGCTCTAGCCAGGCCATAGACAACAACATTGGCTGGTGCTCTCCAGCCCAAGAAGACTGCTCAAAACCACATAGCTGTGGGCAGTCTGAAAACAAAGCACCTGAACAGCTGCATTAGCCAAAACCAGGTGGCTCAGTAGACAGCCACACAACTCTGTGTGACTTATACGGAAATGGAGGAAAAAAAATCCCTCTCTGATGGTTTGCATTTGCTGCATTGAAGAAATTGTTTGCTCCATTGAACAGAAGAGCTGCCCGTTTGCCACAGTGACAGGACTTGAGCTGCTTGAGGCGCTCATCCTCATTCAGCTTTCCTGGAGATCAGTGCAACACCTGTTTCCTTTGCAGGTGGTCTATGAAATGTCAGGAAGATCCAAGACAATGCCTGAGGAGCAGGACATACTGTTTCTTTCTAGCTAGAGCTTTAGGTTCATTTTTTTGAGTAACTGAGTGATGGTGAGGCTTATGCCACTGAAGTACCTAGACTACCAAAGTCCATAATCTTCATATTCATAGTTCACACATGTTAATTTCACACATTTTATTGCCACAATTAACTATGCTTGGTGCTGGTTTTGAGGGGTTATCAAATTAATGCAGCAACAGTTTGAAGGTTTACCTTTTAAATTATTCTTATGTTGCCTACCATTCATAAACTTACATGTGTCAGACTAGTACAGAGTCTGTGTTTGGAGTGAATTCATGTTCAAATCACATTAACCAAAAGAGTTAGTGAAAAGTCTGCACTGATAATTTACTGCTTCCAAATACAATCACATTGTGGTTGGTTAACATGGGAATAAAAATGTCTGTTCCTTTCTCCTGCCTCCTGGTTCTGTTTTATCGGATGTGCATCCGATAGAAGATGTCTTCTTTTATGGCTTCAACATATTTTATATACTTCCACATATATTGCATTTTCCTGTGTGAGAAGCTAAGCTTTTCCATTATTTATTACATAAATGATAAAGCCCTTGCAGACTAGTGCAGTCTGCGCTGTGCAGTTCATATAGTCTAGTTTTCTACAGAAAAATGCTGAAGACCTACCAGTAGGTCAGCATACCAGTACTGAATTAGGTTGGTAGAAATGTCTAAAGAAGCTTGCACAACTCTAATTTTATGATGTTTGACTCAAGCCAATGCTTTCTGTGTATAGCTTCTGAGCGGCTGCATTTACTTGAATCTCTTTCCCAAGTAAGGCAGACATAAAAACAAAACAAATAAAACTAGCGATGGACTCTGGCTTTTTAACCAGGCCTATCTTTTTGCAAGTATGTTTTTGTGTGTACACATATATTTGTGTTCATCCACATATATCAGTGTATTTTGATGCCACATATCTAAATATATAGTGGGGAGAAAGAGAGAAAAAAAGAGGGAGTGGGATATGAAGTTGTGACATTACAAAACTTTTCTAATCAATACCTTATTGTCGAATGTCAATGCTTCTTTCTCTAGGTGGTATGCTGCTGTGGTTTAAGCCCAGCTGGAGATGAAACACCATGAAACAGCTTTTTCTTAACCCTCCCTTTCTCCCCTAAACCCCAATGAAATGGAGAGGAGAATAAAAATAACACTTGTAGGTTGAAATACAAGCTATTGAATAATTAAAACAAGTGAAATACAATAATAACAGTAAATAATAATACTAATAATAATAAAAAAAGAAAGGAAAAGAGCCCCAAATAAGTGATGCCAAATAGAGTTTCTAATTACCCAGTGACTGATCTCAGACCCCACTTCACAAACTCAGATCAAGCCCCCCTTCTGGGTAACTGACCCTAGTTTACATACTGGGCATGACATTCTGTGGTTAGGAATATGCCTAACATATTCCTAATATATTATATTATATAATTATATTGTATATATACACATATATATATATGTATGTGTGTGTGTGTATATATATATCTATCTATATCTATCTATAGCTATCTCTATATCTATATATAATCTATCTATATCTATATCTATATCATCTATCTATATCTATATCTATATATCTATATCTATCATCTATATCTATATCATCTATCTATATCTATATCTATGTGTAAAATATATATATATATATCTCCATATCCATATGACAGGTCACCTGTCCTGGCTGTGCTCCCTCCCAGCTTCATCCTTCTTCACTGGTAGATCATGAGACAAGAAAAAAAATTCCTTGACTCAGGATAAACACGATTTAGCAAAAAACCAAAACACCAGTGTGTTATGAACAATATTGTCATTCTGAATCCAAAACACAGCATTGTAGCAGTGACTGAAGAGAAATTAAATCTATTCCAGTCAAGACCAGGACAGATGCTAAAATCTGGGACTAAAATATGCTTAATATATTGATCTCATGGTATCAGTGTTGCATCCAGTTATGAATTGAAGCTGTTAAGTCAATCTCTTTGAGATCTATATGTAGATCATTATGATAGGAAACATTTTTTTTTTAATAGCTTTGTGTTTTAAATGAAATATGTGACAATTTCTCCCTACTTCATGCAGTTCTTGCTACACATATTGTCAAAAGATCTTGAGAACCTCTTCTGGTAAAGCTGAAGCCAGAAACAAAATAAGTGTGAACACTGAGAGAAAGACAACTCAAAAGAACAAACCTCTTTCTTTCTTGCTTGCTTGGTTTTTCTTACAGAGATTCCCCTGAGACTTGGAAAAAATAATTCCTGAAGTGGGAAGATTGATTGGCTGCTTTCATGATGGGACAATAGCATTTTGACATCAAGTCATCTAGGGGCTTGTCAGAAAAATGCAACCTGTGTGAAACCATGCAGAGAAAATTATGTATACTTCATGGCAAAGAAAGGCATAGGTGGGACTGGAGAACTGTATTGGGTGCACTGTATTCACCACTGTATCGGGTGCAGAAAATACTAAGGACATTACACTCCTGGTCATGGCTGCAAAAGTTCATTTCAAGCTCAGCAGTGTTCTTATGAGTACTTGGGTACTAGGGAAATGCCTTATAAACAACCTTACTTAAGAACTATGATAAAGCAGGAAAAAAAACAACCCAAACAAAACAAATGAAGCACGTCTTTGCAATTTGGGTGGAAATCCTCTGTTTTCTAAGAACTCCATTCTTATTTAACCAGTCACCAATGTCCAATGCACTTATTAAGTGTTTAATGTTATGCCTGTGTCTAACTGCCTTGTCTGAGCAGAGCCAAGATGTTGACTGAAGAATGGAGATGTAGCCTCTCTGGGTACTTGTGACCTTTAGATGACACTTGTGCAATTAAAGCAACACTTGTTTCTCCTGGAAGAGGAAAATCCAGGTATTCAAGAAAAGTGCAAACGCAAAGTACAAAAATAAAACTTCCCTAGATATTAATGAGACTATAATAAATAGTGTATTTCAACCTTTGATTTCTAAAGGTCTAATAAAGCTTATATTAAGTAAGGCTGAGATCTATCAATTATGTAAATACAACTAGAAGACAAAATAGGTCTAGTCCATAAGAAGTTGTATCAGTGATTTTAATTTCTGATCTAGTTATTTATTAACAAAGTGTGGCTTTATAGAGAAGTTATAAAGAACTTCTGTAGCTATTGGAAAGTTGTGAAACAGCAGGTGAGTGCTGCTGAGACTGAGAAGTAGCACTGTCTTCTGAATGCCGTTGTTGGGAAATCTTCAAAATCCCAAGCAAAAAGAGCCTCTTACAATCCAATACAGAGGGGATTTATAATTTATGAAGTGGTTTAAGGCAAGTTGAAGTACCTTTATAGATAAGAGACTTTGCTTCTTCTTGTTTAACTTGCTATGGGACCTTAGCTCCTGTACCACACTGGTGTACATCTGGCTAAAGAACACATTTCTCGTATGCACCAAAAAAACAACAAGTATGTGCTGGAGATTTAAAAAGACTAATTGAGGATTTGAAAGCATATCACAAGAGAAATTATCTTCAGTGTTGGCGATAGTGTTGCCAGAACCATCAGGAGCTAGCAGGTCAGCCAATTAGACCAAATGGCTGAATCAACCCAGGCTTCAATTCCTTTGTGTCCAGAGGATTGTATTTCTATTCCAAGTTCTATATAGTCTTGAGCACCTGATTCTGAGGAATTTGAACATCTCTGAACAGCAGGCTCACTGGACAAGGTGTTTCAATTGTCTACCCCAATTTTTACTTGTAAATTACCAGTATGTAATGTGAGTATACAGGTGTTAACGCTTTAAAATAGGGTTATAATTTTGTTTTTGGAAGTATTTGCCATCTTCTGGCATAGCTTTTGTTCCCTCTTTTTTGTGGTTTTATTTGTTTCTTTGTTTTTAATTTAGAAGAGCTGACTTTCAGTAACTGTTGGACTTTGTTCTTTTACAAGGAACTTAAATTTTAAAATCTTAGACAAGCTGAGGTCAAGTGCAGGGTTTTAAAGTGATATTTCTGCAATTGAATGTGGAAAATCCACTAGTGTGTTGGAAATAATCTGTATGATTAAATACTGAAAAAAAGGACTAGTAGATCTAGCTGACTGTACGATACCTACTATAAATAGTAATTTTTAGAGGGGGATGGAAGCATGTCTTTCACCTGATGTGATTAATGGGGAGGGTGGCTCTGCTGCTGGAAAGCTTGTTTTATGTTTTTGCTCTGCTCTTCCATTTTGATGATTTTTTTGCCTCAGGGTAGCTGCAAAATAATTTTAAGTGAGTTCACTGGTCTCACTGTCAAGTCACTGCTGTGGGCGAGACTGGAAATAAAATATCATCATTTCATTCTTTCATTTCACCCCCTTTCAAATGCTTAGAAAAGCAGCTCTTGCTTCCTGTTAAAACTTGACTCATCACAGCACTGTGCAGCTAGTGCTTGTTTAATAATGTTTAGCAGATCTGTGAATGTGCAAGAAAGGACACAGTAAGTGCATATGCATACAGATATGTCTTTCAGCCCCTGTGCAGGTTGCTATTTCTTTGAGAGTCAAGGCAGAGAAGGGTTCCACTCTTTAATTCCATGTTTTGCATCCAACTCTTGAAAGAGATAAAACACTGACATCATATGTTTGGGAGTGAAAATGTGAATTCTGGGCAATCTCTTCCCATCTTCTTATCTGGAAGCACACATCTTAAAAGGCAAAATCCCTCATCACTCACTCCAGCAAAATTACACTGTCATTAGAAAACAGATGTGAGAATGTCTAAAGCAAGGAAACTTTGATTTTTCCTGTGTTACTGTCTACCATAATGTGTGTGAGAGAGCTTTCCTTTGACTATATATATTAAAGAATAAAGAAAATTAATAGTGCTCAGGACCAATTTTTCAAGCATCATTCATAGAATCTAAACAGTAAAATTACAAACCTTCCCTTGCTGTGTTGTGTCATGCAGCATTATCTAGTGTTTGCACCAAGGTCAGCAGCTTTGCTTAAACTGCATTGTCAGCCCTTTTGCCTGGAAATAAATATCGATATTTTATCCTTCCTTTTTTCACTTTTTTTTTTTTTTTTAATCTATCAGATAATTATAAAACACAGAGAAATTAATTTTGAATAGCTGCAAATCCAGAAAATCAACATAGAGTTGCAGTCAAATAGCTGCAGCAATCAAGTGCAGTTTTCTTCAGGGTGATTTATGGGGCAAGAGATGCTGAGTTGTATTAAAGCTGACCTAGAAATAAATTTCTGTAACTCAGGATGTCTTTCTGGAGTTTCGTCTCTCAGACTATTTCCAGGAGCAAAGGTAAGCATCTGCTGGATGGGGAATTGTGAGATACTAGGGCAACTCCTGAGATGTTGTGGGCAAGCTTTTCTTTCTCACATAAAAACTGAACTATTACTGCTTTAAATTCAGGAGTGATTTATGCAGGAGAGGTTAGTGAATGACTGGAAAATTGTAGGCCACATAAAGTCCTGTGACTTGGCATTTGGGTATGTGAATGTAGAAACTGAGTGTTTCATTTCAATATAAATAGCAGAGGCAGCCAGGTGTTATCATACAGACTTGATTGGTGTGGTGTGAAAGATAAGGTCATCCCTGACAATGTGGGGACAGACACTCAGCAAAATGCTGAGTGCTAGAGGTGCAGCAAAGCACTGCTGTGATAATCCATGGAATTTGTCATCGCCTGAAATTTTTCTGGGGTATGCTTAGATTATGTACGGATGTTACATGGGCAAAATAGATTTCATATACAGCACGGCCCACTTGCTAAGAACACCTCCTCAAGAGGAAAAATGGTTTATAGTCTGTACATGATCCTAACCCTAAGAACCAAAAAGTAATAGAACTGAATTAAAAAGGATTTTTATCCTGATTCCTGAAAGTGCATCTCCTTGAAAGGGACTGACCAGCACAACACACTGCTGCTCCCATTCATGCTGCTGTCTGGGCATGGGAAAGGAAACCTGTGTGTTCCCAGGGGCCCAGTGATATTGGGCCACCTGATGCATTTTTGAGCCAGATCGTTTTGACACAAGATTCAGTGGAGCACAGAAGATTAACTTTCTGAAAATGGAAGATAGAAGAAGAGGAACTGCTTATCAAATATGCACATTTCTGATGGAACTTCACACTCCGTGAAAACATTTTAGATTGCTGTAAGCTCTCTGGAGTGCTCCTGACAATGTGTTATCAGGTCATGTTTGCATGACAGTGGCAGGCCATGCAGGAAACATTAAGCCACGTGACTTCTAAGATGGAATCAATCAAGTGAGCAGTACAGATACTGAAAACTAGTTTCACCTTCATAAGGTCTGGTTATCTGTGCATCAGACATGAGGTTTGTCAGCCCCATTTCAGTCTGACCAAGTTCAGTGCTGCATTGAGAATTTTAATGAACTGATATTGTATTATGTATGAAAGATGACACCAAGATGATTTCATGAAAACCAAGTCCCCATGAAATATGAACTATTACTGGAGGCTTCACCCCTCACTTAGCTCACATAAAATGCCCATTTAAATAGCCTTTGTCTTGTTAAGCTTTACAAGTTTGTGTAAGGCTTTCCATTATCCTTAAGCAATGTTAGAACTGTAAATGAGGGACTGACTCCAACAGTTCAGAGTTTTTATGACACCTAGGTAACAAGACCATGCTAAACACAGAGAATTAATACTCCCAAAACTCTTTTTACTGTCACACAATTATTAGCTCATAGATATTGAGTACATTCAGGAAACACGAGCAGACCTCAAGGAGAGGTGACTGTTCCTGCTGTGAACAGTGAAATAATTTTCACAGAATCACAGAAAGGGTAAGGTTGGAGGGACCTGTGGAGGTCATCTAGTCCATCAAACACAGTCTCCAGGGCTTGTCACTCAAGGCTGTACCCAGACAGCTTTTGAATATCTCTATAGTGTTCCAGAGTGAAGAATAACTGAAAACAGATATACTATGCCACTAACTTTCAGTTAAAGTTTTACTCTCCATTTTGCTTAAAAGCTGAGAAAAGAGTTAGAAATCAAATTAGAGGATTGTTAACGTGTCAATTAATTTTGTGCATTCTGCTAGCAACATTAAATTGCATTGCACTACATTTTTTTAAAGGCTACTATTCCAAAGATGCAATGGGCTTTGGGGACAGCACCAGAATAACTCTGGATGTACTCTTCAATGTTTTGAATAGGTGGTTTTTGAGCTCTCAGATAAATATTTAACGTAATTTTATTTAGTGAAATAATTTGTCTGACCATACTGGTAATTCAGTTGTTGTCTCAAAAGTCTTTCAGCTTGTTTTCAGAAAGACTGCTATGATGGCTTTATTTGCTATAGCAGTCATTAATTGAAGACTGCATGATACATCTCTCTGTTTTAGGATAGTAAACTTCATTTCAGTACCCATCCTATTGTGTGACAGTTATCCTCCCCACTAAAAAGGATTGTCATGCTCTTATGAATGTGATGGACGACTGAACAATTACTCCTACATTTCACTCTCCCATATAAGTGCAAAGGTTTACAAGCTCCTTCACTTTCTTATGCTGTTTGTTGAAAATACGCACCTACTAAAAGAGAGAAGAGATAATTTAAAATATGTGACAGATTTGAATATATAAAGAGGAACAGACATTTTAAAATCCTTTGTGTATTCTTTATTCCCAGTTAATGAAATTTTGGGGTTCATTTTGAAGCCTGTTTTTCCTAGTTCACCTCTAAGTTTGAAGTACTTTTTTTATGTTTAAATATTTTTTCCTGGTTTTGTGAGGATTTCTTTTTGTTTGGTGGGGTTTTCTTGGTTTTGTTTTTTTGGGGTTTTTTTTGTTTTTTTTTTTTTTTGGGGGGGGGTGTTTGCAGCTATTACATTAAACAGAAACACTGTGAGAAATTCACTGTACAATTCTTCTTTAAAGGCATGTTCCTTCATGTCCTGCCACATGCTAGACATTCAATTTTATCAGCACAGCCAGCTGGTTAATTTTTGATGGTTAAAGAAGTATTGTCTGTTGAATATCCTTTAGACTATCCTTTTACTCCCTGAAAAGGTATTTGAAACCTGAATCATGCATCACACATTTTAAATGTGCAAAAACTATAAAGCTAATTTGGGGCAAAGCATTTTCTCAATATATAGATACCCATATTCCCAGTGTTGAAGTGAATGATAACTCATAACCTTTTTGTTTTGTTCACATGTATTATTTTCATGCTAAAAAGATTGTTTTTGATCAAAAGTTTAAGCAGTTACATGTGATTCTAAGAAGGCTTTCCCTTTTAAATAATGTTTTAAAATCCTTCATTCCATGTTCTCTAAATGTGTTTTTGCAATAAAAATGAAAAAAAATGCTGCATTTGAATGTAAATTTAAAATGGCCTTGAGAGGTGAAGACAATTTAAATAGTTCCTGTCCAACTATATTTTCCTGTTTGTAAGTCATTAGAATCACATTGTATGGTGGTTAACAAAATAGATCCGCATTAAAAAAAAACCCAATCCCCCCCCCCCAAAATGACAAAGTAATCCTCTTAAATGCCTCCCCCCCAAAAAAAAGAAAAAAACAAACCCTAAAACAAACAGCAAAAAAAACCAACCCACCAGCTAAACATTCCAGCTTAACAAATGAACAGAGAAGAAACAGGATTAGCCTGTGGGAGGAAAGGAACATCTTTCTGCATCTTGGAATTACAGCTCAAGTCAATGCTAGCTAGTGGCATTGTAATTAAGGCAGAGTGATGAATCTGTTGAGTTAATTGCAGGAAGTCTGCATGTTGTGTTTGATGCAGCTGCACTTTGAATTTAAAATATATGTTTGTCATGATGTTCCTGACAGAAAAAAATGCAATCAACTTTTTTCTTTTGCCTTTAATCACATGACTCATAATGCAAGGCTTATTGAGGATTTTTATCATTAGAAGAGCTTTAAATCAACATAACCTTATTGAATGTCTAAGGAAGGATTACATAAACCATATTATGATTTTTTCCCTAAAACACCAAATGCATGTTTTTTATTTCAATAACAGCCATCAATAGGAAGTCTAAAGAGCATTTCCCTCTTTACTAGTATTTGTCTCCTTTGCTTTCTTTTAAAGCCTATTAAGTACTGTAACAATATCAAGACTATCAATTAGCCACACTGCCCTAATTAACCCAAACAAATATATACTTTAAGTAGGAAAAGAAAACAATTCTTTAATTTTTTTTTTTTTTAATGAAAAACACTGTGAAAAATTAACATTCTCAGTGTCATTAGTGAATAGAATTGATTCCAGGAACTTTCCTGGTCTTCTCAGACTATTTCCCATTAAGAGGAAGAGAGTATTCCATTTGATTATTTCTTCTTAAGAAATTTTAACACTACAGACCATATAGGCCATCACTGATGTAACGGTACAGAATTACATGAATCGTAGAATCGCAAAATTATTTGCGTTAGTAAAGACCTCAGTCTAACTCTACTGCTGTGACCAGGGACATCTTTCACCAGGTCAGGGTGTTCAAAACCCTATCCAGCCTGACAAGGAACACTTGGAATGACAGGGCTTCCACAGCTTCTCTCAGCAAATGTCTCCAGTCTAACCTCCTCCTGGTATCCTGTCTAAATTTACTGCTACCCTTTCTCCTACTGCTATAGGTCCTGGTGGAAGTCTGGCTTAGTCTTTCCTATTGGCCCCCTTTATATATTGAAAAGGTGCAACATGGCCTCCACAGAGCATCCTTCCACTCCTTGAGCCTGTTAAGGTCCCTCTGGATGGTGTCCCTTCCCTCAAGTGGATCGACTGTACCACTCAGCTTGGTGACATCTGCAAACTTGTTGAGGGTACAGTCAATCCCACCTACTATATCATTTATGAAGATCTGAAATAGTATTGGATCCTTGAGGAACACTACTCCTTTTTGGTTGCCACTTGGGTTTTGAGGAGCTCTTTGGACATGGCTACCCATCCATCTAACAGTCAATCTGTCAAATACACGTCTGCAGTTTAGAAGTAAAAATGTTGTGATGACCACAAATTAATTTAGAACATTAATAAATTTGGCATTCTACATTTCAATAGAATGAGGATTTATTAGAGTATCCCCATTAAGAGCTTCTGGCCATCTTTTTGCTTAAGTGATTTTGCAGTATGGAGAGTTACAGTGACATTAAAATTACTTGTAATGATGGAAGGTTAATGCCTACAGATAATAATTCAACATGAAATCAGGTAAAATAAATGAAGATAAGATCATCTCTTTCTTCTCTAGGGCCTAAGTATGCAATCTTAAATATGATGTCCACTCAGGGTTAAATTCTAAGCTATTTTTATTGTTGGAAAGTGTGATTGTGTGTTGTTTATTCAAATTCTGCAAAAGGAAATGCATACACCCAAGTCTGCCAAGCACACTTGGAAAGCTGTCATATGGAATTAGTTGGAAATATTTGGGTAAGCAAGAACAGTGTGTTTTGGCTGTCAATATTTGAATTTTTAGTCTTTTCCAGTGTGTTCAGTTTCTTGTGCTTCTTGCACCATGTCGTGTTTCAGGAAATAGTGTGCTTTGTAACTAACTACATGCAACTTTTTACTTTTTCAGCTACATTTCATTGGCTAGTACTAGATGAATCTGTCTTATTGCAGTGTCCATGTCTTAAAAGAAGACTGCTTGACTAATTGTGGTAGTACATTAATTGAGCATTACAGGGAATAAAACTTTCCATGTTATATTTGGTTGCTTTTCCTTTTTTTTTTTCTTTTTTTTTCCAAACACAGAGTTTAATTTTTAAAAACTTTTTCTTTTCTGAATAGCTTCCAAAATCTTCTTCTTTTTCAAAGACAAATAATGTTGTTAACTCTCAGGAGACGACAAGCTTTTTTTTTTCCAAAATAAACCATTGTCTTTTTCTCATTACTTGCTCTTGGCTTTCACCATGAAATAGTGTTGGTCTGACTCCCTGGCCATCTGACTCATCTGTGTGTGGGGGGCCAAATTAATCTATGCTTTTCTTCATAAACTTCAAAGGAGTTCCATCAGGCATGCATCTGATGCCTGTTTTCTCTTTCCAAGGCACTGAATTAATTTACTCAACAGGAAAAGCATTCATAAAGGAATATAAACATAATATGTCACTTTCATCAAATAAGTAGATATTGATTCCCAGGTACACTATAAGAGCACACTTCTCATTCTGTATCAATTTAGCATTTATACAGTATTTCTACAGCAAAAGGTCCAATTGGGATTAATTAAGTTAGGTTATTTCTAGAGGATAATAGAATTATTGAAATATTGTATTATTGTAAAACTGTGGAAGTTATACAGCATCTTGTATTAACTTCAGGACTTGAAGTAGTTAAACTTCCTTTAACATCTGCCATATAAAGTTGAAATTCTGACAGGATTGGTTAAATACACTTAAGTTTCTTGGAATAAAATAATTTGCTAAAGGCCCCTTCTGTTGCATTGTCATGTAAGGATTTGAATTTCCCAAAAGGAGGGAAAAAATTCACAGAAAGTTGATGGAGAAAGACAAAAGGCAACAGAAATATTTCTGGAAAGAAAATCATTGCAGTTAGGAAATGTTGGAAATAACAGACTCTTGTGGTCTTAGCTGAAACAATTTGGCAACCTTGGAGGAAAAATTGTTCACAGCTTATTGAGCTGAGGTGAATTGTTTTCTTTGCTAAAGGAAAAAGAAGTTGTAAAGCAGACAGGTAAGAATGAAAAAAAAGTGTGTGACACTATTAAGAGATTGCATGTGGGCCGGGAGGCAGAATATGCACATCTTAAAAATCTGAAAAAATATCCCTTCAAAATAGTCAAGTGTATCTCCACAGCATATTTTGGACCCAGTTATGTATCTGGAATGGCACTGTGATTGTATGCAGAGTAATTGTATTTTTAACTTCTCAGTTGATTCAAGGGAACGAATTCTTCATCTTGTCCAAAGACAGATGACACTTTTTGCCTTGGTCTAACGTAAATTTTCTGTCAAATATAATTATTCCACCTTTACTCATTAACAATTAGCAGATTTATCTCATTAGAAGGGAAACTTGAGGGTGTCAAGCCCTTTCTAAGAGAAGAAACCTTCTGGGTGGGAAAGAATAGTGTAAAGCAAAATTGCAATTTAAGCCAAAATAAGTATATCTGTGTTTCTTTAATGGTGAAGAGGATAGTTAAATAATCCCTTTGATGCCTTTCACTCCTTTTAATATCGTCTCAGAATTTTTTCAGAAAAGAACATTTTGTCTTTGGAAAAAATTTGCCAAGAAAGCAGTTGGTAAATCAAAGTGGCTAATCTAGGTCCTGCCCTAGGAATACAGTTTGCAATGTCCTGCCTCACTACAGGGGAACTGCTAAGAAGAAATTGCAGCCCAGTGACCCATCTGTCCCTCCTCTCACTGGAAACAGGGGTGTGTAATGAGGAGCCGAGGAAGCAGTACTTTGCTCTCTGATGTTCTGTGTGTCTTCTGTCCTATGAAGGAGGAAACAGAGGCTTCAGGTTGCTCCCCAGCAGGTTGCTCCCAAGCTTAATCACATTTTATGGGTTTACAGACAAGTACATCACAGACTCCTTCTCACTATTTACAGCACGCATCACAGCCTCTGCTCTCAATGTCAAAAGGAGAGAAGCTTTAATTTACAGGGGAGTACAAGAGGTCAACTATCTTTCATATTATATACAGTCCTAGTCCTCCTCTGTTTCAGAGGGAGATGCGACCACTGGACTTTAAATTCTGAATTATTTATTGAGGGAAAATATAATTTATGGATACCCAGACCCATCTCTTTACAGGCAACTCCAGTTGTTACAGATATCAGAGCTGGGTTTACAGCTCACCCAATTAAGAGATATCCTTGTATGTAGTCTGACCCCAAATTCACTGTGTAGTGGATGTACTGCACCTGCTATGTTTAACACATAAGGAATATGAGACGGTTTAGATATCAGTTATTGCTTCCCATATTTTTGATGAGCAAAGCATTAACAAAAATAAACTACTTATTTATGAAGAAAAAACATTAGAAATATTTTTAACACATTTAAATATAATACTAGAGATTTTGTCTGCATGCTTGTTTTGCTTCCATACTTCTAAAACTTTTATTTTTCCTTCCTGTCCATCATCTTTCAGAAGTAGATCTATGTCTTTACACATTCACTGGCAGTTTTGCTAACTATGTCCATGCATTCCTTTACACCTTGCAAGACTGTAAATGTATTCCAATGCCAGGCTGTCAGAGGAAGGTGCGGATGTGGGATACTGCAAATCAGAGGTGTGGTAGGAGAGACAAGTGTGTGCAGCAGATAACTGTACTTGATTAGCTAGATTTAAATAGTGTTGGAAGAATTTGCCAGGTGAAAATAAAAATTGTCAGTTCAGTTTAATTTCATGGTGAATCAAACAAGGAAATTAGATTCTGCTACTCTACTAGTTTGACATCTATGGCAAGTGACAATTAGAGATGATGAGAGAACTTATATTTATTTCAAAACTCTTGATTTCTTTTTTTTTTTTCTGATGGGCATGTAACTTTTATTTACCTTTGCCCAGAAATATAAGTGATTATTATTTGATTGACAAGTTGTGAATTTCAGGAATTCATTATTATATTAAGTTCATTTTGATAGAGTACTGCAGCTAAATTTAGAGGTAACTTCAAGTCTGCATTTTATTGAAATAATTTCTTGGGATGAGGCATATCAGCCACAAGTACTCCACAAGGAATAAAATGGTAATGCCTCAAACAAGGAAATATTACAGTTTAATGAAGTACGGATGAAGGAAATGTGAAAGAAATTCCTTTTGCTATACTTGGCCATTCAGTTCAATCCTGATTTTCTTCATTACCCTAGGAAAACAAGATTAAGTAACAAATCAAAACACAAACACATTCTTTAAAAGCACTCCCAAAGCCCAAATTCTAATTAAGTGAACTTCACAGTTAAATTAAGGTTCAAAGACCATGAAAAATCAAGCATAACTGAAGCATGAAATGATTGTATATGAGGTTGTATTCACTTCCCAGCCTGTGCAATGGAGTTTGTATCCAGGAAGGCTTAGATTTACAAGTAACACAGAAATAGCATGAGGAAATTATTTCCCACCTTATTTTGCTACTTCAGATAGAAATGCATTGTTGTCTGGCAGCTGCAAGGAAGTCATCAAGCAAACATAGAAAAATGGAGAAAAAGAATCATTATGACACATTCTAAAGGAACAACACTTCCCAGATCCTGCAGTAACTTGTGTTATATTGTAATATGCTGTGAAGAAAAGGTATGTATTCTCGCTGCAGTTCACCATCCATTAAAAGAAGAAAATATTTAGTTTATTTCATTCTTTTCCTTGTGTCTAGCTATTTTAAGAGTTTGAGGGCAGGCATAAAGCATCTTTACCTACCACTAATTGGGAATCAAATATTATCAGTCTTAAGCAGCCTGGGAGTTTTGCTTTGGTCCCCATTGTTCTCTTTTTCGGAAGGTAATCTCAAATTGCCAGTTTTTTATATGTAGTTAGTTCTAGCTTGTTATACATAGCTGCTCAAATACTCATGTGGCCTTGTTGTGCTGTGTGACTCTTTCATAGTTCATTTGTTTGTAGATAAAAGAAGACATGCATGAGTTCTCTCACATGAACCACTTCCTTCTGTTTTCATTCTCACTCTCAAATGCGAACTCTTTAATAGGAAGCTTCATGATGGTTCTTAAACTGCATCTGTCATGTCCTGCATAACTGATGTCTGGAAAGGAACTCTCCAGGTTAAACATCCCTGGATGATGTGCTGTTTGTTTTTTTTTTTCTTTAAGGATTTCCTTTAAAAATATCTTGCAAATGGAATTCAATTTTGAAAGTATAAGATTGAAAAAAAAATACTGTTTATTTAACTGCACTATAATATTCTGTACAACTGTCTGGATGGGGCCATCAGGGAAGCTGGAGCAGGAATTCTCATCAGGAAGGACAGGACAAGGTGTAATGCATACAAACTGAAAGGGGAAATTTAGGTTAGTTATTAGGAAAAAATTCTTTACTGTGAGGGAGATAAGGCACAGAGTGTCCAGAGAGGTTGCAAATGTCCAATCTCTGGCCATGTCCAAGGACAGGCTGGATAAAGCCTTCAGTAATCTGGTCTAGTGGGAAGTGTCCCTGCCCATGGTAGGGGAAGCTGGGCCTAGATCTTTAGGGTCCATTCCATCCCTTTAACATTCTACAATTCCTCGATTCTGTAAAGCCCCCTTGGAGATCCAACAAAATAAAAATGCAGGCTGGTATCTCTTTCACATCTACTACAGGACTATGCATCCTGTATGTCTGATATTACATGTTTTTCACAGCTGTCCAGCGTGGGATAACCTAGTGTTTGTGTCAGCAAAGCAAGCTATATATATTTTGGTTGACTTCTTGTAGGATCTGTTTTAAACTGTCCCAACATTTTTGGTATTGGTTTTTTGGTTTTGTTTTGTTTTGTTGTTTTTGTTGTCTAGGTTTTTTTGGTTTTCAGTAATATTTGGGGTTTAGAAAACAGAATGGACAAGGTTAAAAGAAAATTTGGGAAAAAATTGTTATGGCATTAAGAAAGATTTGCTTAGCTGGTTTTTGTTTGTGTGCAGTGCATGTGGTTTGACAGGTAATAGGAAAGAGAGAGCATTAGGAAAGCATACCTTTATGATGCATATCTTCACAGTGAAGCAGTGAGACTATAAGTTTTGTTTCAAAAGAGTGCATGTACATGAGTACACGAATACGAATTGGTGAGATATGTCCCTTAGTTGGGGATCTGTTTGCAAAAATGTGACTCGTTTGTTGAAATTACTCTCATGCATAATGTCTTTAAAAATTAAACCAAAAGAAGATACTATAGTAAAAGATTGGCTAATACACTGCATTTTCTGGCTTTTTTTAATATGCTTTTAATTGGAAAACATACAGTTTTAACAATAATCTTCCTTCTCCCAGTTAGACATAATTGGGCATTTTGTTCTTCTGAAGATTCCTGAAAAAATACAGGTTTTTTTAATTATATAAATATTTCAATTATATACAATTTATTTTTATATATATTTTAGCTTCTTATATCAAAATCAAGCAAGCAGTTATATGGCTGTAATCTTTACCCAGAAACCAGATTTGTTGATTTTTATAGGTTTGGCTTTTTTCCTTCTCTTACAGGAAGGTAAAGTTTTTTGAGCTTTTAAAATCACACACAAGCTTGTGAAATCCTCATAGAATTCTGTGGTTTCTGCCTGATTCCAGGGCTCAAAGCTGAAATAATAAAGTCCATATAAGAAGCTGGTTTTTTGTCTTGTAATTAAGATTCAGCTAAAACCAGAACACAATTTCAAAATTAACCCAAAATTAATTTTAGCATTTTATTTCAAACCAAAAAAAGTTATTTCTTTCAAGGAAAAGATAAAACTATAGCTCAGATCCATGTGCTCACCTAATCCAGATGCAAAGCCCAAGCTATCACTTCAGCCTCCAGCTGCGAGTTTTGTGAGGATATTCAGTACAGAGTAACAAACTAATTTTTTTCCAGAATAAATCCCTGAAAAACTTGCAACAGACACAGTGCCCTCCACAACAACTGCTTTGATATTATGATTGCTCCAGCCATTCAAATCAATGAATAAATTAGACATGGCTGATAACAGTAACAGAGATACATTTTTTATACTCTAAAATGTACGTAAATAAATGTAAAAATGCTAAAAACCCTCTAATGCAAATCAAAAGCTAGAGGTAGCCTTGATGTCCACGTCCATCTCTGAATGTCTGATAGAAGACAGTAAATAGGTGCAATTAAATCTTTGCTCTAATAACTTCTATAATTTAAATATGTCATTCCTACCCAACAAAAGTCTGTTTTCAAAACTGCTTTACATGTTTTTTAAGACAGTTGAAATTAAACTCCACTGTGCATTGAAGAAAGCTCATAAGATTTTCTTTTATATGTAATAAAAATCTTGCAATGGAGTTAAGTATGAATACTAAACAAGACTTCTGTCCAGGATTAGGTAGCATGAAAATAATATGTCAGGGTTGACAGCATATTGTATGTTGTGTTTTTATAAAACCTGGAATTTCTGGGTGTGAAATGCTTTATACTCAGTTCATTACACAGTTTAAAGCCAAAAAGTAATATCAGTAAAAAAAAAAAAAAAAAATTTCATTGATCCTGACATGGCTTGTTGAAAGCGTGTGTTTGTCAAGTCGCTCAAGAACTCAAGAACAGCCTGGGTTCCATCATGGTGAAAAACTGAGGTCCCAAAACAAATCCTCTGGCTTCGGAGCAGGACCTGCTCCTCTGGGAGCAGGGGACAAGAGCAGGCCTGGTGAACCAGGACAGTAGCACACCTGAGTGAGCTGCAGGGTAGCTGTGCAGTATTGGCGCCTCCAGTTGCTTCTCACTAAACCCGCCCCCAGATCTGTCTACACAGACCCTGCCAGAGAGAAGGAATTTGGGTGCCCACACCATGTGAGCAGCCCTAGTAAAAATGGAGATCACATGAAAACCTTCAGTACTCCTCAGTGTATTGCCATTATATATATTTCAAAAAGCTAGGGTTAGATTACATAACCCAGTATTTCTTCTTGCATAGAATATAATTTTATTTCAGTGAAATTCACATTTAAAACAATTTAAAAGTACTCAATTTATTTAAAGAGGAAAATAAAATGGAAAATTTGCTTTTTCACTAGTTCAAAGATTAATATATATAAAAAAAGAGAGTTGTTATATAGACATAAGTGTGTATATAACCATATTCTGGCACTTCGTAACATATTAACAACCAAAACAAAAAAGCTGCAAAGACTTAGATCTAATTTGTGGATATTAGATGGTTTCATTAACAAACGTACAAACAAATGCAAGAGCAAGATTAACGTCACAATGGACTTTGGAAGCAAAAACAGGAATAAAGAGCCACAGGTCAGCCATACAGCTCTGCAAGAAGGCAGATGTGGAAAACTGGGCAGTAGGGGAATTATTCCTGAAGATCTAAGTAGACATATTTCCTAATGGCAACTATTAGCCAAAAATTTTATCTCAGGTTAAAAACAAATTTCCTAACTAACTTCTAGAACTTTTAAAAACATAACTGGCAGTAAGCAAACACTAGCAAATTTTCTTCATAGAAATAGGCTTACATATTCAATGGATTTTCAATAAACATATGTGCAACAGGTCAGAGATCAGTGTTATTTTTAGAAACTTTTGTCCTTTTTGACTAAATTCTGGAATACATGTGTTCAATATCTATTATATTCTTAAGGCTGTACAATTGATTTAAATAAGTGACAAAATTTCAGGGCTAGGTGTCTCTAATAATCTTACATTTTAGCAAACTAAATATTTAATGTCCCTGAAATTTAGAGAAACTTGCAAACACTTTCTAAGTCACTTCTTATATCAAAATTCAATTGTTTCAATTAAAAATTCACCAAGCCCTCTTTTCCACTTTAAAAATAAAGTATAATATTGATGAAAAACTTGACAAAATAACAGATTAGTGCAACAGCTTCTCAGGAGTATAGAATCCCCACTCTCCCATGTCTTTTATTTTGCTGAAAAGGCTAATTGACTTTCAATTATAAAAGTTGAATTGCATAAAAAAGGTGAACACTTAGTGGTGGACTATTTTTTGGGAAGTTTAATAAAGAACCTGCTGGCTTTGTTCTTTAAAACAAGCAACCTCCTTTCCTCTTCCAAATCCAGCTCCACTAAATGCAGTCTGAATTACACACAAATGGACTTCACTGTACACATTAACATTAAAGGAGCTGTAGTTCAGTGCTTCTGAAATGTGTTCTGTACATGTAACGATGTTCTAGAGAGGTGTGTTCAAAATGTTAATTTAAAAATAAATATAGATTAGAAAGATGTGCAACTTAATCTAGCCTGATTAATAAAATAAAGCACTTATGCTCTGATTTCTAGGGCATTGTTATTTAAATACATATTTTTTGTGAATCTGAAGAGGATTTGGCCCATTTTTTTTAATGGTTAGATATAAATATCTGCTTTAATAGTTTTGGTATAGTAAGTGTTTGTGTGTTTGTGTGAGAATAACACTGTCACTCTCGGTATTTAGGCACGATTGAAAATATCATTGCAGTAGCATAAAGCAATCATCCAAAATATTAATTATCAATCTGAAAACTATCTATCTCAGCTGTAACATTGTGCTGTGGTTCATTAACTTCAAATACACTCTCCTCAGAGTACTAATGGCTACATGCAGATATTTCAAATGACTTCATAAACACATGAGCACAGACTGTTAAGCAGTGATTAATTTCTAAAAGACCATGTGATGTCCCATAATTCTTTAATGGTGCCAAAGTGATGTATAGCATGAGCACATTCATTGGCTGATTCAGCAAAATGCCCATGGGAAGTATCAGGGTTGTATCTCCCTGGTGAGCTCTGCAGGGATTTAAATCACCTTGAAAAACAAGCTGTGGACAAGAGACTTGCACATGAGAGTGCTCTGTTAGAAAGAGAATAGTTATTTTCTCTTAAAGGTATAGCCACTCTTCATGTAATTTGCATATGGAGGATGTACAAATACATGGCTGCTCTTCACACATGATTGTGACGGTTCATTGGTTCATCTCACAAATTAATTTCATACAGATCTATTCGGACAACCAAAGATGGAAATCAGATTTAAAAAAGTGTAAGTTATTGCAGGAGAAGGAAGGGAAGGTTTCAGACATTTGTGGCCTTCCTCTGTAACATCTTCCTTAAATGTTACCCTGATCAGGGTAACTTTTATGGTTATCCAATTCACAGTTTCAGAAATTAATATCTAATTTAAATCTCATTTTTTATTTTAGCTGCTCAAGGTTGCTGTGTGTGCATAGGAGCAGAATAAGTATCACCAGTTGTCTTGGGAGCAGAGCCTCATCCATCAGGACAGAGATTTAGGAAATCATCAATTTTGTCTCTGTCTCTGCATGGCTTTCTGCAGAGTATTCTGTTGTTTCTTTTTCTAAGTACAATCACACAGCTATATCTCTTGTGGTGATTTGGCTTGTGTTTCTATATTGTATATCACACATCTTCCTCATAAAAAGCTCTTCTTGAAGATCCACTGAGATAAATGTTAAGACTTCTTTGTACTTGAATTGGTCAATGAATTCTTTTTGGAAGGAAAATCCTGTTTGCATTTCAACAGTCTTTGAGGTAATGGAAGCCATTGTATGCCTAGGCAGCAGCAGTCTCCAAATCTATTTTTCCAGTTGATCCTTGCCAGATGTATTTAGTGTAGGAACAAGTTTACTGATTCAAACAAATCTTCCTTCCTTCTTTTTAATAAAAAAGGTATTTTCTATCAATACCGTTGTATTTTCTTATTCACAGCAACAAACCAGATGTCAGGTAACTTGTGGAATGTGTGTCCTGTGGTCATGGCAAAAGCATGCCACTTTTTAGAGGAATTATTTGAGTTTTGGCCTAAATGTGATGCATTAACACTTATTTTTTAAAAATGTGGTTTTTTTCTAAATACATTTTTAAATTAATTTGTTGTTTCTTCTGTGGTTCGGGTTTTTTTGTTGTGTTTTTTTGCTTTTTTTTTTTTTTTTGGTTTTGGGTTCTTTTGTTTTTGGGGTTACGATTTTATGATTTTGGGTTTTTTTTCTTTTTACCCTTTCTGGGCGAAATAGATTAAAAGAAAAATAAAGGGAATACTAAGAAAAACTCATATAAACAAAAATAAAGTAAAAATATTTCAAAGTAATCATGTCACAAATACTTTTGAGAAATATATAATTTTTTTCTTTCAGATGTTCTGCAAGATCACAGCATCAGCTTCCATAATTTTTACTTTTATCTTCTTTGACTGATGAGCTGACATTATAAAGGAGTCAGAAACGTAGCATGAGTTTTTTGTGAGTCATCATCATAGCACAATGCTTTTTATCAATTTATTTGTTTCATTAAAAGCAATTTCAGAGCCTAAACACAAAAAGTTCAGAGTGTTTTTAACTCTACTTCATATTTCATAGAAAGAAGAAAAAGGTGAGGGGAGAGAAGGCTTTTGAAATAAAGGATGTAAACTAAGCAGGTAAAACTAAGGAGATAAAAGAGAGGAATTTTTTTCCACTGTCCTATTTCTAATGATGCAGTGTGTAGCTACTGCAAATTTCAGACACAGTCCTGCTAACATTGGAGATTATAGGAAAGTTGCCCTTAAAGAACTATCACTATTGCATTACCCATCTTCTGAATAAATACTACTGAGCAGCCTAGGAGATTGGGTTTTATCTGTGCCATCATCAGCCAACATACATCTTCCTGTCCTTCCTACCAGACTTACCTTCCTGAATAATTGACTCAGAGAGTTATATTTTGGAAGTTTTGGCCTGTGGCTGCTGGGTGTGGGATTTTGTCAGTGCCATGATGTTACAGATGGTAGTGCCTTGGTTTTGGTTTGGGTGGAGTGTCAGAGGGGTGCAGCTGCGTACCCAAATCTGTCCTCTGTTTAAGCATAGATTGCACTGTGACACTCCAGCTGCTTGTTTTAGGTGATTTTACGTGAACCTACAGATAAATAGCAGAGAGAGAACAAACTTACAGTGATTTTGATTATACTGAATGGTTCTATTATTTTGAGAAATGAAAGTTTGTTCTGTTTTTTCAAGTTAAGTTAGTGTTAGTTATTCCTTTTTTAAAAAAAATATTATTTCAACAGATCCACCAAAAGGCCTTGCAAATTCATGATCAGAAGCATGCTATTAAACACAGATTTCTTAACTCTGTTAAAGCTCTATCATTGTTGTCACTGTTGTTATAAATAAGAAATAAATTAGAGATTTTTTTCAACAATATATGTGGAATTTAGTTGGCCAAAAATTTTAAACATTAGAGATTTACTCCCCAAAACCCAAATCCCAGCCCTCCTGTTGTCTTCAACTCCTATTCTTTTAAGAAAATCAAAATACACTGTAATAATGACAGTAAAGAAAGAAAGTACTGCATAATGTTGAGTAGCAAAATTGCACAGTACTATTCACATGGAAATTTTGCATTACCATTAGTCTTCCAGTATGAAATACAAAATCGTTGTAGTGGAACATTTTCACAGGTACAATCTCGGTTTCTCTGAGAACAAATATCTCAATTCACTGTCAATGTTTACATTGCAGGAGGATCCTATTTGCCATTGTGACAACCCTTTTTAAATCTATGTATTGCACCACAGAAATTTATTCGTATTATTTTGCTGGGTATTATGTTTTTAAAATATGTTCCAGAAACAGATGTCACTTTGACTCAATGACACATAATAATCCTATGACACTTTTTGTTCATCATCATAAAAAAACCCCCAAAACCTCTCCTTTTTCTAGCCTAGGATTAAGTCTGGATGACTGAAATTAAAAATTAAATCTATTTTGTATGACAGTTGCATATCCTGGTGTTTGTCACAGTGTTAGAAATCTAGGATAATAGAAAAAAAGTTTAATGATAGCAATAAGAATGAATATGTAGCGTATGAAGAGTGTTGTTTCATCAAGTGTTCTGCATATATGCAGGCATAAAATGCAGCAACACAGACATCATGATTATCGCTATCACTACAGTACTGATTTCTCAATTTACTTGAATTTCCTGTCTTCACTTGCATTTTCCTATCTGAAATTGTGGTTGGTGCTTGGTGCTTTAGCTTGTTTCCCAGAAAAGTCACAAAAACATAGAGTAAATTTTTTCATCAGTTAGTGGGCCCACTGACAATATTTTTACATGAAGAACAGGGTTTTTGTCAGTCGTACAGATCTTAACAACTATTTTCAGTGTTATAAATCAGTTATGATTTTCCCAGTGGCAATTGGTAAAGTGGCTTCATTTCCCCCAGTCATGTCATAGGTTCCATGCCTAAGCTGTAAAATTATCATTACAACTTTTATCAGCCAGTACTTACACAGGACAGAAGAGACACTGACAGGGGGTGAGGAATGAGGGCTGCAGTCAGTTCACCTCATGTTGTCTCTGCTGTTTCTTTCTCATTAAGTGGAGGACATGTCACATTCCTCTCCTGCTCATAGCATGAGGTCTCTTTCATGGGAAACTGTACTACACGAACCTGTCCAACACGTGTCCTTCTCCCCCCACACTGCAGCTCTTCACTAATTGCTCCAGCATGGGTCCCTTCCACAGGGTGCTTCCCCCACATGGTCACAAGTCCTGCCAGAAAACCTACTCCAGCACAGGCTTCTGGTTTCATGGCTCTCTGCAGGTCCTGCCAAGCCCTGGCACAAGATACCCACAGGGTTACAGTCTCCTCTGGTCACACTCACCTGCTGTGGCATTGGATTGGTTTTCCACGTGCCGCAGGTGGGTATCTGACCCACCTTGGACCTCTGTAAGGGGACAGCCTTTCTTAGCACAGTCCTAACTATGGGCTGCAGAGAAATCTCTGCTCCACTGCCTTGAGTACTTCCTCCTTAATGTCTGCAGAACTGTTTCTTTCACATACTGTCAGTTCCCTCTTCTTTAGCTGCAATTGCTTCTGTGCAATATTTTTTTCCTTCACAAACAGGCATTATCACCATCACTGATGACAATCTTCTTTGCATTACAATGAATGAAACAAAATAATAATAGAAATAAACTAATATAGTGTTAATGAATATTGATTGTCAGTTCACAATATTTTCCCAGATAATTTTTCACACTTACTCTGAGGTCAGGGGAATACCCGTAGTTTAGTTTTTACTGCTTACTCTCAGCTTCTCAATTCTGATTTGAATCAGATCAGAAGAGGACTGTCTCTAGTGATCTGGTGTATGGTGTTGACCCTGGCCAGATGCCAGGCAGTCCCTGATGCCTCTCTGTCACTCCCCTCCACAGGGGAGAGAGACTATAACAAAGGATTCATGAGTTAAGGACCAGGAAAGATCACTCACCAAGTCCTGTCACAGGCAAAGCAGGCTAGAATTAGAAGTATTAATTGGATTTATTGCTAACAAAATCAATGCAGGATTATGAGAAATAACATAAACCATCAACATCTTCTCCCTGCCTGGCCCCCCTGTCAACTCTACCTCCTCCCCCAGCAGTGCAGGGAGACAGGGAATGCTGGTTACGATCAGTTCATCATGAGGCTTCTCCTGATGCCCAGGGAGATGAGTCATTCTCATGTTGCACCGTGAGGTCCCTCCCATGGGAACCAGCTCTCCATGAATTTCTCCAATGTGAGTCTGTCTCATGAGCAACAGCACTGCTGCAGTGTGAGTCCATCCCATGGGCAGCAGTCCTCCCGAAACTGCTGCAGCCTGGGTCCCTCTTTTACAGGGTGCAGTTCTCCAAAGACAGGCTATGCCAGTGTGTGCTCCTCTTTCCATGGGTCTTCCACAGGGTCACAGCCTCCTCTCAGGCATCCACCTGCTCCAGCCTTGGGCTCCCCCATGAGCTGCAGGTGGGTCTCTGCATCCCCATGGACCTCCATGGGCTGCAGGGGCACAGCTGCCTCACCATGGGCTGTACCAGGGGCTGTGGGGGAATCTCAGCTCTGGTGCTTGGAGTACCTCCTCCACCTCCTTCTTCATCGACCTCAGTGCCTGTAGAGTTGTTCATCTCAGATTTTCTCACCCCAGTCTTCTCTGACCTCAGTTACAACTCTGCAATAGCCTTTTTTTTTTCTTCTTAAAGATGTTATCACAGAGGTGTTACCACTGTTTCTAATTGTCCCAGACTTAAACAGCACCAAGTCTGTCTTGGAGCCAGCCAGGATTTGCTTTCCCAGACATGAAGGACACTCCCAGAAACTTTCCATAGAAGCCAGTCCTGTAGCCCACCTGCTTCACCATGCAAACCCAATAACTCGTCACACTTATTCTAAGGTCAAGGAACTGCTCATAGTTTGGTTTTCACTGCCTACACTCAGTTTCCTGATTCTGATCTGAATTGGATCTGAAGGTAACTATCTCTAACGATCTGGTAAGTGAGAGTATTAATTACATTTCTGTTTGAAAAAGTAGAATTTTTCTTACAGGTTTATGTTTGTGTTAAAGAGAATCTGTAATATGTCTTTACAAGTTTCTGAGTTTACACAAGCCTGTAAATGGGTGCCACAATAATCCTGGGGTTTTCAATATCCTCCTGCCATTGCCTTCACCTTCTTTTGTGCCATAAGCAGACAATGTACTGAAAAGCATCTCACATACACACTTAGATATTACTTGCTTTTCCTTTGCTATCATGTCTAAAGGACAGCTTCAGAGATGAAAACACACTGGTAAATTTTTGGTGGGCAGTAGTGTGTTTCTCAGCATTTATGGACACTTAACACCATGTTTCTCAAGCAGGACTTTGAAATTATGCCCCTGAGTTGCATTCATTAAATTCTGTCTTGCTGGATGGGTTCTTCACTCAAAGCAGCCCCCAAAATAAATGTCTCACCAGATAAATTCCTAGCCCATGAGAAGCATATGCATTGTTGAAAAAAAAAAAAAAAAGGAAATTATTGAATCTAGCTAGTAATCTAACTAGTAACTTCAGAACAAGATATGCCGAGAATCATAGAATTGTAAAATTTCCTCAGTTGGTAGAGACTCATTAGGATTGTTGAAGTTGAGCTCCTAACCTTGAAGAGGACCACCCTAGGAATCACACCATGTGTCTGTTTTCTAGATTCTTCTTGGAACTCTGTCAGGCTGGTGCTGTGACCCCTTCCCTGAGGAGGCTGTTCCAGTGCCCAACCACCCCCTAGTTGAAGAATCTTTTCCTGACATCCAAATTAAACCTCCCCTGATTCAGTTTCAGGCCATTCCCTCAGGTCCATCAATGGCCACCATAGAGAAGAGATCAGTGCCTGCCCCTCCTCTTTCCTTCACAAGGAAGCTGCAGACTGCAGTGAGGTCTACTCTCAGTCTCCTCCAGACCAAGTGACCTCAGCTGCTCATACATCTTCCCTCAAGGCCATTCAACATCTTTGCAGCCCTCTTTTGGGCACTGTAATAAATTTAGATTCTTCTCACATAGTAACAACCAAACCAGCCCCCAACGCTGGAGCTGAGGCTGCCCCAGCTCAGAACAGAGCAGGACAATCCCCTCCTTTGCCCAGCTGGTGATGCTGTGCGTGATGCCCCCCAGGACAGGGTTGTCCCTCCTGGCTGCCAAGGCACTGCTGGCTCATGTTCAACTTGTCATGGACCGGGACCCCCAGGTCCTTATTGTGGGCCTGCTTTCCAGGAAATCCTTCCCAAGTGCAGAATCCAGAAACTGTCTCTGTCAAACTTTACCACAGGTACTGCGATGGGAAGTCTGCAGAATAAATTAAATCAAGCATTTTAGTTGGATCCTCTTCCTAGTTTTACCTACTATCAATTTCAATTGCCAGTAGGAACTAAAAAAAGTGACCGTTTTTCTCGTCTCCACAGTAATAGATCCTAAATTACTGTGCAAATAAAAGCAATTAATAAATGTTTAATAGGGTTTAAAAACCACTCTGACTTCCTTCTCCTAGGTCATTCTTTATCAAAACATCATTCAATAAAACCAAAGAGCAGAACTGCGGCATAAGTTGTTATACTCCATAAATAATTGGTAAGAATGAGAGAATAAGCTATAGCCGGTGAACAAAGGAATCTGAAAGATGTTACTATATAATCTTAAACAATTCTTGATAATTAAAAAATTGTATTTAGAAAAATTTAATTCTTTGCAGAGAAAATCCTAAATGAAACTATAGTCTTTATATTCATCAAATAAATTATATGCTGTGAATATTTTGTCTGTCTGCATTCAAAATTTTAAAAAAAAAGCTAGCCATCCTTACATGGATGAAGTGAGACTTTAATGAATAACAATGGGCTATCCAGCTGTTGAACTGATCTGAAAAATGTGTGTGTGACAATAATATATGCTAATTTGATTTATGAGCTTAACTACCCAAGAAACCGGGTAAGACCAGATATTTAGGAATACATGCTCCTTTACTTACAAACTTCACATTGTCCTGACATGTTCAGGGGTGGGGGGGTTGTGGGGTTTTTTTTTTCCCTTTACTTCAGGAAACTCTGGTAAATTAGTTTTTTTCTTTTTTTAGCTCAAATAATGTTTTGTATTTTAAATCCACTAGTAATCAGCACTGGTTAAGTAATTGCATGGTTTAAAGAATAATTTTTTTCTTTTCTGTTGATTGTATCTCATTTCTTCCTTCTCCTTTGCTTAACAGTTAGTTTCTATGTTTTGCAAATGAGACAACTCAAATGATAGCCTGAAAAAAAGGTGTAATAATTAATTACAGTATGAATCAACAGCAAATTCTACTTTAATACCCTCTCTATGTACAATAAAGGAGAATCGAAATATTTTCTCTGTGTGTCAACATTCTCTCTCCTTTTACTTCATTAAATCAAGATGATATAAGCCCCAGGAGACAGAAGTGCAAATTTTAAACCTGTATTGATTTAACCTTCCCTCTGTAAATATTTCATAGTTCTATAATGTGTAAACGCAATCATGCACAGAACAAAGGCTTGAACTTTTTTGTTAGTACACAGAATGACAGTATTTATTATGCCATTTAAACAATATTACATAGGAAAACACATGAGAATATTTTGTTATTGCTATAAATGTCAAGGATGACTGATACAACACTATTTTTCAAGAGAAATGTTTATTAAGAAAAGGTATTCCAAACTGTGAATTCCTTGAAGGACTATAATACCATTTATTAATTACACTTTCAATCCTTTTTCTAGCTTCTATTTCCCTCAATAATTTGATGCAGATTTTTTTAATGAAAGGTTACTTCTTTCAGTGCTTCACAGTTTTCTGCTTTCTTCTGGACAATTTTCCATTCTGTAATTCCAACATCCTAATCATTTTCATAACAGATGAGTAGTGGAAGCTTTTGGCATAGATTATCTGGTTTGTAATGGCTCTTATATGGTCTTCTGGCAACAACAACAAAAACAAGAACAAAATCCTGGAAAGTACATGTAGTCAGGCCCTTTAGAAGCCCATAATGGTTTGGATGGAGTTGTAACTCTTTTCAAAGCCTATTTGTAAAAACATCATCCAAAAACAAAACTATGTTCTGAGAATTTAATTGTACTCTGAACTTCTTCTTGAGTAGTGAATGTTGTATTTGTGAACGCTGATATAAAAATTGATCTTGCAATTAAATACTTTTTTCCCTGAACCAGAAATGCTATGTTTTGTTGCAATAGGAGTCTGATGCTGACAATTTCAGTGGCGCCAGTGATGGAGTTTAAATAAAAAAACAACTATGAATTCCTAGCAAGCAAAAGCATCTAGTAGAAAATCTGTATTTTACAAACTATTCCTGGGTTGATTAAAAGAGTTTATTTTATGTGGAAATTTACAATATCATTCACTATTCCAATTTTGCAGATTTTAAAAGATCATACATAAAATCAAGATAATACACATCTAACCATAACCGTATTGACATTAAACTGTCAAGCCCTTGTTCATGTCAAAGTACTTTTCTCAAGAATACTTTTATGGGAATGATACCAGTTGGTGTGAACTGAACCTTAGCCTTTTTTCCTTCTATTAGTACTTGATCAGATCTGATACTTTTTGAAGAATCAATGCAGGATTTATTGCTATGAAGTTTCACTGTGTCACAGTAGCACAAATATTACTGAGGATTTTCTTTTTAGGAACATTATTCTTCTCCACTACCATCTCTAAGATGTCACCCAGTCTTAATAAGCATACTATTTACTTTAATGACAAAAGTCTTTACTGTATCAAGACAACTCCTCTGATTTAAAATTTATTTTATTTATAACCTCAAGCTTGACTGTGGTTTTCCTAGAAGTCAGGTTTCCAAGAGTATGAGAGAGAAACAATCTGTCATTAATTTTAAAATGTGTAATTTTTCTTTGCTTTCTTTTGTCTGTGTATTGCCACAAGGAATTAGCCTACAGAAAATAGAATTTATACTCTGAAAAGGGTCTTACATCTATGCTTTTAAGTTACCCTTGGTACTACATATACATATGTGTATATATAAGGCAAGGTCTACAGGAAATGTGACAAGGCTTTGGCCTGTTTAGGTGACTAAACAACAGGGTAATTTGCAGTCAATCCTGAAGGGCAAGGGAGGTCAGGAGGCTTGGACCCACTTTAAGAGGAAATCTTAAAGATCCAAGAGCTGGTTGTCACCGTATATCACCAGACAAGACACCAGGGAAAAAGACCAGCTCTCTGTTTAAACAACAAGCTGGTGTTGGAACTCAGGATAGAAAAAGGGTATATCATCTCTGTAAGGAGAGGCCGGTAGCTTGTGGGGACTACAAGATACTACAAGGTAAGGAGAAAATTAGAAGGACCAAAGCCAAACTGAAGCTTAATATAGCAACTGTGTTTAAGGGCAATGAAAAAAAGTTAATGACAGTTAAGGAGATTCTCCATCCATTGCTGGATGCAGCAAGTAGCATTTTGTTATGGCATGAGGACGTAGAGTTGAGGTACTTAATGCCTTCTTTCCCTCAGTATTTAACACCAGAACCAGGTGTCCTCAGGCTACCCACCTTCCAAAGCTGGAAGATAGTGGTGGGGAGCTGAATGAAGCCCTTATGATCCATGAGGAAATGATTAGTGACCTATGCCAATTAAAGACCCACAAGTGTTAGGGCCCAGATGGGACACATATAAGAGTAATGAGGCAACCAACAAAAGGATTTACCTAACCACTTTCAATCATTTAAAAGCTGTCCTGGTTAACTGGAGAAGTTTCTCTTGACCGGAAATTACCAAATGTAACATTTGCCTCAAGAAAGTTCAGAAAGATGCTCCAGGGAACTACAGGCCTGTCAGTCTGACCTTGGTGCAAGGGAAAGTCATGGATAGATTATCCCGAGTGCCATAAAACAGCATGTGCAGGGCAACAAGGGGATGGAGCCCAGCCAGCAGGAATTTATGAAAGGCAGGTAATGTTTGAACAGCCTGATCTCCTATGATTAGGACGTGGATGTTGTCAATCTAGACTTGACTTAAGTGATTTTGATACAACACATTACTGGAGAAATTGGATGGTCAAGGCTTGGAGGAGGGTATTCCTTGCTGAGTTAAAAACTGTCAGGCTAGGGCCAGAGAGTGCTGGTGAATGGAGTTACATGTGGCTGGTGGCCAGTCACTATAGGCTCCCCATAGCTCATAGTGTTGGGACAAGTCCTATTTAACATCTTTATTGGTGATTTGGACTAGGGAATGAAGTTCATTCTCAGTAAATCTACAGACGACACCAAGACAGGCCAGAGTGTTGATCTGCTGGAGGGCAGGAAGGCTCTGCAGAGGGATCTGGACAGATTGGACTGATGGATTGAGGACAACTGAATAAAGGAAAGTGACAGACATGTTGTCATGGGCTGACTTTACCTTTAAGATAGCTTTGGGAGCTAAGGAAGCTGAAGCTGCTGGTGGCTGATGGGAGTCTTTTCTTCTGACCAATTATTGGTCATTTCTAAGAATTGACAGCAGTTTTGACCATTGAAAAGTGAGATCAACTTGTGAACGCCACCTTAAGATGTAAAGCCAGAGTTCTCTTGCCCTCTTTTTGGTTTCCAGCTTCTGAAAAGGTAACAAGGCTCTGTCTTGGCCTCCTCCCCCCACTCCAGGCCGGACAAGGCCACAGAGGGCGGAGTGTGGGGGGAAGTGAAACGGAGCCGGCCAGTTTGGCTTAGTTTGTAGTTTCTGCTGCTGGACTGAAACCTGACACCATGAACACCTGCAGCTTTTCCAAGACTTTAATTCTCTTACGACCTGGATAAAACGTACAGATTACTCCTTTTTCCCAGAGAGACAGAGAGAGAGAGAGAGAGACAATCAACATGAGGAAGACAGTGAAGAAAAGAGTTAAGTTTTAGATGGGGAAGAGAGAATAAGGAGATGCTTTATAAGCTGAAATATTTTTCTGTTAAAGCTATGGAGATGGACAATAGTGTTCTGAAAAAACTCCTTTAATTCATGACAGAGTATATTGGGAGGAATGGAGTATTCAAAGTGTGGATTTTGAGCAAAAAGTAAAGTAATTATGATACAGTGAGGTGCTGGAACAGAGTGAAGTGAAGATTTGAGGCCTTGAGGGCAATGAGAAAAAAGTTTTCCAGAGAAGCTCAGAGAGACAGATGAAGAGAACTTTTGCCTTTGAATAACTCATCCTTAAAAAATGACATCCCTAGACTCATGGCCCCCACACACCTCAGAGTGATGTGAAATGGGAGGAGTAAACTGATAACAGATTTCTGGGCAGCTGGCATCAGAGAAATAGAAAACTATAACAGAAATAGTTTTCTCGTGAGAAACTCCATAGATTAGCAGAAGACTTCTGTTTCTCTACAAAGGCTGATGAAAAGACTCTAGCAGGAATTGGGACTGTTTTAAACACCAAAGTTCCAAAGTTTTTTGTCTCTATGTTGTCATGCGAACAAGGGAATGGTGGGTAGTGGGGGATAAAAGGGTTTTCTGGAAGTTTATTTTGGTGTTCTTATTCTTGTAGTTTTGTTAATAAACTTTCTTTATTTCTTTTAAGTTTTAAGCCTGTTTTGCTCTTGTTCTAATCCATATCTCACAACAAGAAATAAGTAATTTTTTAGTTACTGCTTTAAAACCACGACACATGTTCTGTCCTTGGGTTATCCCAGCTGCATGTAGCACTACAAGTCAGGGGAAGTGGCTTGACAGCAGAAGGGGACCTAGAGGGTGCTGGTCAATAGCAGCTGCACATGAGCCAGCTCAAGGTCAGGTGGCCAAAAGGTCAACGGCATCCTGGCCTATATCAGCAATAGTGTGGCCAGCATGGACCAGGGCAGTGACTGAACCCCTGTGTTGAGCACTGGTGGGACCACATCTTGAATCTTGTGTTCACTTTCAGGCCCTTCATTACAAGAAGGACATTGAGGTGCTGGAGCATGTCCAGAGAAGGACAATGGAGCTGGTGAGGGGTCTAGAGAACAACTTTTAACACGAGCAGCTGAGGGAACTGGGGACAACTCATCACTATCTACAATTACTTGAAAGGAGATTGGTTCTAGTGAGGCATGAGTCAATTTGTTCTACCATGTCTCAAGTAAACATATTAGAGGAAACGGCCTTAATTTGCACCAGGGAAAGTTCAAATTAGAAAAAAAAAAATTCACTGAAAAAGTGGTAGGCACTAGAATAAGTTGCCTAGAAAGGTGGTGGAGTCACATCCAGACATCTCTTCCAGAGGTTTCCCAATACCCAAAGGAAGAAAGATGGAGAGAGTCTATTGACAAGAGCATGTAGGGACAAGATGAAAGGGAAAGACTTCAAAGTAAAAGAAAATAGGTTTAGTTTAGATGTTAGGAGAAATTCTTTGGTGTGAAGTGGTGAGATACTCAAAGAGGTTGCACAGAGAAATTGTGGATATCCCAATCCTGACAGTGTTCAAAGCCAGGTTTGATGAGCTCTAAACAACCTGTTCTAGTGAGAGGTGTCTCTGTCCACAGCAGGGGGTTTTGGAACTAGATGGTCTTCAAAGTCTCTTCCAACACAGGCCCCTCTCTTACTCTAGATTTGTAAATTCTAAGAGATGAAGTTTAAAATGGATATTAGGAAAAATTCCTTCACTGAAAGGGTAGACAAGTTTTGGATCAGGCAACCCAGAGAAGTGGTGGAATCAGTTCCCTGGAATTGTTCAAAAACCCTGTATCTGTATAGTTGCGGACAGTTTAGTGGTGAACATGACAGTGCTAACAGCTGGACTCAATGACCTTAGACATGTTTTCCAGCTCTGATGATTCTGTCATCCTTTCTAGCTCCTGACTAGAATTAAGAGAGCCCTGCAGACTGACTGTAGATCCAAAAATCCTAGTCATAAATTTACAATGCAAATGGGCCCCATTGAAAGATTGACCTGCTACACGTGTCAGCAAGGTGTACCGAGGACCTGCTTCCAGCAGCTAGGATACATGGGGACATGCAGTGTTATCAATCTTCTGCCACATCAGGTATTTCTTACCTTAATTCTCACTTGCAACAACCTACAAGTAAGCCTCAGAGAAAAGCCAAAAAATAAACCTTGACTATTTCCCCCAAGGTCATCTCTAATAAAGGCACCTTGCCAGAGTTCAAATATATTGTTTGTAATAAATCTAGGTAAGTAAATCTGCAGAGATTTCCTCCCCAATTCCTCCCAGTAAAAAGAAAAAAGGGCTAAACTAACTATCTCATTGCATTTGCAAACTTTCAATAATCAGAAGGCTTTTATTGTATTATTTCAGCATGAAATTGAAATGCAACATTCATAAATGGAAATTTTTTAACATGAAAAAGCAAATATCTTGTTGAAAAGGAACTTTTTTGAATATTTTTCTAATAGTGAGCATATTGCAAATGGTACTATTGGTAGAATACATGTGTGAAAACATGCAAATGGCATGCAGGCCTGTATCAGAAGATAGTGTGGCCACCAGGACTAGGGAAGGGATTGTCCCCCTGTACTCAGCACTGGAGAGGCTGAACTTTGAATCCTATGTATAACTATACATTGTTATACATAGGGCCCCTTATTTCAAGGAAGACACTGAGGTGGTGGAGAATGTCCAGTGAAGGACAATGGAGCTGCTGAGGTTTGGAGCACAGTAGTAGTTTACATTCGCCAATTTCAGTTTCCCCGTCAACACACCAAATAATGTGGTGTTTTTTAGCACTAGTTAAAATCACCAAGGTACTTACTCATTTCTAGCTGTGAGAAGGGCAAAACAGGCTTAAAACTTAAAAGGAATAAAGAAACTTTACAGGACTACAAGAATAAGAAACCAGAATAAAACCTCCAGAAAATTTTCCTCCTCCCACCTTACCTTTTTCCTTTCCCAACTGACAACATAGTGATAAAATCTGGGATGTTAAAGCAGTGCCACCAATAGTCTTTCATCAGTCCTTGCAGGGAAAGGAGTTTTCTCTTGTCATTCCATGGAGAGTTCTCTACAAGAAACAGTTTTCTTGTGGCTTTTCATTTCTACGACTGGCAGCTGCCCAGGCACAAACTCTGCCATTATGCCTTCCTCCCATTTTCACACCACTCAGAGGTATGTTCATGGGCCATGAACTCATGGGGTGTTATTTTAAGGATGAGTTATTCAAAGGCAAAGGTTCTCTCCATCTGTCTCTGGGATCATCTCTGGGAACAGAGGCTTTCTTCTTCTCTCCCTGGGGCAAAGCGTCTTCATCAGCTCTCATCTCTCTCTTTTCTGTTCAAGCGTCTCATGGGATCACAGTTACTCCACCATCTGCTCAGCTTCATCAATGAATACCTTTGCTCAGATCTGCAGCTTGAATACTTCATTCCCCCACTGCTCTTTCTTGATATAGTTATTTTTTTGAACATTATTGTCCATCTCCATGGCCCTACCAAAAGAATATTTCAGCTTATTAGAGCATCTTCTCATTCTCCCATCTGAGGCTTGACTCCTTCTTTACTGACCTTGATATTTCATGTTGTCTCTCTACGCGTCAATCTCTCTCTGTCTTTTTCTCTCCTTGGAGAGAGGATCAAAGTCTGCAGGTCTTATCTAAGTAGTGAAAGGGTTGAATCTTGCCCAGGTGTTGTGGATGGTCACGGGATCTCTGCCAGGCCAGTGGCTGGAGCTGTTTATGATGGATGATTTTCGATGGCTGTGGTGGGGGAGGGCAGCCAGCATCTCAGCAGCCAGGCTAGCACTCTCAGGCGGCATGCCGCGGGTCGATGGCTTCCCCTCCCCCTGCCCAGCAGTTAATGGTGAAACTCAGCAGCTGCAGAATTTCAGCCAAGCCAGAGACCGGCCTGGCGTGGCAGCACTGCTGGGAAGGGCTTGGTGGACACCCCGGGTGGGCTCAGCTCCCCTGAGAAGAGCTTCAGTCACCGCACTGGAACGGGACCCAGAGTGCTTCCCAGCAGAGCCTGTCCTGGCCTGGGGCCGGGGGATTCCCCACAGTCTCCATTCCCCGCCCGGGAACCACTGGGCTCTGGCCCAGCCCCCCTCAGGCCGCACAGGCCGCAGGGGAGCGGGGCCAGCCTCACCAGAGCTCTGCTGCCTTTCAAGGCCGGAAAGAAAGAGAGAGAAGTTCCCGGGCTTGGGTTTATAAAAGGTGGTATTCACAAAGGTGAACTTTCTTTTCAGTGGTGCAAAATGCTGTCAGTTCTCAGAACTGGCTAACTATTGGCCTGATCTCAAGCACAGAAGAAACTCCCAGGAGCTTCTCTCAAAGAAATTACTTCCATGGGTGGTTCCCACTTCTTTCCCTAAATGCCAACTACCACAAGCACAAATCTTACGAAGAGACAATGAGAGAGCTGGGATTGTTTAGCCTGGAGAAAAGGAGGCTGAGGGAAGACCATGCTACTCTGTAAAAACTGCCTGGAAAGGGGCTGTAGTGAGATGGGGGTCGATTTCTACTCTCAAGTAACAAGCAATAGGACAAGAGGAAACAGCCACTAGATGCCCCAGGGGAGGTTTATAAGGCGTATAAGAAACAATTTCTTCACTGAAAAAGTTTTTAAGCACTAAACAAGCTGCTCAGATAGGTGATTGAACCACCAGCCCCAGAGGTATTTAGAAGATGCGCAGACATGGCACTTCAAGAGATGGTTTAGCGGTGAGCACGGAAGCGCTGGGGTAATGGTTGGGCTCAATGACCTTAGAGGTCTTTTCCAGCCTTAATGATTCTGTGATTCAGACAACAGCTCTAAATAGTATGCTGTAATGTTTTTATAGGAAGGTTTCCAACAGTGGCTACCATAAAAATAAAAAGGAAACAAACCCACCTGCCTACCATGATTTCACTGCCTCACCCATGTTACTTCAGGCAGGAGAGTGAAAATCATTAAGTCTTCTCATACTCTGTAGCCCTTCCAAGGGACTCCAAGTTTTGCATAAGCTATTGAAATGGCTGATAGGTCAAAACAAGCTAAGTAATTTAGTTATTTATTACATATAAAGACTGATACAACTGAAGAACACACTTAATAAAGACAAGGGAGGATGGGATAGTGACTCTCAAGCTGAAGAATATTTTGGATTCAGCTTTTTTCCTTCTACTAAAATCCTCTGCTGTCCTGGTCAAGTCACATATTGTCGCTGAATTATCTAGAACACGAGGAAAAAGAAATATTGTATAGAGACACAATTTGGACAGTATGCTAGTGTAATGGAAATAATTATCTACATTTCTATTAAAATACACAGTTAGAAGGTCTTCTGAATAAACAGTAGATTAAACAACAGAAAAAGCAGTTCAAGGTGAGGAGACCTACAGCACAACTAAAGACAGCATTTCACCATATAGCTGACAATGAGTGCTTCTTATCACCATGCTTCCCCCCAGTAATTTGTTTCAAATTAATGCTGAAAATCCATGTACCAGTGAAGAAATGTTGACTTATGACAGATATGATGCCCACATTATTTGTATTGCAACCTAGATCTGTCAGAAGAATTGTTTTCAAACTATTTTTTTCTAGATATAGCATGTCTTTATAGTAATTTTGTAGATAAGCACAGCTAAATGTGTAAGGAAGAGAAATATTTTTCTCATTTCTATGATTACAGTATTTGGTTTTAATGAGAACTTCAGAGTTAATCTTTGTGTGCCTTCTTATCTGATCTTGCTTTGCTGAGCTTTTTAAACATAAATGTCCTGAGGCTAAATACCAGTAATCTTAAAATGTGGGAAGCAGATAACATGCCAGTCAAACTGTTCACTTTGATGCACACTATCAGAGACAATGCAAAGTGCCTGGTTTTCATCATGAAACTGAACCCTGCATCCAGTGCTATGAATATAATAAACTTCTAAAGGGGAATGATGAACATTTTGTTCTATCTATCTTTATTTATTAGTAGAACAAAGAAAAGGCAGCCTGAGGAAAATGGGGGATTTTTTTTTGATTGAGATGTTGTAGGTAAACTATCAGGACATAGAAGTATTGTCATTTATGTAAGATAAAATTCAAATTTGTTTTCAAGAACTTGGAGCTAGATCCTTGAGTAGCCTGGCAATGGAATAAGGCACTTGATGCAAATGATAGTCTCAAGAATGAATCTGATGATAGAAGAACATTTTCAAGCATATTCCAATCAAAGATTCAAAATGAAAACAGTAGTTTTGTAGCAGGCTCTGTATCAAATGAGGAACTGCTTCAAGAATAGTGCATCAGAGTAGTGTGTCCCTAGTGGCTGTGATGCTGAATGAGCAGACTGAGCTAACTGGAGTTAGTTAAACTGGTTTTTTTGTTTTTCCATCTATCCAGATTTGTAAGCTCTTGTATGATTGATAGCCATAGAATTTTTGAACAAATGGAAAATAATTGGAAAAGTGGAAAAAAATAGTTTGTTTTCAAGTGCAAGTGGAAAACTCATAATAATTGTATTTTAGCAGTTTAGTAGTTAGAAAATATGCAACCTTTAGGAGAAGCCTACAGTATGAAATGATGTATCAGACTTTGATCCCTTATTCATCACTGTGAAAAAGCTCAGCAGTCTTAAACCAGAACAGGTAGTTGCCATCTTCTCATCTTGTTGTTATGATAGCACATGCTACTGTTCCTGTATGTATACTGAGCATTCAATAACTTGACTTCATCTTACTCAGTGAAAAAAGTTAATGTGAACAGTAGAATAAATTAACATTAACTGAAAAATTAAATATAAGACAGAGAAATGGTGCTAAATCTGTAGAGACTGAAAGACCGAAAAGAAATATTTACTTTGGAATTCTAGCTTTCTGATGTACCAACAAACAAATGATAGCAATCTTCTCTTTAAATTTATGCTTTATGTTATCAAAAGAAAGGATAAACAGTCATATTTTCAAACAATTATTTTGAGAAATGTGCCAATTTGCATTCAGGATTAGTAGTGCACAAAATTGACAGTGCATCTGCAAAAATTACCAAACAACCCCATACTGCAATAAATGTCTAATTTTAAATTGTCACAGAAGACTACTAAAACTTCATGGCAAAGAAAAAGAAAACAGCCTATAAATCAGAATCTTAACTATTTCTGAAAAGGAATCAAAACCTTTTAAACATGCTGTCAGCTGTGGTGGCCTTGTACCCACACATCAACAGAAGAGATTGAGGCAGAGCCTGCTTTCCAAAGGATTAAGATGATTGGAAGATGTTAGCATTTTATTTGGTGTAGTTGAACAGGTTTTGGGAATGGTGGGAGGTTGCAGTCTCCATTGGAAGACACCAACAACTGTCTTGTGCTGGACAGGGAATTCGCTGGTTTCACAATGGACTCACAGCTGTACACAGGCAAATATACCAGTGAAGCTGATGGCACCTCAGTTGAAACGTATTTTTAAAAGAGTAAAAAATATCAGTCATAGAAAAGCAGGTTGTCAAAGGGGTGAGTAAGTACAGAGAGAAGTTTTGGGCCAGAAGAGGAAGATAAGATGCCATGGTAGACAAAAAAAACCCTACAGCCTATACTGGACCAGATGAAAAGTGTGATGAAGAAGAGGCAGCAGAGAGAAACTGTTGTGTTTTGACCATGGCAGACCCCTCCCACCACCCTTGCTTCTCTGTTTAAAGGACTGAATATAACCTGCATCACGGGAAGGAGCATTGGAACATAGGGGAGACTTGTGGAGTGAAGGAAGTTCACTGAACCTGGTGAAGAAGAGAAATGTTTTTCCAAAGTATTTTAATATTTTAATTTTTGGCCGCTGATTTGTTTGTGTGGTGGCTTTGCTTATTAGTGGTCTTGTTTGTTCTGGTTTTGCTTTGGTTCTTCTTAACAGTATCCAAAAATAAATAATTAAATATGTGTGTATTTATTTGTGATAAATTGACTTCCCCAAGCCAAGTCATTCGTGAGCTGGAAAGAAATCTATCTTTATTTCGATCTGTGAGGTTTGTCACTCCTGCCTGTTGAGGTCTAAGCGTGATCAAGCTGCTAGTAGGACCAACCTGCTGCAGGTATGAATGGAGCTGTAGGGATGAAGAGGTATGAGTAAAGCCTTAGGACATGTGTCACAGTAAGTACTCAACAGAGTGAATACAATTTAGGTACTATATATATGTCAGGATGGTCAACAAGAGGTTGATTGGGTTGAAAAAAGCTTGTAACACCTTGCAGAAAAGCCAGATTCAGGAGGAAGTGCCACTTTAATATGTGATTTTCTTTAATGTGTGTACACTTGTGTGAACAAGTCCTTCTGAGCTCCAGGAGACCACAGCCATTTGTGAAGGAATATGAAGGAAATAGACTTGTCAGGGAAGGTACTATTGCCTTTTCTATTAGCAGTTGCCATGTTTAACAGAATGTCTAATTCATGTTGGTATTAAGGCTAGGTTAGGTTTCATTATTTGATAATTAATAAACTATACCTTGAAGGTTTCTTGGGGCTTTTGGGGTTGTTTTTATTTGTTTGTGGGTTTTGGTGTTTGGTTATTTTTGGGTTGTTTGTTTTGTTTGGTTTTTGGTTTTTGTTTTTGTTTTTGTTTTTGTTTGTTTGTTTGTTTGTTTGGTATGGTTTGGTTTGCTTAGGTTTTTATGTTACATTGATTTTTCAGGAGTAGGTATAGAAATGGTCTGTGACCTTATTCACAGATTCTGGTCTTAGTCACATGAATGATGAAAAATGGCTTTGCACTGGGCTTTCCCCACATGATGGAGAAATTAGTTCATTGCCATTTCCATTTCTCTTGAACACTGGCAACACATGCATGTTTTTAAAGTGTATTTTTCCTTTTCTTTTTGTTCTGACAATGAAGGTTCCTTTAATGGTTGATTTTCTCTAAACTTCATTAATTTCTAGTGGTCCCAGATGGTTTATATCTTTCTGTTGGCTGGATCACACTGGATAGCACTGATGGTGCTGCCACATTGCAGAGTACGGCATGATGGGCCAGGTGCAGCTTCTCATAATATGACAGTTTGTAGATAGGAAAAATAGATGAAAGTCTGTATTTTTACCTCCCTAACCCTTCTAAATAGAAGGGAATGACATGTATGCAATGAACTCCTGTTTATGACAAAGGTAACTTTTTCTCCTCTTGAATATACATGCAATAATAATAAATAGTTCTGTTGCTCTGACAAAGCCCTTATGGCACTTTTCTGTCCCACAGCAGCAGTTCCAAACTTCATGGATTTTGATGGGTCACATTATTATTGTTTAGGTCTTAGTGAAGTGGATCAGTAGATAAAATATTTATTGGCTTCTGAAATTTTATTATTTTATTTTTTTAAGGTTTTTGAAATTATGTGCCTGTGCGGGTAACTAAAGGTATCCTGCCATAAAGGTCCATAAAAAAGCAGTCAACAGAATGAAAGTATCAATAAAATTGTCTTTACAGTTACTTACAAACTGCATTTTCTGCTGACCTGGGTTTTACTTCTTCTTCAAATATTAATTGTTGATTTGCTAGTTTGAAAACACATCCTGGAGGTCCCCATGGCACATAAATACACATTTTTTTATTGTTATTTAACTCTCCTCCTCTCCATCTTCTCCTTCACTTCCATATTCCTGTCTAGAATCTTCACCCACAACAAGCAAGGTTAATGAAACACATTTGTGAGTGACGATAGCGCTGTACCTCAATTAAATCAGTGGTAGATATTATAAAGTTACTGGAAGCTGTGTCCATATATAGTGTGCCATCTTTTTGCAAGAGATAGTGGGGAAGATATCTGACAAATGCTGTAAGACACAAGAGGTCAAGGGCAAGAAGAAGAACAGACCTCTTTATACTGTTTTCATTTTTGACTGAGTACAATTTAGTCAAATATTTTCCTCAGTCCTAAAAGCAACCACAAAACCTCTCAACACCTCTGTTTAGGAGGAGTGCTCTGAAAGTTTCTCCTCCCTACAAAGTTTCCTTTTTGAGTCACATTGCCTTTCTAGCAAGTCGGTCTCAGCTGTAGGTTTCTGGTGCTTACCTTTCATACAATGATAAATTCACAGAATGGTTTGCCTTGGAAGTAAAAGGCAAAAGTCATCTATTTCCAAGTGCCTCAAAAAAACATCTGTTTCCAATCCCTCTGACAAAGGCAGGACACCTCCCACTACAGAGCTTCATACAACCTGGTCTTAAACATTTTCACTATCATCTACAACTTCCCTGAGCAACCCATTGTAGTATCTATCCACCTTCACAGAATTTCTTCCTAATGTGCCGTGTTTCAATTTAAGATCATTACTCCTTGTTCTATCATGACACAGCCTTGTCAAAAGTCCTTCTCTAACTCTCCTATAGGCCCCCTTTAAGTACTGGAAGGCTTCAGTATGATCTCCCCTGAGCCTGCTCTTCCCCCAACTGCACAACCCCAGCTTTGTCATTCTGTCCACAAAGGAGAACTGTTTCAGCCCTCTAATCTTTTTGAAAGCCTCCTCCAGACTCTCTCCAACAGGTCCATGTCCTTTCTGTGCTGGGATCCCAGAACTGGATGCAGCACTGCAGGTGGGGTCTCAGTGAGTGGAGCGGAGGGGTAGAATCCCCTCCCTCATCTTTCTGGCCACACTGCTTTGGATGCAGCCCTGGGTATAATTGGCTTTTTGGTCTGCAAGTGAATATTGAGTCATGTCACATTTTCATCCACCAGAACACGCAAGTCCTTTCTCTCATGGCTGTTCCAATCCATTGTCTACTTAGCCTACATTGATACCACAGCTTTTCCTGACCCAGATACAGCAGCTTGCACTCGGATGTCACACAAGTACACTGTTAAATGTTTTGCACAAGTTCAGGCGTCTGTCTGCAGTTGCTCTTCCCTCATCCATTACTGCAACCCTGTCAGACATGGTCACCAAGTTTCTCAGGCAGGATTTGCCCTTAGTTAAGTCATCTTGGGTATCATCAATCACCTTCTGATTTTCGAAGTGTCTTAGTTTCCAAGAGACTCCTCTCCATGATCTTGCCAGGCACCAAGGTGAGAATGACCAGCCTATAGTTCTTCTACAGATTTTCCTTATTGTCTGTTTTGAAAATGGATATTACAGTTACCCAGTTCCCTTTTCCCCTCTCTTTTTTAAGTGGGAATTTCATTGAACTGCTACAATTTAAGTATGATGGATAGTGGCCTAGTCACTTCCTCAGCCAATTCCTTCAGGATCTTGAGGATGTATCTTATCAGGTCCCATGAACTTAGGCACCTTTAGGCTCCATAGACGGTCTTGAACCTGATTTTCTCCTGTAGAAGGCAGTTCTACTTTTTGCTGCTTGCTATCGGCAACTTGGGCAGTGTGGCTGGATCACTTTCTGGTAAAGAGCAAAGCAAAAACATTCTTGAGTGCCTCAGCCTTCTCCACATCTTAGGTAAGCTTTCACAAAAATAAGAGAGCTATAAAAAATAATAGAAAAACTTAGAAGTCATCCATTGAAAGAATGGTAACTGTTTCAATCTGCAAAACCCTAATTATTGTGTTTTGTCTAGATTCTAATGATTTTAATTGTAAGAGGAGGGCAAAGAACACCTTTTTAAACTTGTTATTTAAAATGCTTTTGCAGGCTGTGCAAAAAACATTTCTTCATCTTAGTGGACCCCAAGACATATTCATCTTTTGATTTAAATTTACTGATTTCACTGAAGTTTAAAATTGAGACCAGTCTAGGGTCAATCTTCAAAAATATTCTAAGATTGTCAGATAAATCTGTATGTCTATCCTAAGTTCAGATGCTTCCTTTTAAATCAAAGTAGTTTCTTCACTGCTACAGAGTCCAGACTCCTTTCTCTGACTTTTATTGTGTCTATCCTTTGGAAACCAGGCAGATTTCTCTAATTAGCAAAGTTCCCCCATATGGTACTTGGACTTTGTGTGAATGTGTTTTGTATCCTGTAATAGCTGGGAGCTGAATTGGGATTTTTATGATTCGAAGGCAGCAGCTCTGCCTGGTGAGGCAGACAAAGCTTATCTGAAGCCAGTGGGAACGAAGAAACATCTCTGGAGCTGAATCTGCTCTTTCTTCCATGTAAGCCTTTGAGCACAGCTGCAGACCTGTGGATATTACAGGAAAGGATATTAAAGAACTTTCTTAAGTGACACTGAAGCTTGTCACTTGTAACAATATGCCTCTAAAATGATCATGTCTTTCTGAAAATGCAAATGTAGTTTCTAACTCCTAAAAGTAGTTCCCTATCAAGCTGCTTGTGAATGCAGTTTGCTTGTGATTAAAAGCAACCCTTGAGGCCATAACTTCACTTTTATGAAGTGGAAGGGATAGTTGCAGTTATCTTAAATATTCTTTTACCACTCTGTAAGAAGACATACCCATGCCAAATTCTCCTCTAAAACAGACTAGAACTATTTAAAAATGCTTCATGTACATCCAAAGTAATGAAATGCAGATTTTTCTGAAACTGGTGTCGTTGCTGTGTAGGATCTACCTTTTCTCCAAATGGTCCACAAATAGTACTTGCAGCTTGTATCCTTACTGTGCTGCTGGTGGTTTTCTGCTGAACTTATTTTCATACATTTCATGATTTTGGCATCTCTTCTGTGCTTGGGAATTTCTTTCCCATCACAACCAGAACCCTTTTGAGCAGAGTGGTTATTCTGGCTCTTTGTCCCGAGACGAATTATATGAACAGCAAAAAAGAAAGAGCTCCTCACCAAAAGATGGTTACTTCTTTCTCAGCTATCAGATATGTGGCATATTTTGAAAGACAGAAACTATAGCATTTTTATGGAATAAAGCTTACAAATCAGTCATTTTGTCATAACCTTTTATGATGAGTTACGGTAGTAGTTAGGACTAAACTGTGTGTATGCAATATAGATTTATTTCCGCAGTCTTTCCTTTGGGAATCATGAAATTATGTGAAGATCCAGCCTGTGCAGTCACAAAGACAAGCTTGAAAATACATTAGGAGGGCTACTGATGTAGTGGAATGTTCTAAACCCAGAGGGAATGTTAGACAACACAGCTAAGAACACCCAGCAGTCAGTGGAACAGTTCCAATGGAAATTGTGTTTCTCAACATGGTGGTTTTTGGAATCACAAACAATACTAGAGCAGCATATATTTTTTTATATATATTTAAAGTGGCAAAATCTGCAGTAAATTCTACTCATCAGAAACACCTCCTGTAAATAAATGCAGATTAGACAGCCAGGTATATTCCTGCCCATGACAGAGAAATAACACTGCAGCAGGAGTGTCTCTGTCCCTCTGTCTAGCATCCACTCTGTGCCGCTACACTTGGAGAAAGGCCCTTGCCATTGGGCTCAGGAGTTCCAGTTTTTCCTCTGGTGTGGTGACTGAGTTGCATCATTCTTCTCCTGGAAATGTGGCAGATAGTTCTTGTTGTAACATCACTGCATTAGTGAGTGTACGAGGACAAGGCAGGATATACAGCAAAAGCAGGAGGGATGAACTCCTTGCTGAATTCCTTTCAAAAGGGAAGATTTTAGGATTTTTTTCAACTGTTATTGTCGTATTGAACCAGTCTAAGTTGAAAGGGAAAAAAAAGGGTGGGGTGAAGAAAAAAGCATTCTAGTATTCTGTTGCTCATACAATATTAGTGGATAACTAGATAAATAGAAGAGACCTGATCTGTTGTCCATTATATACCAAAAGGGCTCAACATGTATCTGAATATCTGGATACAAGTAAAATGATTATTCTTCAGGCTGACACAGATTTCTACAGAACTCTGCCTGAATTTACTCACTCATTAGGGAGGAAATAGTACCCATTAGGGAGGAATAGACCAAGTCATAAGTGATTTTTACAAAAATAATTTCAAAGAATTCTTAGAGGTGAAGGGGTCTCTTTGGGTTTTTTTTTCTTTTTAGCATGTTTGGTTTTGTTACTATTATCTTTCTTTTTTTTTTTTTTTTCCCTAAAGAAAATGTCAGGAATCATTTGTGGAAAAATATGACTTAAGTTCTAGATATTATTTACACAATAAGGCATTAAATTGCTGCTTCTGGTAAAAGTAGTAAGCTTTCATTTACTGTAAAAGGATTGACTGAAAAAGTCAATTATGTTATAAATAATAACAATGTGTCTTTTGAAGACATTTTTATTTATATGCAGGATTTAATGAGATAAGGATAGATGTATTCTCAAATTCAAAATCAAAGATCAAAATTTTAGAATTCCCAATCAAAAATATTTCCCTGTACATAAAAAAAAAAAATAGTATCAGTATAACTTTCTTAAATGCAATGTACAAACAGCTTTGAAGCAACAGAAGGGTATGTGCTGTATCGTACTTTAAGCAAGGATTATTTAAAGTGCTAATAATTCATTTAGATGGGGAAGATAAGAAGTTGCTTGATGTCTGATGATCCATGAAAAGAGCAAGAGAACATTTTATATAGAGTGGGATATCTTTCAATTGTCTTTTTAAAGAAAAGTAGAGAAGATGTAGAAACCTTAGTCAGAACATTAGAAATCTAATTGGATTTGATCAGCCTTGGGTAGCCTTGGGAAAAACTGAGTAAGTGTATCTGTATATAAATGTATTTAGACACAATGTATATACATATGTATGCACTTAAATATATGCATTATATATATATATATCTTCAGTATTTAAAATATTTATGACTACCTCAGAGATGTCTAATGAAGATAATTATGAAATCTTTTACTTAAGTGATATATATATATATATATATATATATATATATATATATATTATATAATGCACCATTTTGTATTAATTCTTAAAGGTTCTGCCATGATATATATTGTCAAAAGTGCTAAAAATTATTTCTTATTTACCAAAAAGGTTTGATATAGACACTTTACTATTAGTGAACATGGTGAACTCATTAAGGTATGCTATACATTGCTATTTTGTATAAAAACCACTGTAATATGCCATCAAAATACAGTTTGCACAGCTAACACAAGTCTAAGTGCAAATCTGTATATCACTTTTCTACACATATGCAAGTCTGAGTCGTGCAAGGAGATGTCATATGCAGATACACAACTGAACACAGAGCACTGCTGTTTCAACCTTGCTCTTTATTTAGTAGCTTAAGAAGCAAAAAAAAAATTGTTTAGGAAGAAATTTCAAGTCAAAGGAAAAGGATAAATTTTCAAAAATAGCCAAATTGTAATTTTGGGAAAGGTAAACTCTTCAGTTTTGAAGCTTCTTTGCCAAAAGCTTTTCAGATTTTTAGCAGCATTTTTAATATTCACTAAGGTTCCATATTATCTGCAGCACTACACCAGCACTTTTTAAAAGGCTGTTTAGAGAAGTTTGAAGATGGAAGGCAGATTTTTACTTCAGAAAATGCAACAAGAAAGTCTGCTATGATACTTTAAATAGCACTGGCAGGAGAGGTGGAAACAAAATAGCTATTTAACTACTTTTATTTGAATTGAACTAACAATTGTGATGATACTGTTTGGAACTTACAGCCTTCATTGTTACTGCCATGTACCAGTCTAATTTATGGGCAAATGTGCTTCTTCTACTATATTTATAGTTTTTAGCTTTAATTTGCTTGTATTGCATATTGCAGATGTTAGTCAGTTCTGGGCTCGTTGTTCCAAGTAGCATATGACTATATAATCAGAGGCTTAAAAGACTTATAATCTGAACAATCAGAACAAAAAATATGGGATGCACTTTTTTTACCACAGAGAGTTCAGATGGCAAAACCTCTTGTGATTGAATAGAGAAGAAAGATTCACACTTTGGAAGATTCAAAGAGGGCAAGGGAAGGCCACAGCCAGTGGAAAACTTCCAAGGAAGATGAGTGACTGTTCATTCATTCTACTCAGAATGTAAACCAGCATTCACCACTGGGGATAAATAAAGCGCATTGCTGACTGCGAGGATATCACCAAAGTCTGAGCTGTCTAGAAAGAACTGGAAAAATTTGCAGCTTATATCTAAGGGCTAATTTTCTGTCTAGAAGATAGTTCTGACCCGAAGCCTCCAAAACCTGCAAGAAGGCTTGCTCATGGCAGGTGCCCAGCCATGGCAGCTTCATCTGCTGGGCAAGCTTCACTTGTCTGTTTGCTCCTTTTTCTCTTCAAGCTCAATACATCTTTGGGAAATATTACAGTATTTTTTTTCCCCCTTTTTTTTTTTTTTTCTTTTCATTTCTAATAGGGAATTATCTATGTGTTTTTAAATATCCTAAAACAGAGGAAAAATACATTAGTCTGAACATTTAAAAGTGAGGAGAATTGTGGTCTGAGTAATAAATTTTCAAATTAACAAATTAATGAAAATATTGATGCTGATCTGCAGTGGGTAATAATGTCAAACACTGTCTACAACTGTAAATTCTAAGGTTCATCTTCAGCAGGGAAAACTGAAATTTGAAAACAATGATACAGCAAGTCCTAATGATCTTGACAAACTTTCCTTCATTTTGCTTTTCAAAGATAGAGGTAATTCAATAGTTCAATCTCTTCAATAGACAAAAATATTCAGTTAAGCATAATTTGCAACTATAACTATTTCAATAAGTTAGTAAAACAATTTGAAATTTCGCTTAGGTAAAGAAATTTTATACACATTGCTAATATTATTTATTCTAATTTTATTGTACAGTACATAAATAATTGTTATAATTTTCTAGGGTTACAAATGTCTACTACTGCTATTATTCCCTTAAAATATAGAACAAGGATTTCTAAACTTGCACATCAACTTATCTCATATTCCAGAGAAAAAGTAGCCCATGGAGATATAAACATAACAGTTTTTCACAAGTGCTACTCAACTTCATGAGACAACAAAAAAACCCAAGAACAGCATGATTAGATGTGTTATATTTTTAAGATTAGATGGCTACAGAGATTAAATGACAACAATGAAATCCCTGGGGAGATTGATTTTCATTGCAAAGAGGTAATTTTAACCTTTTAAAAATATATTTGCATTTAATCTATCTGTGTGCTTTAACAGATGATATTACATCTCCGTTCTATAATAAAAGACAGGTTACAAATATCACTGGAAATCTAGGTGGCCAAAATATTTCAAAAACTATGCATAAATTTTGTATTGCCTTTTCAGCCTGTTAACATAATCTATTATTTCCCAGAAACTGGATCTATATTACCCATGGAAAAGGTGTTAGGAAAAAAACTATGTGTCAGGACCCAGTGAGGTGATTCAGGAGCTTATTGTCCTCCTATTTCATTCAGGAAAAAAAAAGTTTACATATTTTACATGTAAATGTATCATGCACCTCTACAAACATATCTTTCTTAGGTAAAGAGATTTAATGAAGTGGCTGAGAAAATAGTCATGTCAGTTCCATAAATTAAATTTTATTTTGTGCCCAGGATCTTCTGTAAATAAATAGAAATAAATTAATAAATAATGTAGTAGAAACAGGTTTTTCAACACCTTTAAAAAGGCCTATTGGTTCTGAACATATTTTATAAATTTTTCAAATATTGTTCTTTCAGAATAATGTCAGAATGCTGCTGAGCTCAATTTCAATTTCACATCCTAGTTATGTTACTGCCAGTTTTATGATCTAAAGCTGCCTGTACACCTAAAATCCTCATACCTGTCTCTTGATTTTGCTTTAGGAAATACGAGCTGTCACATTCATTTCGGACAGGTCATGTTTGTTTTCATATTAATTGTATAATGGAGAAGAAGTTATTTCTGTTTTTTACTTTCAGTGCATGAAGCATGAGGACAACAATATTGTAATGTAAATGGACTTTGACTTTATTTTTACATTTTGCAACTGGCAAGTGATTCCAGAACTATATGTTTTCCCCCTACTGCCTTGCTGCTTGCTACTGAGCCTTTAGGAAATCTCCCTTCAATTTGGCCGTAACAGTGCTGACATCGGTAATGTCTTTGAAGAAACCCCAAAAGCATATAAAAATAACTGCAATAAGAGAAACGTTTTGTTTGTATGTATTGCTTGGTACAAAATGTAGATTATTCACTGTATTTTATTCAGGGAATTACTGACAGAATTTATTCATAGCTTCATGGAGTCTTACAACAGATCCCTTTTGGGGATACAGTGTCAGAATAAATATCTTTGCTTAGGGCAAGACTGCTTTTTGAACTCTGGCTTCAATAGAGTTGTGGGTTACAGGAAACTCTCAAAGATACAATTATACATAATAAAGTCCTCAGTGGATTTACTGAAACCCATCATGTTGATAATTAAATTAATGAGGCTGTAGGTTTATGAATTTTTTACTAATGCAAAGTTGACTGATGGAGAATTAAGGTTTGTTATACACAGATACATCCATAATGCTACCACATGGTGGGTGATCCTGACAGTTGTATCACTCAACGTGTCAGTGACTCCTTGTTCACCTGATGCAGGTACATCACCTTGTAGTACTCACCAAAAGCTGAATCATCTTTCAAGTCACACATATTTAAGTACATTATTTTTCAGAAACATGTAAATACAGAAATATAATTATATAAATATTCAAGTGAACTTGGAAACACATCTTTTCACATATATAAGTGGTGATAAAGCAGGGGCAAGTATAGCATTTTGTAACACTTAGTTAAGATTTATTATTTGATAAAGCCCTCCATTATTTGATGATAACTGCATTTCAAAGACAGAATTAATTCTTTAGCCTCAAACATTATCTCTAATTTTAGCTTTTAGCTATGTGACAGCCTCATTTTTTAACTCATCTATAGTTTAATCTCACTACTGTTTTTATTCCTGTTTTTTACCCTCTTATTACTGTTTTTAGGACCACTAAACGCATTTGTGGGAGACATGCATTTGTGGATTTAAGAGCTATACGCATATAAAATATACAAAATAACATATGACATTTTTACCACACTTCTGTGACAAATTTGTTCAAATTATGTGAAAAAGAAAGTGATCGTAGTCTCAGAGCCCTTATAATAAATAAGCTGGTAATTTTAAGAAGAAGGAAACCACTCTTGGAATTGAAGTATATTATAGCTAAGATTAAAAAATCACACTTCTGCTGGATCTTAATGGATCTGCTGGATCCATTTGCATGGATCTTAAAACTTGTGCAGGTGCAGTGTTTGGTGCAACCTCAATAATGGATCCTTGGACACTTTCTTATGTAACAACAATTAAAATAAAAAAATATAAAAAAACCCCCTGCATATAATTATTCCATAATAATTTTCATTACACCTTAAAGATTTTCATTAGTTTAAATGGAGAAATGTTATACATAGAAATATGGTAAGAATTTGTTGAAGACTTGTGTGCATGTACATTTTCTGTATTTACCTCTCTAATAGCCTGAAAAGGAAATTATATTTCTTTTGAAACACGTGTCAGCTGAATGCATAAAAGTAAAAACACATAGAAGGACTTCAGAAAACCTAGCAACAGTCTGGGTAGTAAAACCTGTTGCCTTTATCTCAGATCACGAGTGCATAGGTAACTGATTTTCAATATCATCCACGTAATTGAGCACCTTGAGTGCCCAGAGGATGGCAACAAGGCTGGTGGTAGGTCTGGAGCACAAGTCCTGTCAAGAGCAGCTGCAGGAGCTGGGGGTGTTTAGCCTGGGGTAAAGGAGAACTAAGGGGAGAGACATTATCACCCTCTACAACTGCCTGAAAGGAGGTGCAGCCAGGTGGGGCTTGGTCTCTTCTCCCAGGAAACCACTGACTTAACACAGGCTTAAGCTATGCCAGGAGGAGTTTAGGCTGGACATTAGAAAAAAAGTTCTTTACTGAGAGTGACTGGAATGGGCACCCCAGGAAGGCGGTGGAGTCACTGTCCCTGGAGGTGTTTAAAAAAGAGACTGGATGTGGCACTTGGTCCCATGGTTTAGTTGATAAAATGGTGTTTGATCATAGGTTGGATTTGATGATTTAAAAGGTGTTTTCCAACCTAGTTAATTCTGTGATTTGGTGATTCTGTAATTTTCAGTCACCATTTTGTAAACTACTTTGACCACAAATGTTAGGGTTAGGATCTGCTTACATACTGTCACATCTTTTCTTAAAGATAAATGTTAGACTATCAGAAAAAAAAAAAAAAAAGTTTTAAAAAATGCAAAGTATATGTATTTATGTATTGTATTTAATTTTCTTATTAATATTGTATTAAAATTACAGTTATTTGCCAAGATGACACTTAATCTTTTTGGGAATATATTCTATCATATCACACATGTGTGTGCATTTGTGAGGGTAACTGGGACTTTAATAATTCATTTAAGTACAAATCAGGTGCCTGGATGCTATAAACATTCAGGAAGAAACTAAACCTAATTTTGCCATATTTACAGCTTTGAAATTAAACTTTATTAAATTCTTTGATTTATGCTTTTACAATCTATATACTTAGTGGTATCTTCCATGATCACACAGTGAAACAGGATTTATATAAACTTTTCTAATTTATGAGTGGGTATTTAAAGGTCCTGAAAGGCTAAACTGATTTAAAATACTTTTTCTTTGATACTGTTTCCTGGATGTCCTATTTGTAGATCACCCTCCATAAAACATAATGACTCTGACAGTTGGTGCTACAACTGTAAAACTTTAAAAAGTACATGTTTTCTCCAAGGTATTCTTGAAGTTTTTGTGATAACAAACAAATGTGGTGTGGACATAAGGTATTTTACGGTGAAAATTTTCACCTTAATGAGTCACCTTCATAGCCTTTTGGAAGAACAAATAGAGGTGAAGGAGAATTTGGTTAAAAGGCTTAATGAAATACTAAGATGTTTATGACATCTGAGAAGATGTTCTCAGAACTATGCTGTAACTGAAAAAATATATCAGGTATTTGATGGTGCTTCGCTATATTACCTTTCTTAGTAACTGGCCTCAGGTGAAATGAAGACCTTAGAATAAATTTTTTACAACTCTTGACTCAGTTCATATTTCTAAGTAACTCTTCTCTTTCTATCTCTTCTAACTCTTTTCTTTCTGGAAAGGAAGATTGAACACAGTGATGTGAAAGCAAGAAGTATCATATTTTGCACATGGAAATAGCATTGAAATGGGATGGAAGTTCTGTTATTACTTTTTAATTTGTAAAGCCCTAACAAGGACTAAAGACATGTTTGTTACTGCAGCAGCTTCAGCTAGTAAGGAGAGAGAAGTTTGAGCATTCTGGACTGATTGGCCTCTGCCATTCAGTGCAGAATCTGTGACAGAAAAATTATATTTAGCTTTTACTTATGTCTGAAGAAGTAAATAATAAAAACACTCACCAGTCATTGTAAGTCACTGAGCTGTTGGTTTGCCTGATGCTTATTTTCTTTGCTTCAAGGGATAAGCTCTCATTAGTGCTTTCTACATTCTACAAATATATATTTGTATGTATATATATATATATATATACATCTATGCAAACATAAATATATTACTGGTCCTGACTGCACCTTTGCCAAAAGAACCATAAAATTAAACACTGACAGTAGAGCACAGCAGCGCTCTGTAATATTTCTCAACTCATCCTCAGGCAACAAAAGGTAGATGTTTCCACTTAGAGTGAAACTCGACCAAGTGATGTTCATTTATTTATAAAAAATATTCTTCCTAACATTCCCTTCCAATTATTAACCGGAAAGAAATTTTAAGTGAAGTAATAGCAACCAAAAAAAAAAGATTAAATAACCTAAATATATAAGTTTTTGTTGGCAAGATATGTTTACAACTCTAAAGTGATTTTTTTCAAGCTATATTCATAATCCCCTGATTCAGGAGTCACTTAGAAGACCCAAACCAAGGAAACCACATTATTGCTCCATTATTACATTTAGTACAGTGGTCACCTGAGCTGTGAACAAGACAGTTTTTAATTGTTACTCTGAATGAGCAGCTCAGCTGTTGGATTAAAGATAACTTTTCAATTACTTGCTGTAAAAAGTCTGACCAAGGAAAATAAAAGTAGGAATAACCTGACAGAAATAAAGCAAGGAGCGATATTTTCTAAGGTGTCACAGTGCAGCTAGAGCAGGGATGGGGAAACCTTCAATTTGAGCAGGAAGCACCCTCCTACTACAGCAGGCATACTACAGCTTTTGCTTTGCTGTATTTAGTTTGAGCTCTGAGAAATTCAGGTAAATTTGTGACAGCAGCACAGCATGCCCATGGTATTACAGCCTATGTGCACTCTCAGTCATCACAACATCAATGTCAAGTAGCAGCGTTTAGCTGCTTGAGCATACTGGAAGCTTTAATGGCAGAATGAATATCAAAAATTGACAGAGGATACTTGGTGGTCAGAATATCACTTCTGTTTCCTATTTTTTTCCTGAATTGCACTGTCATCTTGCTAAAAGATCCCTGCTCTCCCACAGTTAAAAGGCACAAAGAAAATTTTTTTATTTAATGAACTACTTTCCTATCCCTTGTTGACTGCATAGGGTCTCACTGGAGAACCTTTTTGAAACCTCAATGCAAAAACAAATGAAATGATGATATCTTTTGCCTGGGCATTTTTAATAGTTTTTTGGTACCTAAATACCCTCATAAAATTGATCTGTCTCTGAAATTTGTTTATAAGCAGCTTATAAGCAGCTTATAAACATATCAAGTTAGCAAAAATCTTTAAAATTGTCACAAAATTTTTTAAAAGCTGTAAATTTTTTATTTTCCAGTAATCCTTATCTGCATCTCAGATGAAAATCTAATAATGACGCAATCATTGTTTAAGATAATTTTCATGATAAATATAATTTTCTTCTATTTTTGACTCAAACTGGACTCCAGAAGGGGGTCAAAACAGGAAATAATTTATACCTGAATCTATGAGTAGTCTAACATGCATTGCACAAAGATGACAAAGTGTAAAGAGAAATACATTTATCTTACCAGTCCATGTTTTTGTGGTTTCTTTAAGGATTTTTATATAGTTTTAGGGTTTGGGGTGTTTTGGGTTTTTTTTCCCGGTTGGGACTGTTTGTTTGCCTTTAATTTATTTATTTTCTTATTAGCTTGAAGTTTCTGGTCATCAATAGTACACATACTTGAGTGTAAATGTCATGAAAATTGACCACAATTTGTTTTGTTCTTGATAGCCAGAAAAGTCTCTGAAGGTTCATCCAGGCCTCACACATGTAACTTTTCATAATTAGATGGAAAAACAATTTCTCAGAGCACTTTGTACAGACAATATCTGTGATCCTTTCTTATGTATGATAAAAAAAATTCTGATGCTAGCATTTCAATCATTAAGCATCTGAAGTAAAATTTCATTGAGATAACTTTGCATTTTTTGCTTGTTTATAGAATTTCAACAGTTTGAGAAATTTCTGTAAATTGTTATAAGACTTAGGTTTGTTTAACATTTTCAATAATTCTCTGCAATAGCAGAATCCTAATTTGGAAATTTAAAACACATTGAAATGCTGGAAACTGAGTAAAGAGCTTTTGTGCCATATGAGTGCTTACATTTAGATAAATATTCAGAAGTGCATACCATTCCAAAGCCCTTAAATTTTAGTGATGAATAATTCATTTCTTTTCTTGTATATATTCTTTTACATTTGATAGAAGACAGTAGATAATCTGGTACAGGCTGGATGTTTTGTAAGGAGAATGTGGAGATGCAGATGTGTTGTCAAAACCTTATTTTCATTATATTCTTGTCAAAACCTTATTTTCATTATATTCTTTTCTAATTGACAGAGGAAAGAAAGAAACTGCAAGTAGGACAAAATGCATAGAATCATGGAATCATCAGACATCTCAAGTGAGAAGGGACCCATATGGTCCATTAAGTCTAACTCCATGCTCCTTGCAGGACTGCCTAAAACTAAACTGTATGACTTGAGAGCATTGTCCAGACACTCCTTGAATTCCAGCAGGCTTGGTGCCTCAGCCACTTCCCTGGGCAGTCAGTTGTGGTGACTCCCTTCTCAGTAAAGAGACTTTTCTGAATCTCAAGCCTCAACTTTCCCTCATGTAGCTTAATTCCGTTTCCTCTTGTCCTATTGCTGCTCACCACAGAATGCAGATCAGCAGCTTCCTCTAGGCTATAACCCTTGTGGAAAACCTAGACTGCCATAAGGTCATTCCTCAGCTTTCTCCAAGCTGAACCAGCCAGGTAACCTCAGCCACTCCTCTGAATTCTTGTCCTTGAGGCCTTTCACCACCTTGGTCACCCTCCTCTAAACAGACCCTAACAGTCTGCTGTCCTTCTTATAAAGAGGTGTCTACAATTACACACAGGATTTGAGGTGGGACTGCACCAGCACAGAGTAGTGTGGGACAGTCACCTCCCCAGTCCAGCTGGCAATGCTGTGCCTGATGCTCCCAGGACATGGTTGGCCCTCCTGGCTGCCAGAACAGGTGCACTCATTTTCAACTTGCCATCAACTTGACAACCCAGAACTCTCCAGTCCTGCATGCCCAAATTTGTATGTAAAATAAATATTTCTCCATCCCAGGCAGAGAACTCTGCTCTCTAATTTTATACAGCTGTTGATTGTCCAGCTCTTTAGTCTACTCAGATCTCTCTGTAAGGCCCCTCCATCCTTAAGAGAGTCCACAGCTCCTCCCAGCTTAGTACCTTCCGTAAACTCAAGTAATGTGCATTTGATTCCTGTGTCCAGATCATTTTTAAAAGCATGCTCCCCAGGGAAGTGGTCACAGCACCAGCCTGAGTTAAAGAGCACTTGCACAGTGCTCTTGGGCACATGGTGTGACTCTGCTGTGCAGGGCTGGGAGTTGGACTTCAGTGATCCTTGTGAGTCCTTTCCAACTTAGCTTATCTGTGATTCTGTGATTTAAGAGCATTGACCCTAAAGTTGAGCCCTGAGGAATTGGCAGCAGCTTGATGTAAAATTGTGTGCTACTGTTTATACAGGAATACTTTATAAAAACAGACAAAAACCAACCAGCCAACCAAACTAAACCAACAACAGCAAAACCCCACAAGCTTTCTCTTCCCCCCATTCTACCACCACTGCATAAATTATTTAGTAGTATAATACATGCTTGGAACATGGTCAACCTTGCAGGTCTTGCTAGTAAGTAAAAGATATCAGGACAGAGGGAAGTTGTCTTCTGAAACTGCTTTTCTGCAATACATAACTTTAAAGGTCTGGCTACTGCCAGAAATTTCAGTGGAGAATTTGCAAAAGTTGATTGTAAAATCCCATTTGTTTTGCTGTCTTTTCTGTTGTATTTCCAAAATGTGTGTTTTGCCTCTTGGGGCATCTTTTGCAAAGAAAAGAATTTCAGTCCTCTTTATCCACAAGCACTTTCTGGCACTTCTCTGTGTAACAAAATCCTGCTATTTCAGATTCTCAGAGTTTTCACTTTGTGGAAATTTTATGTATATATAAATATATTTGAAAATTTTATGAGTATAATGGAAGAGTTTTTATATGCAATGCATTTTTGTGTTCACTTCAATTTATCTTTTGCAACTGGAAGATGAGAGATTCCAAGGATGGCTTTTATACCATCTATGTGTATAAGTATTTTGCCTGTCTAAGCTCCTCTAGAACAACTTACACTTTTAGATGACTCATCCAAACTACTGGAGTCATCAGGATTTTATGTCCATGCATTCATATTTTAAAAGGGAAATGTCAATACAGTGATGTTTTATGATTTTTGTAGCACCCTCTAAAATTATCTGCTGCTGTACTTTTATCTTTATTATTGACACTGTAACTTCAACTTGACTATACATTTCTTTCTTAGCATTGTAATTTTTTTTCTGGATGCATTTTTAATGTTAAGATTTCTTTGAATCAAAAAGGTTTCTTTTCTGGTCACTAGACAGCATTTTCCTACCAGGTATAGGAAAAAAACAAACAAACCTCAGACTAACCATTTATCTCTTCTACATTTAATTTCAACATTCTAAATTTTTAAATTTTAATTGAATAAAAACATATGTGTTTAACCATAGAACAAACAATTAATTACACTAATTTGAGCACATAAAATGAATCATAAATCAGGTTGCTCAAAATGGCCTTGGACAGCAAGTGGATAACATTGTCTGCTATGTACCTGATATATATAAGAAAAAACTTCTAATTGCTTTTCTATAAATAGACTCCTTAATTAGTCTTTGGAATTAAATTTAAATAAAAGTAAGATTCTTAAATGAAAAATTTTCTCTGTTCCTAAAATAAATACAGAAAAAAAATTGGAAAAAACAATAAAAATACATCGTTGTGAAAAATTTGTTATAAGATGTTTGATGTGAAATAAATATGTGAAATATAAAATATGGAATATAGAATATAAATTATAAAATATAAATTTTTGAAGTGACTTTAATAAAAACAAAGTTAGGTTATTTGTCACTTGATTGTTATTTAAAATTAATTTCAAAACCTACACTTTGTAACCAGAAATATAGACTGCTGTTTTTTAAATGTCCAAGAAAAGAACTATAGAATGCTTTCCTCCACATAATTTCATTTAAGCCAAGTTTCACAGCTCAAAATAGTCACTATTTAGTACAATAGCACAATGCTGTATTATTTACATTTACACTGTTGATATTCATGCATTAATTTATGTGAAAGGAGCAACTTTTTTTTTTTAGAATATACATTGTGGTGTTGTACACCCTTTACTCCTTTGTATTCTCTATATCCTGGAGAATCCAAGAGCAGAGGTCCTTTTTGCCACCCAGTAAACATTTTACGTGATTGACAAATCAGAAAATGTTAAATCATAAGACAGGTATAAAGATGTTTTTAATCTCCAGTAGCAACAGGATACTAACAGAAGAGCTAAGAATACCAGGGGGAAAAAAAAAGGGCACAGAAAAAAAAGTGAGAAAGTCCCATTGATTTGTTGACAGAGGCCTAGCAGCTGTCACAGTAAACCATGGTTCTCTTGCACTTAATCAATGCCACCATCCAAACAAATCACTCCGCAGCCCAGATGAAAAGCAATCAAGAGGAACACCTTCATAAGCATGAAGCTTGCTAGATGGAGTTCAATGAAGTGTGTCTTTAAGCTTAGGCACTCCAAGTGTGATCTATGACCCAAAAGCTAATGACAAACTCTTAACCCTTTTGAAGAAGGTAACAAATATCTGTCCCTTTTACAAACAGATTACATGGTCACATCTTCATCAATAATTTTTGGAAAATACCATCTGCATCTTTGGTGTGCTGTCTTTTCTTCCTCTATGATAGGGTCACTAGCAATTATGGTTTGTCTCTCTCAGTGAGCAACTACTTTAAATGTATTTTATTAAGACAGCACAGGAAAAAATGACTAAGTATAAGCCTTGCACAGTGCTTAAAGAGAATTTCTAGAGGACTAAAATATGATTTTCTGTTCCTTTTATTGGAGCTTAAAAGGGCAATGTGTTGAAGACTTAAAAAACCCATCATAGCATTATTTCCAAGGGAAGTCTAAACACTCTTCTTACCTGCCAGTAGATTGCTTGACATCCTGCCACTAGCTTATATTTCATTTTCTGTTTATTATTTTTTTTAAATTGACCAAACAGAGGCTAAAATAGGCTCTAGAATTATGCTGTCAATTTCATTCACATGAGACAGTAACTCAGAGGGCTTTATTTTACAGTTCACTGAAGGAAATTACTTCATCAGCAGTCCTCATGGCATGCCACCAACAGAGTGCACTGTCATATGCTCAATACTTGTACCAATTAGATCTTTTAGAGTACTATTTTTATGGTACTCATGTATTATATTATAAAAGTGCTAGGAGCTCTTTCCATGTTAAATTAATACTGCATTTTAAAAACAATTTATTATTTTTTTATTGATACCTTTAGAAAATAGATTGTGCAACACAATGTATTTCTGATACAAATGGTGGAATGGAGATTAGCTCTTTTTAATTAGTCTTGTCTCATGCTGAATATTTCTGTTAATACATACTGTAAAGTCTCTTGCTGCTTGACTATGGGTTTACACTATCCCAGTGGCTCACATCAGCAGCCAGTAAACATGCCACTATTGATGTGCACTTGGATCCCTTCAGAATGATACAACTGACCTTTTAATTTAATTTATAATCTATTGGACAGCACATATTTCCTGCCTAAGGGTCTAGTTTATCTCTCATATAGTCAGTGGAAACTGACATTTCACTACTTTGCAGGTTAACCTAATGTTAATTAAAGCATGAGGGTGCACTCATCCTTAGTATTTTCATAGATTTCATGCTATTCTAAAATCAGGCTATTTCAAAATATGAATGCATATTTGAATTCAAAGGTCAGATTACTGAATATGAATGCAAATAAGAGGGTACACATACAGCTAAATTGTCATGGTTTTGGAATGGTACTCCCTAAATTAGTGCCCCTTTCACTGAGACTCCAAAACCATATACCACTCATGTGCTTCTCCTTGTTCTCCTCCTCCCCCTGCACATGGCTGGAGAAGAGAATTGAAGACATCAAAGGCAAAGGCCACAGGCTGAGATAAGAACAACTTACTGGAAACAGTAATGAAGTAAGAAAGCCAAGAGTAGCAGCAGCAATCTTACTAATAAAAGGTGTAAGACAAAGAATTGATTTACACAGAAAAACTATGATAAAATATGACTATCCCATCATACCGTACTTTCTCCTACCTGGAAAAGGGATTCCCTTTTCAGAAGTGAGAAAGAGTCCCTTTCTCCTGCCCTGGCAATGATGTAAGATGGTATCAAATAATCAGGTGCTTGGCTATGCCCATGCATCTCCAGACTCCAGTCCTGCCCAGCTACTGTGAAAAATTAACCCTGTTGTCTGAAACCAGGACGTTATTTATCTACTCTGTTCTATGCCATCTACATCACTCCCAGATCCTACACCTTCCAATCATACATCCACAAGCACAGGTATCATTTTCATAGTTAGTGGCTGCTCCTCCAAGTTGAATTCATTTAGTCCATGACTGTGGGTTCTGTCTGCCTTAGGTGACTTCCAGGGCAGGAGAGCTGGTGAACTGGTAGGTGCAGTTTGCATCACCAGCTCACAAATGGTGTATGGAGCAGTTCATACTCATTGTCCATGGTAGTTCTGGCATACATTGGCAGTGTCATCCAGCAACCAATATTATACAATTCAAAATTACAGACTGTTCTCATCCCAAAATCAAATCCCCTTGAGGGGCACAATGAGTTTCCTGGTCCCTGTGCTTTACCCACCAAGTACACCCAGAAACTTGAGCCAAAACAATCCCACAGGTGGGCATCCCTTTGCTTGAGGCAGGAATATTTCTCATATGCTCTGTGGGGACTTTATCCCCTTCTACAGGACAAGGAGGTTTTGATTGGGCAGGGACAGCTCAATTAGTACAGCCTCAGTTGTTAACTACCCTGGTGGCTAGAAGCAGAGAGTCACAAGAAGCACTGTTTCTACTCCTTCTTTCATTGACATCAATGCCAGTGAGTAGGTATGTGCCAACTGCATGCTCCATACAAACTCAACGCTATGAATTGTGCCCACAGGACCTCATCTGGATCTAGAGGGGACTGCTTGTTATTTGAATCCCTACAGATTTCCTCCATCATAGGTAATTCTCTCAGGTACCTGATACCTTTCTCCACAATGATCCATCTCCTTGAGTGCACTACTAGTTCATCCTTGAGAGAACACCCCTCCCTTACACTTGACAGAAGTCACCTGTAGAAGCTGAGACTTTCTGTACTCTTTGCAATCTCCTTGTCAATCCCTAGATCCTGAGAAAGAGGATTTATTACCATTTAGTTTCATATAGTGGGACATGATATCCCAGCATCAGAGCAGACAGGTCACTGCAAGCTCACCCACTGGCAGCTGAAATCACAGAAGGATTATTAATGAAGAATTATTATTATTATTATTATTATTATTATTATTATTAGTAGTAGTAGTAGTAGTAGTAGTAGTAGTAGTAGTAGTAGTAGTAGTAGTAGTAGTAGTAGTAGTAGTAGTAATGAATTCCCAAATGTATCACCCAAGGCCAGGGCAGGAGAATGACACTGAATAAACACCCGAAATAAGCCTTACTGTCCTTTATGTTATAATGTCATAAACTGGTATTTTATAGTACAGCAACAAAGTAATCATGATCCTTCTCTGATTGAAAAAGAGTGCTGGGGAGAGGACATAGGAGAACATATGTTAGATACCACACCCACTCGAACAGTCAGCAACATTGTGACCACACCTAAGACACAAGTGCTTAGACGAGTTTGTTTCCACTCTAAGGGCATTTCTGTTGCTATTTCAAACTTCCAAGCTCAGCCTTTGACACCAGTTAAGGCTATTGCAATTTAGGAATGGTAGTTCTGAACTCAGTATCCCGCCTGCTGACACTCCAAGCCACACCCTCCTCAGTGTTTCCCCTCTCCCTTCTTCTGCTCGAAGGTGGCTGCAGAGGAGAATTAGAGGCACTCAAGGCAAAGATCATGGGCTGAGATAAGAATGATTTATGGGAAACAGCAATGAGATAAGAAAAACAAACAGTAACAGCAACAATATAATCAACAAAAGGTATAAAACAACGAAAGTATTTACACAGAAGAACCACGACAAAATACTGACTGACCAACTGTCCTATCACACTACATTTCTGCCCAGAAAATCAACAGCCTTCTCAGAAGTGAGAGAGCCTGTGACTCCCCTGGAACTGATGTAAGATGGTATAGAATAATATTAGGGTCTTGGCTATGCCCAAGCTACTCCAGGCTATGCCCTCCCATGGCTACTGCAGAAAGTTAGTGCTGTCCTTGGCTGAAACCAGGACACACGTATATTGTGATTCAAGATGCCTAGAGAATAGTTCTTGTAAATTTGTCAGTTAGCTAAGAATAATATTTAAAACAGGCCATGTACAATATATGCCATATATGCTGTGTCTTAAATGCACTAGGATAAGCCCATGATTCCATATTACTAGAAGGATAATAAGGAAGAACTCAAATTGGAGATAAACTTTGTTAGCTCACAGTAATTTGTTGATGTCCACTATTTGGCATTTATATTATATATCTACATATTGTCTGAGTAGTAATCATAAATATCCTGAGAATTTTAACGAGTTATTCTTTGTTGACACTCTCCATACAGAAAAATGGGAAATAGCTCTGTTATAAAAAGGCTAAATCCAGGATAGTGTTTGGGAGAAGTGTGACTGTGTGCTTCATCTGAATTGTCCTGAGCTGTCACCTAAGGATTCTGTATTGGTCACTTCCAGAATCACAGACCATTCTGCATGGCCTTTTTGTCTGAGACGATGGCAGATATTCTAGCCAAAACATTCAAACATGATGGAAAAGACAATTCCTTCTCTAAAGAGAAAACAGTTTTAGTATAGTAGCAGATTACACAAAGGCATTAACCTGAAATCTGTGTCAAGCAGGGAGACTTTAAAACATTAATATCTACTATATGAATCATAAGTTAGGGACACATATGGCCCAAAGCACTGTTGAATGACCTTCCTTGAAAATGATCAAATACTTAAATAATTGTCAGAGAAAATAGTGGGATATGAGTGATGCTCACACTGCAGTGTCAATGCTGGCTAACTAGCCTGCAAACTATGTCTGGAGTTATTCCTCCATAGAATGGTCTTCAAGTGAGAAAACTTTGTTGAGGGCTGCAAAGATTTCCTGACACTACTGTAGTATGGGAAAATACTAGGCCAGGAAGCAGCTGCAATGCAGAGCATGCCAGAAGATTTCCCATTACAGTTTAAATATTTTTTTCTCTCATATTTATGACTGATTCAAATTCAGTACAACTGAAGCTGATGAAAGGTAGTCAGCTGGTGTCAGAATTGTTGTCAAGTTCAGCCAAACCTGCGAAGTTCAAAATTCTGGTAAGTCTAGATAAAGAAAAAAACCAAAAAACTAAACAACCAGCTTTGAAAGATAAGGACACAGAAAAAAAATAATTCTGATTTTTCCTCATCCTGAATGAGAATCCTTTCCTGAATAAGTTTTGCTCAGCTGAGAATTTAAATGATACTGGGGGGAAATAAAGCTGCTTCCAGTAATACACTTTAAAATAATTTTGTGACTTCATTTCATGACATGAAGCTACACAGCACATCATAAATTTATTTCCCAAAGTCTAGGATTTATGTCTGCTTTACATCCACATCACATCATAATACGATGCAGTTTGACACACCATAATTTGTTTTTAATAATACATTATTTCAGGAGCTGGAAAAGTGTCAAGCCTTTGTGAGATTTATTTATTTATTTTCCGTGCAAAATTAGTGACTGCTCTGATATTTGCTGCAACTCCAAATGAATCCAGTTACTGTGATTTGACAGCATAGGGGGAAGTGTGTTTAGAATTTCCTTATTTAAAAAATAGAAATTGCAAGAAAGACAGTGCTATCCATCACTGCATGCTTTGTACTTATATTCTGTTTAGTGCAAATATTTCATCAGAACAGCACATGATGCCACATGGTTGACTGAATAAGAGGAAGAAGGAAAGACTTAGGGGTTCCTTGAGTTCTTGCCTGAAAACACACCTCAGAAAACAAAAATAGAAACTTGTAAAACAAAGTATAATAGTATTCTCTATAACCAACATTCTTAGTTTCCTGTGTACCTAACGTTTCATCTTGTGTATGATTGCACCATTCCCTTTTTCAAGCCGTCCCTTTAATTTTTTAATGGTATACCACAACTTTAACCTTTGTATTGAGGAGCTCAAAGTATAAATGGCTAGCATTCCATATCAACTTTTACTGGCTACCAGTATTTGCCTAAAAATTATCATAGGTACTATATAAAAACATAAACATGTTTTAGTATTTGTGGTTTTTTGGCTTTTCTTACCCCTCATTCAGTCCTTGATTAAAACTCTTAATTTTTTCATAAAGGCCTCATTTTGTTTTATTTTTAATTAATGATGATTATGACACTTACCGTTTCTTCACTTGCTACTACTAGCAACAACATGGGTATATTGGAACATTGCAGTTAATTCTTGCCTTTAAAGAAGGAAAAACCTAGATGTACTGTGTTTCTTTGAGGAAAAGAAAAAGAGGCCTGAAAATCTAATCTAGCTCCTTTATAATGATAATTTGTAAGAAAAAAAGTTTTTGTTGGATAATGCTTTTTTAATCACAGTAAATTAATCATTTCTGCTTTTCTGCAGACCTAAAAGCAATTTCACCATTTCACCCTTCTCTGAAACATTATTTTGTCAGGTAAGACATTTTAAAGCCTTTCTTCTAATGTGTATTTGTCAAGGCTTTACATTTCTTTAGATTTAACAGATGATGCTTGATACTTCATACATCTCTGACATATGGTACATTTCAAGTAATATGGCTTTTATTGCCCAGGAAAACACAAGCAAAAGATTGGAGCATGGTATAGGTAATACTTGAGTTAGGTTCTTGCACATCAATGTCTTTGCTTCAAAGCTTAGTCAGGAGTCAGGCCTGGACTCTTCTCAAGGACAATGGACTGTCACTGTTATCTCAGAGAAATTGAACAGAAACTAAAAAAAAAAGCATTGCTAACTTGTGGTAGCTTTAACTATTTCAGGGAAAAGTGAAGTATATGATAATGTGACAAACTTTCATGAAGTGTATTTGCAATTTACGGAGTAGGTTCAAGTTAAAAGAACTGATAAGTCCATGCCAGGTAGCTCAAATGTGATTCCCATATTCTCATACAACATGTTTTGAATTCAGGGTTCCTATCTGTAGTTATACAGTGTTTTAGTAATATAGGCTGTGAACACTGAACTAGTAATACGGCATTTCTGAAAAGTCTCTCTTGGTTTTTGTAATTTAAATATAAAATCCCATTGTTTCTCTTCTCTTTTGTTACATTTTATGCTCACCTTTATTTACACTAAAATTACAGGGAAAATAGGACCTAAATGCCATTTTCAAAAATTATTTAGGAACTGAACTCTAATGGAGAAACTATTGGATTTAATTGCTTAGATAATTTAAAATTTAATATTCAGGCTATTAAGAAAGAGTCCTATTGAAAATTTCACTTTGTTTTCAGCACTAAAAGTTTGCATGGTTTTACTCACCACTATAGCTAATAAATTCTAACTTAGTTTACTGTGGTTCTTTAGTTAGTCTGCTTGGTAGCCAATAACTGGTATATATCTTGTGACCCACTGAAAGTTTAGGACAAAGATAAGTTAGATATATTGTTCTTTAATGCATTTCAAATTGTCACCTCTCTGTATCATGCTTGCATTTGTATGGATGAGCATCTATTTGGAATAGTTTTATAGAAATGCTGTTAAATTTTCAGTCTAGGCTATGCAGTCTTTGTGCAGTGCTTGGAGGTTAATGCAGGATTTTGTTTGGTCGTAGGAATTCTCTTAATTTAGCAATGTTTTATGTAGAAAAAATGATGAATAATGAAGAGGTTGTTGTATCAAAAATTAAATGAAAGAGAAGCTGTGTGTGTATTAATGCTATGGACTTTGAAATAAACCTGGAAATGCACTTCCATAAGGAAAGTTTGAGTCCATACTTACTTCACTCTCTTGTTCCACCTCATTAGTAGCATTTTTCTCCTTTTTTTTTTTTTCAGTAGTTCTAAATGATTAAATGCCTAAAGAAGTATAATATATTAATATAAAATTATACCGTGACAAAAAGCATAGCATCCAATTATGGTGTTTATCAGTGTGTCATGGATTTTACTTTATGATCTGTGTCAGCAAAAATGAATCTGAGTAAGCCCAAGACAACAGAATGAAGAATTTCACAACAGAATTTCATTTGTTTCATGGGTTGATGCTCACTTGCTAAAAGAGTAAGGTAATGCAGAGATTTTGCTAGTTCTTGCTCCAGTGTTCTACTGGAGTTGACAGAAGCAGAGATGCTGGTGTTTTGAAGGTGCACAGAGAGACTTAAAGCTAGTAAGAGAAACATTTGTAAATGTTTCAGAGAGTGCAAAGCACCAAAACATTTCAAAATGCCATTTTGTAGGCAAAATAGTTTCCTGGGATCAGAAGAGTTCCAGGGATTCCAGGGATTAAAACAGGAGTTCCCAGGGATTAAAACCAACCAGAACCTCTCGTTGGCTAGGACCCTCAACTCCTCTTACTAAGGCTATGCATGTGTTTAGAAAGTTACGCTAGATCATTCTGCTCCAGATCACTGACCATACTTCCTAAGAGGCACCTTGCAAGCATGGAGAACCATAGGAAATGTGCTACACATGGTAAAAACAAAATAAACATAGGACCACAGAAAGCTGGAGATTGCATGGGAGCTGGAGGTTCAGGCATGCTTGACAGATAACCCTTTATGAAATATTCTTAATTATCCTAAATGCTTAACAGGCTTGTACTTGATTTCTTTTGCCCAGATCTTAACATGTCATTTTCTATATCATATTACAAAAAAGCATTTTTAGAAATATCTATCAAATTAATAATTTTGTGATAGATAGTTCTCAATCAGCTCATCAGTGAAAATTATGCCAGGCTCTGATAGAGCTCAGTGATTAGATGACTTTCTGCATCACGGACTAAATGAGTAAGAAAATACTTTTCTACCCTCTATCAGATATCATTTACAATATAGTAAAGAAATGTGAAACAAAGTCTTCTTCATCTGGTTCTTTTAAAATAGAAGTTTTATGAAGAATTTTCTTTAATTGTGGCAGCTGCCTTGACTTTTATATGATTTTTTTATAAACACAGGTTTCCATATGCACTTTTTTTGACTCTGCTTTCACTGAGCTCTCTCTACATATCTTTAAAATAGAAAATAAAGAAATGTCACTCACTGGGAATAAATATGTCCATTAACTCTTCCAAAGATACACATTCACATGTATGTTTACATAATATAGAAAGCTTCCACTGAACAAACCCACAATTGTCTATACCCCAAGAAAATTGTTCACTTTCTTTGGAAAAAGGTGGAAAAGATGAATAGGAAGACCTTACCCAAAGACAAACCCATTTGCAATGAAGTGTGAATTTCAACAGACTAAAGGAATAGTCTGGGAAGATGAGTTTCGAACACGTTTAAAGAGCAATATTTTATTGTTGGATCTAAAATGTGCTGCTATAGAATTAGCAACTTAATTAAACCTATGTTTTCACTCAGGGAACCAGCTATTCCACCACCCTATTTGGGACTGTGTCTGCACTTCTGATTTTGACAGAAGGCTTATAGGCAACATGCAAAGATCTTGTCTCAAACCTATTCATCAATTTACATATTCCACTCTCTGTTTCACATACAGTATGACACACTGGAATCTCTAAATGCAATGGCTTATTGGGAAGTAAGAAAACTCATAGGTTTGACGTGTAATACCACAGCCAGGTCTCATTTACTCCTCCACTTTAAAAAGACAAAAAGAGTTGTCTATGGCGTCTCCTCAGGCTTGCTTTGAAATACTATGTATATCTTGACCAAATTTCCATTTTCACAATATGCTACAAGAAGATATCTTAACATAAAAGTTATCCTTAGAAGTGGTTATTAAAAAAAAATTCCTAAAATTCTGAAAGTTTTGTCAATGCAACTATCTATCAAGCCCACTTAGGAAAGTATGTCATATTCTGATAAATAAATAAATAGTTTTTACTAATAGAATAAATAAATTACTTTTTAAAATGTGATATTCTTACATTAAATATTTTAGTTTAGTTTGAATTATGAGGAAAAAACAAACAGAAAAAATACAACAAAATGAAGTGGAAAGTTTTAGATTATTTTTAATATGCCATAGCTTTCTGAATTAATTTTAGCATTTAGATAACGAAAATAGAAAGAAAGTTAGAAGAACAAGTGGAAGGAGGCAGGTACTCAGCAGTATCTTGCTCCTTGTTTAGAATAGTGACTGTAGTTCTAAAGCATGCCATTCTTCCCTAAAAATTTTTTTCCTAACTCTTCAGCACATATTAATCAGAAAAATTAGATATTCATTACATCTTTACAGGACTGTAGTATCCTATATTAAATTTTGAGAGTACAGTTGGTCATTACTTTTGATAGGCAATGGATTTTTTAAAATAATTAGGAATTTAGGGAGTCTGAGGGAGAATGTTCCAAGTGTGAGGAACAAAAGGATACATGCAAGTAGCTAAGAGATGGAAAAATAAGTGAAAAAGAAAAAATTAAAGACATTACTGAGTATTTTCTATGAAGTCACAGGGATTAAATTGCAATGAAAAACATTTTACTTTACCAGATTTATCTGCATTTTGTACTGATACACCTAACAACATATATGAACCTGAATAAAGTTTCACCAAATAAAGAATTTGAAATATGTAAACAATTCTGTAAATTATAAGGCCATGTTTCAGCTGGAGTCACTTAGGTTATACAGAGGTGTCTGGAAAACTTTATGGCTGGAAGTTAAGAGGGAGACAGAGCAGGGAAATGCTAAGTGCTTACAAGAATGGACAATTTTACACAGTATCCTCACTGCACATTTGTGAGGAGCACAACCAAGAGGTGGGAAGGATACTCGAGCCAGAAATCTGGGGAGCTTTAATAAGCAAAACCATCAGAGTGACCTCCAGCTAATAGCTAAATAATCAAAGTTAGTTGAAGGGAGAAAAAGAAGAAGGGAAGGAAGACTAAATTTAAAATATATTGGGAAAAGGAAGAAAATATTAGTATTTCAAATTTTTTATTTTTCTAACAGTGTTGCACTAGAGTCATCTAGATAGTGTCAATATAAATGTCAGTATTTCCTCTTGCAGCATTAAATCAGTGAAGGGGCATTATCTTGCAGATTTTGCAACAAATAAAAGGAATTTTAGATATTTTCTCAGCCTTGAAGTGAATGTTTAGTGTTAAATGTTACTTCTTCTTTCTTTGTGGTTGCTGTAACTGTTTTTTTAAACAGAGTGTTGGTTTTTTGTTTTTTTTTCATTGTTACAGTATTTCCACATAATTCAGGCTTGGTTTATCTTTGTATCATTCTGAGAAATACTTAAAACAGTATTAAAAATATTGACAAGTAATTTAATTAGGTCTTAGTCTTGTGTGTGTCATCTTACATTCTTTTTTTCTTGATATCCATTGGGTTTACCCAGATTGTGACATGAAAAATTGTATGTGTTCACAGATATTTGTGATTAAGTCTTGAGTTTTTAATGGAGTATTTCAGACTTTTCCATTTATGACTCAGTAAGTCTTGCCTACAGTGACCTGATCTGGTCCAAACCGGATACTACAGCCCCATATTATAGTAGGAATAGCGTTATCTAACTTGTTTAAATGCAGATTTTGAAACCATCAAGATGCTGCTTCCAGATGCATGATGCCCACAAGACTTAGAATGAGCTGACTTGTCCTTGTCTGCATTTATTAATGTAAGACTTTGTTAAATCATGGAGACTTTCACCTGGGTGCTTTGCCCAATTAGTATTCTGGAAAATGCTCAGTATTTCTGGAATGTACAAGACTGTCTTCCATTCTCAAACAGCAAGAAATTTCTGCTTCTTGATGTTTCTACATGCCCACTCCTGAACTTGGAGCTATCTCATAGAAAACCAAACATTTAACAGAAGGAAACTTAATTTTTATGTTTGTATTTCCCATTGTGCAAAGTTCTGTATTTCTGATTTTGCTGTTCATCTTGGGGATTTTACTATCAGCTGTCTAAAAGACTAAGTATAACTAGCAAATACATCAGGTAACTCAATGATGTAGTCAGCCAACTAAGTTAAAAATGAGATGATTCCGTTTGCAACTGTTGAGGTTTGACTAAGATGTTTACAAAACTGACATCTGGTTTCAGTACCTTCATGAATGACAAAAAATATTATTCATTAATTTTTCTTTCTCTGTATTATTTTAATTATATAAGATGTCTTTCACAGATTTTTTAGTTTGGCATTCATTTAGTTGAAATAAAATTTTAAAGTTACTTTCTTAATATAGAAGAGTATATTAAGAGTAAAGTTACTCTCTTAATAGAGAATAATAAGAAATACTCCTTAGTGTCAGGTGTCTTGGCATTTTTTAAGTGACCCATGTTAAATAATTTACCTCATAGTATTAAAGCTAATACAGCTAGCAAGATTTTCTTGTTTTGGAGTTTAATAAGTCTCTGAAGCCAATGACTACAATTATAGGAAAGCAAAAAAGGAATTCATTATAAGCTGGGGAAAACCTTTTCTAGATGATACCTTGTTAAGTTATGCTACTTTGAGGATAAAATCCTGAGATATTCAGTGTAAGATACTGAGAGGGACATGACACTAGACAAGCCAGTTCATTCATTGTTAGGGATCTCCTGTGCTGTGTTTGATATGTGCATAGTTCTGTTATCAATATTGAGCTCCTTTGTATTTGGAGGTATTGCCTCAATATTTATCTCATGTTCTTTCATAAAATTTTTCCAACCATTATAAGTGTAGCCTTCTAGGAAGAGGAGTGTGTTCTTTGTGGGATTCCTTTAAAAATCCCTAACAATTCCTTTCCTTCCTATAAGTAATAACTAGTTTTTATAAATTGTTGCTTCCATAATTTCCCCATATTAATGATTCAGAAGGTGGGTCCAATTTTGAAACTTGCTTTTGCTGTGGCTCTTTTTTTTCTTTCTGTTTCTGTTTTTGTTTGCTATTTCTTCCTCAATACAGAATTTTTCTAGTCATAGTTGTTATTTTTGAGGACAATTGAAATAGGTGAACATTATTTTCTTTTCTGTCTTTATTTATAATACCTCTGCCATGTGAAAGTGGAGATTTTCTCAAATCATTTGTGTTTGATTAGTCTGTCAGTGCCACAGAAAAGCTGAGACCCTTGTGCCCAACCACTCAGCACCCTTTTATGGGAACCCTTCTCTGAGCAGTCCTGTTGGATTGGAGGGCGATTCAACTGATTTGTTCAGGGTCACATGCAAACAGAAGACCCCTCTCCTGGGTTTCCACACCTTAAATTGATCTGTCAGCCAAAGGAAGGATTCAGGGAACCACGCTAACAGCATGAGAGAGACTCCACTCTGGGTCTCTATAGGCAAATGGAGAGTTACTACTGCCGACAACTGTTAAAATCCTGGAAGGGCTCACAATTAACGCTATATGGAGTAATACTCTTTATTGATGTAACAGAGAATTCTGACAGGTTCAGGTTTTAAGATTGCCAGTGATAGAATCTGGCTGCAAAAACATATTCAAAGCAATATAATAGGAATAAAATGCCTAACAAAAACTAGTTTGGGATAATCAATCAGCACATATAGAGTACAGTTCTTACCCCACAGCCCTCCCTATAGGAAAGAAGACAGGTTCAGACTGTTAACTGACTCCAGGAGTTACTATGGATTCTTTACCTTCTCTCAATTTTAAACTTATATTATTTTTATATTTAGATAGACCTTGAATGAATCTAGCTATACATCATCTTAAGTGGTGGGAGGTCATACACTGGAGATGGTTAATATCAGTATTACATTTGAGATGACCTTTAGGATTAAGATGTTGCTGGTTCAACTGCAAGAAATCTTTCTTCTTTGGTTGAACAGCTGCTATGTGCCTTATCAGCTACAAGGTACCACTGAGCTCCCTCCTCTGCAAGGGTTTTGGCAGATACTGGTTATGGTGTCTCCACTCCATTCCACCCTCTGTTTTGTCCCTCTTAGAATGTATTGTGTGTGGCATGCTGATTGCATGTACTGCAGGTGGCATTGTGGTTGGGCACGATTATCGTATCCCATATGGAGGATAGCAATTGCATTTCACCCTATTGTTTCCATATTGTTAAAATTTCTATTAGAGTGTGAATATGACTTCTTAGTTTTATTTGATTTTACCCCCAGTTATTTCCCCACACACCTCTGATGAAAATGAGCATGCTATGCCTTTTATTCTCATTACAGTCCTGTTACTGCATTAAAATAATGAATGCTACGCATTTTTGTATGTTCTTTCAAGCTTTGCAACAAGACTTATATGCAAAGTATTCAAAGACACAGCTGTTCATTAAAGTAGGCAGGGAGGTGAACAGTTCCACTTTTAAAAGATAATTCCTAAACCATTTCTCCACAGAATATTTTGTCAAAGGAACATAACATCTAGCACTGAAGGAGCTCTCTCACTTCAAGTACAGAATCCAGGCAGAGGCAAGTAAAAGGGGCTGCAGAAGAGAGAATAAATAACACCCTGATCAATCAACCATTCTAACAATGGGAATTAAAATTAAGGTAAGAGAAAAACATGATACTGCTTCTATACTGGCTCAATGGCTTAAATGTATTCATATGTACTGCAGAATTATAGAGTGGCTGAGGTCAGAAGATACCGCCGCAGGTCATCCGGTCCAACTCACTGGTCACGCAGGGCTGCCTAGGGCTACTATGTAATTTGAGTTCCTGTTAAATGGATGCAATTATTAAAGGCTAAAACATAATTCACCAGGCAGAACTAAAAACAAACTGCGGCTTCTTGACATTTTTTAAAATATCAATTTTATAGGGACTTCTATTGTTTTGAATAATTAAATAATTTTCTTGTGGTATTGTTTGAAACAATATTTTGTTAGAGTCATACAACGAGCCAGATGCAGAACTCTGGCTAGTTTCCTGTTCAATTGAGAGAACTTGGAATCTGTAGCCTTTTAGCAAAACTTTTAAATAGGCAAAGCAAGGCTGTCATATATTTCTAGGAAGCATACATTAAGTAAAGTTAATGTACAGTCATAGTCATAGTAAATAATGGGAATTGTTTTCCCTAGAATAGATCATAGATTCTTTACATTACAGAAATGGAACTACCTAGGAATACTGAAACCATGTATTTTGACATAGAACACACGAATATACAGCATGAAAGTAAAATGTAAGCAATGTTTGTCACAGAGAAATCTGTATTTCAACTTCCACATACATTTTAATGAAAATACCAAAGAATCCAGAAGGCAGCATTTGGTTACTGCCAGGTGGATTGGAAAAAATTAGTATGGGTCACAGTTAATTAACCACACAATATAGCTCTAATATAGTTTCAATTAGAGCATTATCTTCTGCATGTGGGCTAACAACACTGTCTCAGCTGGCTTCCTCTGGAAGGTCTTCTTGAATTACAGACTCTTGTTTTAAGGCTTTAATTTTGATTAAATAAACTAACCCAAGCAGGAGCCAGTCCCTAAACTAGACTGAGACAGAGAAGCATTGGCCACCAATAGCAATACTAAATGTTAAACTCTCTTCTTTCAAAGTGGAGGTATCTGCTAGCAGGGCATACTTCCAGTAGATTACTTACTACTCTGTGCTGGCTGGTGAGAATACGGAGAGAAGAGCAGCAGACCTAGGACTGAAACTCACTCTGCAGAGAAGACAGAATACTCACAGGTCATCTTCAGAACTTGTACAGAAACATGAGTTCGTCAAATTATTAAAAGTGCACTGTTAGGGTCTCTCACACTGAAAAGATGTTTTTAAAGCTTAGCTGGTGAAAAGCTAAGACATGAATTACCTTTGGAGTTGAATGCTGTATAGTATGGACTTTCATTGGGGTTGTCTTGGATTTGGTCTTGATGAAACTTGTGGGCTCTTTCAACTCAGGATACTTTATAATTCTATGATTTAGAGGGTTGTGTTTTTTTCCTTTCTATAACTCCTGCCATGCACAGGATAAATGATACTAAATCAGAAATCAATCTATATTTTCCATTTTCTTTTCTGCTTGATTCAGTGGGTAGCCTTTGGCTATCCTACTTAATTCCATGCCAACTGTTTTTCAAATAAATATTTACTTATTTACATGTTTATATTGACATTTGCCTTAGAGTATTTCCCTCAAATTAACTTTTTTTGAAAACCCTATCCAACTTATAGGAGTTTGCTATCATGTTTTAAAGATAGAAGAGAGTAAGAGGGCTTAAAGCCAAAAGTATCTACACTATCTCACAAGTAAGGAGCTTTTTTACTTTGCTAGTTTTGGGCTGGTCTTTTTTAAAGTGATTGTTACTAGTGTGATTTTTGAAAATTCAAGCATATTTTCTGTTGACTTCACCTGCCTCCATGGACCAACCTTCTAAAAGGAGATAAAGTCTTGAATCTGACACTGCTAAATGAAGAGCTGACAGTTGGTAACTGCTGTTCTGAACTATTAATATTCAATAAAATGCAGGCATCAGCAGTGCAAAAACAGAAGCCAATCCTTAAGTATTCCATTGAGTTGTTTTCATCATGAATATCATATTTCTTATCAATAAATCCATCACTGAATGGAAAAGAAGTTAGTAGAAGAAGCTATCCAAACATTCTAGACAAGTTTTAAACTTTGCACAAAGAGTTATTATAAGAGAAATCATGCCCAATTTTAACAAGACGGTTGGTATGTTTGTAAAAAGGATTTAGATCATGATTACCAGTGATATCAAAGAATTACTTGATATACCAATATGTCTTCAACTTTGTATCCAACTTACAGACATTACTCTAGTCCTAAGGAACAAAATATATCAATAAAACCATATTGTGATCCATTGAAATTATTAATAGTATCATTTTTTATTATTTATAGCTCTGATGTAATTTGCTTTTCTCTTTATATATATATATATATACAAAGTAGATAGAGCATAATTTGCTTAAATGCTGCTTCAGGAAGACAGATTTTACAAATGGTATTAAGAAAACGTGAAATTCACTGTAACTATGATACTTTTCACTAACAAAATCCTGAAAGAATGATTAAATGCAACTATTGATATTTGTATATATATGTTGAAGAACATCTTTATAACATAGAAATATTATATAAATAATCAGTGTTCTTTCATGTTTAGTTGCTTGCACATCTTTGGCATTAGCAAAGTATTAAAGCAGCAAGGTTTCCCCTAAGTTGCAAATGTTCCCTAATGCAAATGTTGAATTCTTTGCAACCACTGAAACAATATTCTTTGATCTGAAATGTGTGTAATATGGTTATGTTTAGGAATCCTTCAACCTTTTGCCAGTATTTAGCTATTACTTGAAAAAAAAAATCATCTGAAATGCATCATCTGCTTTTGGTGCTGATTTTCTTGTATTTATCCCATGGAATGCCTGCAGCCTTTTGCATTCTGCACTACTGCAGTTCTCTAGGCTGCTTCTATGCCTTAAATGGTCTCTCAAGAGATTGTGCCATGGTCATCTTCTGGACTTCATTTGACTTTAAAATATCATTATATCAAACAAATCTGAATGAAGAATTTGTTGCTTTGTAATATTTAGTCAAAAAGTAGTTACAAATTTTAATTCAGCCATATGTAACAGGATATGAAATAAAGTTCAGATAGAGACTGATCATTTCTGGATGATGAAAGACCAAGAAAGTATAGGCCTAATGTTGAATTCTCTTTCACTCATCACTAATGAAAAACAGGTGCTAATATTTATTCTGAAAGTCTATGAAGTAAAGCTATGGTAATCAGAAAACTTTAGCAGTATTTTTTCTCAGTTGTTCTTCTCAGTACCTTGCCAAGGCTTTATTGATGCACCTTTCCCATCTCAAGACCATTAAAACTCCATTTTTAACAGTTATATGAATTACCAGCTTCAGTAGTTTCTTCTTTGCCTTTTTCCTCTAAATAGTAATCTAAAGAAATTTTTAATATGGATATTCATTTTTATTACCTTGTGGACTTTAATATTTCTCTGGCAAGAAACAGGAAGAAAAAGGAACTGAAAAATGTTGACAGTCATTGACATGAAACACAAAAGTGCACATTGTGCTTCACAGATATTTTATATAGGTACATATCTGCAGACTCTGTTATTTTTAATATTCTTTCCTTTTGTCACTGCTTTGAATACTCTTTACAGAGTGAAACAGAAGCAAAATAACCTCACAATTCTTGCCTACTTTTCTTCCATGTATATCATTCTTTCTTCCCTAAAGCATACTCATAGAGCTTGTAGCAAATTTACATGCCATGCAAGTTCCTAAATTTTACCTTATTCAATAAGAGCATTTGCAAAACAAAGATTAAATCTGACCCACCAGTTACTTTAAAGATTTTTAACCTGAAGAAATTGTAGCAAGCTCACTTTTTTAATGCTTGTGATTTGGTAAGCAAAAAATTGTTTGCATTCCCTGTGGTTTTATAAAAATTGTCAGAACACTAGTTTTAAGAGTTCAAGGACTTAACTGTCTGAAAACTGAAGAGGAAGTAGCAATTGCGTAATGCCAAGTGATATATTAGAAGCATATGAGACGTTTTAAAATGACTTTGTGTAGAAAATATTGAGCTACAGAACAGTGTATAACCATATATTACTAAAATTCTGAGGTTACAATACTGGTTTTATAAAAAGCTCTAATTCTGAAGCACTAATGTACTCCTTGTCTTCTTTAATTAATTAATTAATTAATTAATTAATTTCTTTAATATGTGACGCTAATTTCTGGTAATAGACTTTGGTCGCTCAACAAAGCTTGCATGCCTCTGCAAGAAACTGTGCTTCCTCATTCAGAAAAAGTGACTGAAGGGGCTACTTTCTATAGGTTTTGGAAATTCTTCAGAAACTCAACGGCCCTGTAGAAATTTTTTTGGGGTTTCCCCCCCCCAGTTAAGAGAAAAAATGAATTGTTATTTTGCATTGTATCTTTGGCTGATGTAAATTGTTTAAATGTCAAGTAGGTATGACAATTTTGAGCAGAAAATGCCAATATATATAAATGAATTTGCTCACCTGTGTCTCAAGCTAACAGATTTTTAAAAAATCTGAAAATAGCATTTCTTGGATATAGATGATATTCATGAAGTCTATGAACTAATTTACATCCCTGTATTAAAACACCATAGAAAATTCTGTAATGTTCTGAATACTGCTTTTTTATATTTTGGGGGGTTTATTTATTTATTTATAAATCTGAGGCCCCAAATATCACATTTTCAGTAACAAAGCCATAATGGCAATATGTAATGTTAAAAGGCCCAAGTCAACAGAGTATTTAGTTCTCGTTTATGTGTAAATTCCAGAAATATTTATCATGTATGTCAATTTCTCTGAGACAAAAATTAAGCACATGAATTAATGTTTTATTGAACATGGCAGGTTCAATGGAGCTTAATTATTTAATGGCCATTTCACATTTAAGGAATAAAACATTCCCTCTGATCACTGGCTTCAGTGGAGCTTTCCCAGGTCCTATTTTTCTAGGTTTTACAACTGATTTTATTGACCAGCTTTTAATTTTTCTTGTTTCACCAATTATACTCCTTCTGAGTAATAACGTATCAAGTACAGTTCTTCAGCTGTTGATACTAACTAGCAATCAATGTACACAAGCAGAGATGATTAGAATCTTCAACGTGAGTATAACTAAAGAACAGATCTCTATCTGAGAAAAATCTAAATTTTGCAGGAATATTACAAGTTTCAAAAAAAGATACTTATTTTTTACTCCAGCCAAGTCAGCTTCATTATAGGAGGGTGAACAAAGTAAAGATTAGCTCCCTCATTGTGACAAGAACTTAGCACAAAATAGTGCAGGTGCATGAAAATGAGTTTCCTGTTTTTTCAGTGAATGCACTAAAGACTTTAATGGTTTCTCATCCTTTTCAAAGTCCTTTTAGGTTTATTTGATGAGGTAGTACATACCCTTTACATTTCACTATTGGTTTAAAAACATGAAAATGGGAGGGTTTCCCTTTAATTTCGGAACAAATAAATCCATTCATATTTTTCAGGTTATGGGGACTTTTTTTTTTATTTAAGTAGGGGTTAGCATAATGGAGACAATTTTTATTTTTCCTTTGTGCCACATCATTCTAAAGTTAGCTGTCATAAACTTCTCTCCTTTGTATATTACCAGCCTAAATATATGATAAGACTGGTTATATGCACTAAGGAAATACAGCAAACCTTATTTTAATGCCCTTTGACTGATTTTCTTAAGCTTATTTTTATTTTTTTTGTAACTATTCTGAAGAAGATATTTTGAAGGTATTCTGAAATTAGATTGCTGTCTGACAAGTAATAAGCAGTGGAAATGTACATTTGCAGTTGTCAATAACTGAATTACTCAAACTGTCAATTCAAACATGGAGAATTCCATCTCAAGAGCTTGAAACTAGTGTTTAAGGCACAAATTCTCTTTAGGTATCCTATTTCTGCATAGATCTTTGCTCTACATTCATCATAACTATTCTCTCCCCCAGTGGTTTAACAAATTAAAATTTGAAAAAATTTGTATTTTTTCTACTGAAATTTCTTTCCCTTATTATATGCAACTGTATTATAAGTTCCTTGATGACATGCTATACAACAAAACCTTGCTTATACTTGAGACATTATTTTCCTCTTTGTTTTTTTTCTGTTTTATTACTTCTACCTCTTCACTAGTTGTTAATTTCTGCATTTACCTTTACATTTTCTTTTCACTGCCAAACATGATGATTGGAAAAGTACCTGAGGGATATCCAGCTTCATTAGGACTTAGCACTGTGATGCTAGCACAGCCCTTGATTGTAAATCACTTGCAAATCTAATCAGGTTAAACTTTGAGTTTTTAGTATCTGAATATAAGAAATACCCAAGTTACTTTAACAGGATAAATGTTATTACTTTCAATCATATTTTATGTTTGTAGTGGAGCAGTATTTCCGAAAACTGCAGCTTGTATAATTGATGTGACATTGATGTGATGACTGGCTGTGGGTGAAAGCAAAGACAATCTACATAAGGTTATAAGAGATTAAATTTTATTTGCCTGACAAATTTTAGGCTAAATTTTATATATTTTTTCCAGATCCAGAAAATCTAGATGATTGTAGCACAATGAAGTATCTTACTATGTATAGGCATTAGGAACACTTATTGTTCTTTCTTTTGATCCTATGTGTACCACTGGACATCCTTGTTTTGCTTTTTGCTTCTCTTGTCTATATTTATTTTCAAATCACAGTGTTTAAATAAATGATTTTAGCTTTCTTTTTTTAACTTTTAACTTTTTTAACTTTACCAGTAGCTCCTCATTTTCCCATATTTTTGGTATTTGTCTTACTTTTTTATTTTTCCACTCTTTTCCCCAAAAACTTTACAATTGTTTTTTGTGTTTTTTTTAAAAAAATACATTTCCATGGGGTTCTCTCCCTCTCTTTTTTCTCCCATTTCTTTCTGTTCCTTTTTATTTGTGTGGTTTCTGCTTTGTTTTTTAATTTTAGCTGAATGACCTATAAATATTTAGCTGTATGCCTTCTGCAACAGACAAACTATGCCCTGTGTTGCTTGATTATATAAATTAATGATTCAGTCAATGGCTATTTTAATAATAATGGTAATTTTTATTAACCACAATTATATAGTTTCTATTAAACTTTTTTGACTTATATGAGCAAGAAAATATTATCTTTGTTTTTCATAGTACAGATGACCTTGAAATAGAGAAAGTCAATATAAAGAAATTGATAGAAAGTCAGAAATAATTCAAAACTTATTTTATTTCTCCACTCTGTGAAGAGAAACTGAAACATCTTAATAGTTTAGAAACATTTAGATCTTCCTCCTACACCTCAGTTCTCTCAAATGCTCTTAAAAATATTAAGAATCATATGTCCTTTGTTTTCTGTCCCTTCTTATTTAAAAGTTCTGCCCCTTAATTAAAACTGGATCAAAAGCCCCAGACCTTTAAAAAAAATAAAATTAAAAATTCTGGGTTTAGAGTGCCTTGCTGTGGTTGTTAACACATAGAGCTTACTGCTGGGAAAGACTGATGCTCAAAAGACAGAGGAAAATAGCACCTGCTTTCTCACGCTGGTTTATGTTTGCAGTCTTGATAAAAATGCAGGACAGCATATGCAGAAACTGTGTGGAAACACTATTCACATGGTAATTCCTTTGTATCTGAATAATTTCTTTTCAGGTGCCTGAATGAATGCCAGACTAGTGGGAGGATTTGAACATCCCTTCCCTCAAGTTAAGAGGTTCCACATATATAATCTAACTGATGTCTTAGATCAAAGACCACCACTTTGGGTACTCAAAAATTAAATGTAGACTTACTGATTGAAATCAAACCCAAGTTAAACTAAAACATTTATCTTTAGATAAGGAAAGCTCAAATGAAATTTACCAAAACCTTAATTTTTCTAGATGAAAGGCATTGTAAAACTTTCCTCATGTTATTTCCACTCATGTTAAGTGACAAAACACAGAACTTGCCCGACACTTGCTAAATCTCAGTCAGATACAAAACACTATTTTTAATTAAGTTTATGTCACAGGCCAATGCAAAATAACCCTGGATCAAAGGTAACATTCATGATATGAGAAAAATAAGTGTAATCAAATTGGTAACATGAGTCAGGACAGGTGGATCAGAACTGGCACTGTACATTTCTGAACTGTCACAGCATCTTAATCTTCATTCAAATTAGGAAAATGCTAACCAAGTGCAAGCATTCTGTACCTAGGGCTTCTGCTTCACCTTTGATGTGCTTGAAAATGAAAGCAAATAATATTCCTATGTGAGTATGTCCAGTGTCATTTTGACAAGTTTCTTAAGACTGGCCAGTAATAACTGATAAAATAACACTCTGACTGGAATGAAGTAGCTGGTCAAAGCAATTATCATGTGCTGGAAGGCTGGCTGAATGTGGCATTGTCAGCTTTAGTTTCAATATATACATGTACTGGTGTGTCACTTATAATCTATTTGTAGCATATATTAAGCCAAAAAAATGTACCAATGCAAGGTAAGGATGCACAGAGTAGCAGGCAGTCACTAGACTGAAAGTCACGCAAGTTTAAATCCTTGTCTTTCTTTTTTACCTCTCAAGTATCTTCTGTTCCAACATTAGTGTTCAGATTGGAAACTAGATATAGTTTAAGGTAGGAGAAAGGTGCACTTCCTTTACTGTGTGTCATCTCTGTTTCTGCTTGTGTTGTTTTACTGTGTATTCATTACACTTCTGCTGACCCAAATAATAAAAGCCATTAATCAGTGTCTTGATTGCTTCATTTCAACCCAAAAACTAACTCACTTTTCATGTTTTCCTACATGTGGACAGATAGCTAATCTGTCCACATCACTAAAACCTTTTTGAGATTACTAACAAACCATGCCTAAGTATTTTTATAGTTTTGGCAAACCCTCTGGCATCCACAGCTAAATGTCATTTTCTGAGCAAAACCATAAACTGAGTTCAGATTTATATCATTTTAGTTTTTCTTACAGAAAGTTTTTGATGTTCTAACTGTTGAAACTCAGTAGCCCAAAAAGTTTGGTTACTTTTCTAAGACTAGAGAAAAGTATTAGTTCTTCATAGAACTTACACATTTTGAGCTTGGCCCATGTTCCTGAAAGGAATGGCTCAGTTTTCCTTTTAGATATATACCACATAAAAGGAAAGAAAAAGAAGTGCTCCCAGTCTTACTTTTTGTTTATTTAATGAAAAATGTAACTTCCAAAATAACTCAAAAGTAAAATAGAAAACTTGCTCAAGCAAGACAGGGAATCTGTGTACCACAAAGTAGCTTTTGATAATTCAGTTACAAACAACAGAAAAAACATGCAAATACACAAGTGGGCCAACATTTTTGGTTGCAAAAGGTGTTGAATATGCCTGACACAAGTTGAGAGAAATGTGCTGGGTGCCCAGTTGTGAGAGAAGTTACAAAGTCTGCTCTTACACCAACCAAGTTCAGTGTGTAAGGGGATAACTATTGTTCAGTGCTGCCTCCTGGAAGGCAGAGGCCCATAGAATCTCTAACTCAGTGGCATGACTGAGAGTGAAAACAATCGTGCTCTCATCCACCAAATTGTGTGGATGGTACATTAATGTTGCTGACAGCCATAACACAATAATAAAAATCAATAAAGTAGATTATAAGATGCCTGTACTTTCTTTCTAGTACCAGGTAAATCAACAGATCTTCCTAGTACAGAGAGACAGGAGGTAGTGTCAACTAGAAGTGGAGAACTCTGTGTACGTAAGAGGAAATAACTCTTTTCTGCAATCTGAGGAATAAAATGTGAGGAAAGACAATAGTCTTCTGCCTTTTACAATCCTTTGCTAAAAAGCCATTCCTGAAATCCGTTATTTTCTAACTCAATTTGAGAGCAGTAAGCTCAATTTTCACAGTGATGTAGAAACTGATTGGCAGAAGGACAATATGCATTTAAAGATATGGAAAAAGTGCAATCAAATTCCCCCCTTTTTCCTATAAACACCAATTAGTTACCTCATCTTCAAGGAAATCAGGGACTTTTAGTGATGCAGACAAACTTGCTTGGATTGCATGAAGAAAAAGGAAAAATTGGAGGAAAAGATTGTTTGAGAGGTAATATTACCAAGGAAGACTATGACATTTGAAACAGTTTTAATGATCTGAGACTAGTATAGTATAACATAGTATTTACTACTATAGAATACTATAGTATTTACTAGTATAGTATAGTAAAAAAAAAAATCAATAGTAAAAAAAATCCTCTCTCCACTGAATTTTTGCATCCTTTAGCACTTTTTTCATCTTTGTTTTGGAAGGGGGATTTATTCTCCATTTACATTAAATTTGGGAGATTTTTTAATTATAATTATTTATATATGTCTCTGCATGTTTGGAATGTTTCTCAAACAACCTTTTACTCGTGGAATAACAATGTTATGGCCTCTGTAATCAGATCTTCCACATTGCGAAGGGCTTGCTGGATATCGTGAGTTACAGCTGAATTACAGATGAGGATATGGGTTGGTGACTGTTGAGGTACTGTGCTGGGAAACTGTTCTGGTTCTCCCTGTTTGTAAATGTGAAGAGAAGGGATTAAATGCAAATGCCACGGCCACTGTGTTACTTGTAGGTTATGGTTTTATGTTTTTCATTTCAGTTGTTCTCAAAATTCCACTGACTTATATTTGTCAGGTGCAGCCAGGAAAAAAAACAAAACCAAACCTTAACTCTTGTCCTAATGCTGATGGGACAGATTTCCTAGTCTATTCTAGGAACAGACTATTTCCTATAGTCTGAGAAAAAAACATATTAACTGCAATAAATAGGTCTTATAAAAGTTTTAAATCCTGCTATAGCTAATCAGTTTGAACAAGACATTTAAGCTGTAAATAGCTTTTAAAAGTAAACAGAGCTTTGCACTAAATGACAGCTACTATTACATTTTCAGCTTCTGACTGTGACAAAATTAATGTACCAAGAAAGTGCCTACTATTTAAAGACATGTTGCTCCAGACATTTTTAACAACTGAAGTGTCTTGTCATTAAATTATGCACTGTACATTAGAAACATATGTACCACTGGAAACCTTACATGACAGCACAGTCTTCAAGATCTGCCAATTTAGGATGCTGCTAAAACAGAAAACACAACATGAGTTACAGATTAGATCAGGCCTACCTAAGAAAAAAAGAAATGGAGCAAAGATTTTCTGTTCTGCAATATCACTCTATGTTAGAGAATTAACTAGTGGATTAAGATTTAATCTGAGGAATTTAATGGTTTGAATTTGGAAAAAAAAAATTAACAGAAAAATTATTATAACCTAATGTGATTAAGTCATATTGGATCATTATGCATAAATTCACATACCATTGCTTTTGTGAGGAGTCATTCAAGTCCTGCCATGATTCAAGACCAAAATACTGTAAACCAGTTCCTTTATTTATCTGGCATTGTTAGGATAATGACTTTTTTGTTTGATTTTAGTTACTTGAGAAGAAAATTTGTCACGCTGTCAACCATTTTTATTTAATCTCTCATAAACTTTCGTGCCTCCAAGCTTCAGAATATTTATATTATAGAAATATAAATTTCACTGTAAGCAAACTACCTCGTGTAACATTACACTTCATGTTGCTTCCCTCTTGTAAAAAAAACCAGTGAAATCAAATGTTGCTTTAAAATTAAAAGGCTAACAAGAAAGCTAGTGTAGGTGCCTTAGGTGGCTGATCCAATAGCTGTCAGTGTTCTTGATGTTCAGTAGGTTTAAGTAAACAAGTTTACACAGGAAAAGAGTTTAACTCATTTTTTTTTTCATTTTTTGTATATTTGTACTGACACATACTACAAAAATTTCTGGTATTCAAAGGGTTGGATGACATGGTCTTCAAGCATGGGAAAGAGTATGTGTTTCCTAAAGTGATGATGTTGATGCTACTCAGCAATGTATATTTTCTGGAGATTTTGTCAATTCTATCAATGAAAATTGATTTTCTGAGTGAAGGTGTATAAATCTTGCATCTAAAATTTGTGATTTTAACATAACATTACGTTTTTTTCCTCCCTCCCTTTAATCTCCAGGCTGCTTCCCTTTGGTGATGGTGATGAAAAACAACCAGGACTTTGCACTCCTCCTCCCACCCACCAAACAGCCACCTCCTCTCCCACTCAGCTGTCTCAGATGGGCAGTAGGAGTTGTGCTGAGATAAAGAACACCAGGTCAGTATTGCAGGAGATATTTGGATGGTCACGTAATTAATGCATTCCAGAAATGGGGGAACTGAAATATTAGCAACTGACTGTAGGTTCACATTGTTCTGCAAAAGGATATAAAAGATTGTTGGAGACTGGAAAAACTGGGCAAACTGGTCTTTCAAGGTTGCAGGCAGCTTCTGGGTGCATGTCTTCCTCTCCCCCTCCCCTCCACCTATCTCACAGGGATACCTGGGAACTACTGGGACTGTTGAAGAGTGGGAACACTTCTTTGGATGGCTGAGTGAAAGAGCCAAGATCCAGCCAAATATGGACATAATATCTTAAAATAACTATGTAAGTAATTTGTTGCTTCACATTTATGAATTCTGTAAGGCAAAAAAATGTAAATCTGTGCATTTCTAGCCCGACCTACTTACAATTTTTTAGACATAGACTGTTGACCAAATCTGAGATGAAGCAGACCTAGCCATACCTAGCCTTCTCCAAGTTTAGAAAGAAAGAGGATGTCACTGAAGTTCATGACTAAATGACCTCATAATCAATATCTGATTATACTATAATTCATAGAAATAGAAGAGAGTTGTATATCATACTCTGCATTGGTAATATTTACATACTGTGCTAGCAATAAACCCAAGCATAATCCTCCACCATTATTATCATATATTTCTCATCCCTGATGAAGAAACTTCTCTCAACTACTCTGCTTCACCCTCCTTTGTTTCATTCTGCTCTGACCTCAATTTTAAGCAAGTCCACCAAAAGAGATATGGTTAGCTATAAATAAAGCTAATGGCAAAATGCAGCTTTTGAAGACGAGATTAGTTGTCTATCTCCAACATCAGTGATTCAAATAGCAAAACTGAAATAAATAGACTTGGAACAAACTGCACAAAATCTATCTTCTCTTACAAAAACAGGACTACACAGAAGGTTGGAATGCAGGGTAGGAAAGACAAGAATTTAAGTTTCAGAATCTTTAAAAAAATTATGCATATGCCAGTGATTCATGAGAATAAGGCCAAATCTGCTGTTGAAAATTGCTGAGAATAGCATTCACTGGAATAGCTTGTAACAGGAAAATGCTACTTAGATTATAGACTTTAAAGCAAAATTTGGATCAAAGCACTTCATTATTTATGAATGATATGATAGATCAGCACTCAATGGATAACACATTCAGGATCAATAGCAATAACAAAACATACTAACTATAATATTAGATAAACAAAATAACATTCATATGCAGATACAGTCACATGGGCAGACACAAACGTGGTCACATGCATATCCCTCCGTCACACAATTTTTGGGGATTGCAGTCACATTTTTAAGGTCCCAAAATTCATTTGATGAGACTATTGCAAGAGCATACAGTTTTTTATGTACCCTGAGTTAGGTGCAAGGGAGAAATACTGACAATTCTCAAGAAGCCAAAACAACATAAAACTTTACTGGCCAATTCAGAAAATCACAGAACTTTGTGAAAAGTTTAGAGCAGCATTCAATCAACATAGAACATTTTAAAAAGCACTAACTTAGCCTATTAAATTTAGCAAGCTCCAAACCCATCTGATTTTAAGTTACTGTAAACTCTAAGAGAAGGGAATTAGAAGAAGAAGCAGAAAGAGACAGAGAAAATGATGGGTATTTCAGCATTACTTTCACCTGCACTACACCCTATGCCATGCTGACCCATGTTTATTTTCTCTGATATTTTTAACAATAGTAGGCGTGTTTGCTAATATTTGTCTAAACAATGGTTCCATATTTTGAGTGCATTTCTTTTATAAAATGCATATGTCAAAAACTATCCATTTTTGGAGAAAAAAACTGAAAGAAAACACACAATGACCTGTAAGAAGCCGATTTTGTTTTAGTAAAGCCCAGTATAATAAGCTAGTGACTATTCTCAAGGTTCTTATTTTGGATTTGGTAGATTTTTTTTTTTTTTTTTTGGTAGCATAAACTATTATTCTTTCTGAATAGATCACTGTATGGAGTTAGGCTTTGTCTATTCTAGGAGGCCCAGTGATGTTTACTTTGAAACAAAGTCAATTTTTGATACAATCATGAGGTCATGATAGGTAGCATCCTTGTAGAAAACCACCCACAATGAAAAATCAGATATTCTGTGGTCTCAGCAAGGAAAGTATGCAGTATCACTGTAATTGGACCTTAAGTAACTGCAGATTATTCTTGTGGACCTAATTAATCAATTTTTCTTGGATCTTATGGATAAAAACACAAACTATTTTAAGATAAGTTTTTCTGCATGAAGTTTAGCAGGAAGGCAAAGAGAAATTTATTTTTTATAAACTCATATCAAGTGAGGGGCTGCCCACAGTCAGTGCAGGCCTGCAAGGAGTCTCTGTTCCCTGGCTGTATTTGTTCAGTTGCTCAGAATCTAATTTTTAGTTTTGATGAAAAATTAAAAAGCCAACTTATGCCTTTGTGGGTATGTTACTAATAAAAAATTTGATGACAAACAAGAATTAATAGTAAATCTGTGTAGAGGAAAACAAGAGATGAGGGGAAGAAGAGACCACAAGCAGTGTATTAATACACTACTTGTGGTTTTCCTCTCTGTTTCTTCCTCTAACTGGATGGTACTTTGAAGCTGTCAGAGACATGATGATGCATCCCTAGAGTGGTAAGAAGCAAGAACTTGAAATCTTGACTTTTTCTGACTTGAAAAGATGAACTAAATGTAGGTTTTACTGGACTGCTTCAACAGAAGGCATTGGCTGAATATCTGCTGTTTATGTTATAATCAAATTTATATTCTGTTTTCATTGAATAGGGAAGAATAATAATGTTGTTTTATGGAAACAGTTATGACTTAAGTGGAAAAGTTGTGCGAAAAAATGATTGTGCTATGAAAGAGGAAGTGACTCTGAGAAACTGACATAGGGATAGAAGATAAACAGAATCTTTTTGGTAGAAGTCTGAAGGAGGAAGTACTGATTTTCAGTAATATTTTCAAAATTTTCAGATAATTTTGTAGAACTAATAATTTCAAAATTTTAAAAAAAAATTAGTACTGATTTTCAGCGTAGTGTTGCCAGTTTGAACATCAGAAAGGATAAGATGTCCCCTTTTTCTGCAAGCCTGATAACAAAAAGGCTAAATTTTAACTTGTGTTTTAGAAGGCTGACTTTCTAGGCTTGCAGATTGTTGTGAGTTAAGCATGTGTTGCAAAAAGTGGGCTATGTTATTTGTGTAGATGCCTGAGATATGAGAATGTTCTACTTTCTTATATTAGGACCAGAGAAAAGAACCCTTTACTATGAAAATGATATATTTACCATTACTGAGGTGTTTCAATTACACTTCTTGGCTTCAGCTTCAGCCTCAGCCATGGATATAGCTTTTGCTACTTAGTAATTTGAGATAGAAGGATTATAACAGAATCACAGAATCAATTAAGTGGGTAAGGACCTCTGACATCACCAAGTCCAAATTATGACTCAACAGCATCTTGTCAACTAATCATGGCACTGAGTGCCATACCCAGTCTTTTCTTAAACACCTCTAGGGAGAGCGACTTCACCACCCACCTAGGCAGCCCATTCCAGTGCCCAGTCACCCCTTCTGTGAAGATCTTCTTCCTAATGTCCAAATTAAATTATGTAGAATTTAATAAACCAAAGAAACTGGGACTTTTATTTTTGTTAAAGAATTATTCCTATTGAATGCTCTTTCCCCAGGACTTTTTGCATTCAGATGGGCTGCAGTGAATACACTGATAACAGAGTAACATGCCCTTTGGTCTAGTATGTATTATGAATGTGGTTTCAGAACTACAACTAGGCTCTATGCAAGGCTTTCTGTACAACAAAATACAACAGATGAAGGAGGATGAGATAAGAATAGAGCTGGGGATTCTCCACTGCAATACTCTTTATTCTGTAGCCACTACAGATCATCAGAGATCCATACTTTTTTTTTTACACCAGTGATCTTTTTGTTATCAGCTGTCTCATGAGCTGGCTTACAGGAGACTATTCTCTGGGATAATGCACAGCAAAGCTTAAAGCCCACAGTTATTTTGTCCATAGCACCTGAGCATAATTTGGAGTATTTCACTTATAGAACCCACATAAGCATTATTGTTTACCTTGAAATAGCTGATAATTAAATTTTCTGTGACATAATAGTATCTTCTGTGTCATTGCGGAACTACTAAGTTTCTGAGACATAACATATTATAAGATTTGAACTTCTGCTGCAATGTGGAGCAAAAAAAATAAAAAGAAGAAGAAGAATGTCTAAATGTTTTATTTCTAAATTAATTTATTTGATTAATTTATTTGGATTATTTATTCTTACAAATCACTAGTGATGTAGAAATAAATTATACTTCTGAGAAGTTTTAACTGCTGAAGTTTAGACCATTTCCTTAATAATGAAACACTTCTAGTAACTTGAGCAAGCCTAATGCTGCCGAATTTCCCCTCCCCTGACCTCTACTCTTTCTGAGCCTGGCTGTGTTTTTGCTAGAGAATGCTGAGATCTGGATTTCATTGTCAAGGAATGCCTTGGAAGGTAAATTTTTGACAGAGGTAAGTGTTTGGCTTTCAAGGCCTCTCTATTATAATTCTTCAGCTTTTACTTCCAAATGGGGAACAGAAGGAGTAATAAAAATGTGCAAAATGTATGTTCTGAGGGAGAGGTGAGAAGGTAATGTATCACAAATTTTAACTGCATACAGTTACAAGGAAACCACATTTTGGAAAATCTGACACAGATCCCTTGTTGATGTTTTCTTTTTACTTTATTCCCTCACAATTCTAAGAAAGAAACTCATGCTGTAACGCAGATAAGAGAAAGATGATGGACTGACAGCTTTATATTAGTAGGGTATGGACTTACTGACTCATGGATCAGTCATAAGGACAGTCAGTAATGGTAGCCACCTGAAGTCACTAGTGAAGGCTAGATAGGGCATTTGAGTGAACTAAATTTTTTTGTCTTATTAAGGAGGAAGCACACTGCTTACTTTCCAGCTTTCCTGACAGATGCAACTGAGGCGAAGATTGAATGGTGACTGACAAAAGTATATAAGAAACAGTAATTCCTTGTATTTTGGGTGAAGTCCTTGGATCTTGGGTGATGTAGCATGCCTCTTTGAGGCATTTTGATGAAGACACTAGTGTAAGACAAGAGCAACTGACATACTTGTCAAGCTAATGAACAACTAAGAGACAGTTGCAACTGATCAATAAGGACTAGTAGGGCTCATAAAGATTTCCTGAGGTCCCTAAGAGGAAACAGGGTACTTTTCTAAATGTGATGTTCCAGTGGGCATTACAATGGATATAACATTTAAAGCATTTAAAACATTTAAATTTAAAACATATAAAGAAGAATGGGCTGTGAGCTACACTGACGTGAATGGGCTCGTACACTAAATGAGATACACTGCTCCCACTTCAGTTAAACAAGTATGGGATGTCCTTCTCAGGGAATCATGATTAGTCACTTTGCTTACTTCTAGATGAGAACAGATAGTTTAGACCTCAAAGGACAAAGTAATACCTGGAAGCTAATTCTCTTTTCATATTTACCTTACCTCCCATCCCACATAGATGTATTTTTGTTAAAATAGTGTACAACACACATTGCACAGAACTTGGGGATAGAAGACAAAATTACCAACGATTATCAAAAGACCCCAAAATCTTCTGAGGGTTTTGAACAAGGAATTAAGACTATATTATCTAGAGTTTCATAAGTCTAGCAGAATTGTTGAATTTTTTTTTGATAAAATAAATTGTTGTACTCCTTTAAAAAAAAAAACAACGTAATTTTGAAAGTATTTTTAAGTAAAGATATTTAGGAGGTCTAAGCTATTTTATGGGAACAGTTGTTAGAAATCTGTGTGAAATCAGAAGGCAGACGAGAATTTAAATTTGAACCATCTTGTTTGGAAGACTGAAGTAAAAATCAAAGCTTTAAATCAATCTAAATATGTAATAGTATTGAAAATTCTTCTTTTAAAACTATATCCAATTTTCCATTGTAAAAATAATATCTGGGTTTTGCTACACTTGTTAAATTCTGCTAGCTCTATTCAGACAAAGCGCTAGTATTTGCTTTTTTCTTCTACCATTGATTCATTTCAAACCCTTTTCTAAGATTGTGTTTTGTTTTTCTTGCCATGACATTTAACAGGCCACTTGCCTATCTCAAAAAGAAAATGGATACACTACTCCTTAGCTCCACAAGGATTTTGCACATAAAAATTTGTCATTTCCCCAAGTATCTTTGACTGTCCTTTGTGACCTTCACAAAGGTGAAGTGATTTTGAAGGCAAATAGGTCAAACCCTTCAGATTTTAGAAGGAAAGAAATGAACTAATCTGCTGTATGATAATATTAATATTAGGTTATGGTCTTCATTGAATAGAGACCAATAAGTTATCATCAAGTCCAACTCTCTGCTCCTCTCCAAAGACACCAAACTAAAACTAAATCATATAGCAGTACCCAGATATTCTTTGAACTCTCACACCCTTCTCAGACTTTACTCTTCCAAGGCGACCAAGCCAAGTAATCTCAATTGCCATGTAGAATTTCTTCTCTTGGGACCTTTCAGCATGTTCATTACTGTCCTCTGGACACTTTCTAATACTTTGACATCCTTCTAATATTTCAGCACTCATAGCTGCACACAGAACTCGCAGCAAGGGAAATCCAGCACAGAAGAGAGAGGGACAATTCCCTCCCTCAACTGTCCAGCAGTCTTGTGATGCACTCCAGGACACAGCTGACCCTCCTGGATGCCAGGACTCTGCTGACTCATATTCAACTTCCTGTTGACCCAAAACCCCAAAAGCCTTTCTTTGTAGCTGCTCTGCAGTCTCCTGTTTTCCAATTTGCAGGTATAACTAGGATTACACCGCTCCAGGTAGAGAATCTTGCACCTATTAAAATGCATACTGTTCAGGATTGCCCAGCCCTCTAGTCTATCCAAATCTCTCTGCAAGGCCTCTGCACCCTGAAAGAAGTCCAAAGTTCCTCCCATCTTTGCATCATTGACAACCTTTCTTAATGTATATTTGATTCCTGCATCCATGTGATTTGTAAAACCAGTAAAAACCACTGACACTAAAACAGAGCCTTCAATCTGAGTCTCTCAAATGATTGTTATCAAACAGTATGCACTTTCAGACATTTATGTATGCAGCAGCAAGCCCAACCATAGAGCTAAGTCTAAGGTGCATACAAGATTCATGGGGATTGAAACATTGTGACTATTTGTATGGATAATGAACACAGCTTTTTCAAGATCCAAAAAACAGTACATTGAATTAGTTCTTTAAGTACACCTTCTTTTTCAGTAAATCTAAAAAAGGAAAATGTCCCCCAAATCTTTTAAATCTGGATAAATTTTTAGCCAGAAACAGTAACACTGTTTTGCACATTGTAGTAAAATGTGAGAAAAAAGGTAAGTTTGTAAAACAGCACTAAAAAGCAATAGTGATTCTAATAAATGCTTTAAGTTTACTCTCTTTTACATGTTGTGGCTAGTTAATGTCATCAACTGCAATACATTTCATCAAGTAAAGAATGTTATTAATTTGTCATTCTTTTGTGAATCATTTGCTTATTTGCCATTTGTTTCTCTTTCAAAAAGTTTGCTAATTTCCAGTTTTTGCCACTATAAATATCAATACCTATCAGTACTTTCTTTTAAGAAAATTTGCATTTGTAAGTTCAATTTTCATTGTCGTTTACTCTTACCCCTGACATTCACGCATCCTAAACTTTTTAAAAGCTGTCGTGCATTCAGATTTCCTTTGTTCTTTTACTGCTTCTTCGTGTAATTCAACCATTACTTTTCTGAGTTTGTCTTCATTAAATGATTAGTTATACTTATTTTGTGAGGAGTTCCTAAAAGAAAATTTGTGTAGTACATCTGATGTGTCTTTCTGTGTGACCAGTTTTCAGTAGATATGATGGATGCTATGCTTTATTGTGAAGGCATTACATACTTCATCTGTTTGTTTTGTTCATTCTGCATTCCAAGAAATTAAAAAGAAAAAGAAAAAAAGAAAAATAATCAGAAAAAGAAAAAGAAACAGAAAAAGAAAAAGAAAAAAAAAGAAAAAGAAAAAGAAAAAGAAAAAGAAAAAGAAAAAGAAAAAGAAAAAGAAAAAGAAAAAGAAAAAGAAAAAGAAAAAGAAAAAGAAAAAGNAAAGAAAAAGAAAAAGAAAAAGAAAAAGAAAAAGAAAAAGAAAAAGAAAAAGAAAAAGAAAAAGAAAAAGAAAAAGAAAAAGAAAAAGAAAAAGGCCAAAGCTTTTTATTTTCATTGGAACAGGACTTTCCCATAAAGAACTGTGTTTGTTGCTCTTGGTCCAGGGATTTTCAGTACCTGATAGAATTAGTGTGAACCTAGAAATTTAGAGTGAAATCATTCATATTGAGAACCTGATGTTTGTATTACAGCATTTCATAGTCTTTTTTAATTCAGGCAATTGGAGTGCTCTTGGCTTCTTTCATCCATATGCTCCAGGAGTCCTCCGTGATATGAATCAAAATATAAATGGAGACAAGTGGAATATTTGTTTCAAGACCATACTCCTGATCCAAACAAAACGCTAAAGTAGATGCATCCATAAACTGCTGATTCTGCTTATCTGATTTCCTATTTCTTGCAAATATTTCCCAAATCACTGTTTCCCCTTGCATATCTGAAACTTCTCCTTCTATAATTATTGATTGCTTTGTTTTGTGGAATGTTTTGAAGTAAGTTTACCTGAAATCTGATGAGTCATGTTTAGGACATTATAGAGGTGAGTCTGGGGAAAAAAGGCTAAATTTCATGGAATCATAGAATAGTTTGGGTAGGATGGGACCTTTTAAAGGTCATCTGCAGGGAGATATACTACTAGATCAGGTTGCTCAGAGCCTCATTCATCCTTACCTTGAATGTTTCCAGCCATGGTGCATCCCTCACCTCTCTGAACAACTTTTCTCATTGTCTCACCATACACAATGTAAAAATGAGCTATCAGCCTAAAGCCTTTCCCCCTTGTCCTATCACTCCATGCTTTTGTAATAAGTCTGTCTCCCACTCTGTAGATGCCTTCTAGGTACTGAAATCCTGCTATATAGTCTCCTGGACCCTTCTCATCACTAGGCTAAACAGTTCCAGCTCTCTCAGACTGTCTTCACAGGAGATCTGCTCCAGTTCTCTGATCATCCTCATGGCTTCCTCTGGACTCACTGCAGCAACATGATGTCCTTCTTGTGTTTGGAGCTATAGAGCTGGATGCAGCACTCCAGCTGAGGTGTCACCAGAGAAGAGCAGAGGGGCAGAATCCTCTCCCTCATCCTGCTGTCACACTGCTTTGCATACAGCCCAGGGTGTGTTTGATTTTCTGAACTACAAGTGCACATGTACAAGTACTTTTTGTAATCCCATCATCCCCCAGCCTGTGTTGATACCAGGAGTTGCCCTGACTCAGGTACAGCACCTTGCACTTGGCCTTGTTCAAACTCATGAGATTCCCATGGACCCAGTTCTCAAGCTTGTCCAGGTCCCTCTGGAACATCCTGCTCCTCAGGTGTCAACAGAACCACTCAGCTCAGTGTCATCATCAAATATGCTGAGGGTGCACTTACACTATGTCAATGATGAAGTCTTCAAACAATACTGCTCCCAATATAGTCTGCTGAGGGGCACCCTTTGTCACCAGTGTCCATTGAGATACTGAGTCACTGACCTCTGACACTGACACTCTGGATAAGATTGTCTAAACCACATATTCATTGAACGGTCCATCCATCAAATCCATCTCTTTCCAATTTAGAGAACAAGATATTCTGGATTTTGGGTCTGTGTCAAAGGCTTTACAGATGTTTAGATAAATGACATCTGTAACTCTTCCATGTAAATGACATCAGTAACTGTCCACAGATATAGTCAATCCATCATAGACCACTGGATTGGTCACGTAGTACTTGCTCTTGGTAGAACTGCACTGACTATCTTTGATCACTGCCCTGTTCTCCTTCTGCCTTAGTACAGCTTCTAGGAGGATCTGTTCCATCATTTCCTAAAGACAGAGGGGAGGCTGACAGAGTAACTCCCAGGGTCCTCCTTTCTATCTGTTTTGAAGATGGGCACAATGTTTACCCTTTTCCAGTTCCCTGGGACTTCACCTGACTGCCATGACTTTTCAAGTATCATGGAGAATGGCATGGAAACTACATCACTGAATTCCCTCAGACTCAGATGAATTCCGTCAGATTTCACAGACTTGTGTATACAGAGGTTTCTCAGGTAGTTATGGACCTGATCTTTACTTACAGATGTACTTCGGTCCCCTAGCTCTTGTCTTGTATTACATCCAGTTGATAGGTGTGGGAAGATGAGTTGCCATGGTAGACTAATGCAAAATTTGTTTTGTATGCCTTTTTTTCCTAGAATAATGTTATTTTTCTTTTTAAAATACCTTAGGACAGATGGATTTAGGAGCAATAAGAAATGGTGATTTCTTTTCAATTTTATATCAGAAGAAATGACAGATTTTTACCTGAATGTGAAAGAACAAGCAGCTTGGACAGTCACATATTATGTCTTTGCATAAATGACAGGACATAAAATAGTGTTACCAGCAGAAACTGAGCAGAGCAAAATGAACTAAAAGGTAAAATCTGAAACTTAGCAATGGGTAAAAAAGTCACAGAATACATGGTGTTCAGTCAGTAGCTTCCAAGAAATTTCATGTTTCTGGAGTCCCTGTGTCTCTGAACAGAGTAAAAGCAAAAATGGCATCATGAAAGTGTTGGCAGATGGCTTTTATGAACTGCAGAGTAAGTCTGACACATAATGCTTTTGAAGAACGCTGTATGGAATAAACTAGGCTGCAATATTTTTTAGATTAATTATTGTGACTGTGATCTTCCACTATGGTTATAAACATTCTTTATATAATTTGGAGTTATGTGTTTTCCTTTTGAACTTTCCCTTTGACAATAACACTTTATTCTTAGCATGCAATTTAGACAGCTTATGCTTAATGAAATGTGGCACACTTTTTCTGGATTTGACATGTTTTGTATTGTGTGGTCTGTTTCTTGTGTTTCAAGATGTCTGTAAAAATAAAAAGTAAGAAAAAGAGCTTTTGAGGTTTTTCTTGCCTTTAGACCATAGCCTTATGCATTGCTGAAAATGTAATTTTAAAAGTATACTGTAATCTATCACCTCAGTTTCCCTTTCCATTAATTGAGACTGAAATATATTTTCAAACACTGATTGTGACATGATCCATACCCTTGTGAATAATATCCTTAGAAAGTAAATTAAAGGTAAAGATGCGTTGGGCATTTTCTGTCTCTTTAAGCTGTTGTTATCCATTGATCAGTTTATGCAGTATACAATAGAAGACCAACATTTTAAAAGAAAATTTAGTCGTATTTCAGAGGTTGTGGGAATAATTTTCCTTTCTTGCTCCTAATATGTACAACTTCTCTGCTAGCACTGACACATGATGGGATACTTTCCCCTTAGAATTTCATAAATACAAACTGAAAATCTTCAAATTAAAAAAAACTTAAAATTTTGCAATATCAAACCCCAAAGTTGTCAGCTTTATTGTGTATTGATTCTGTGATATTTTAAAATTTATCATGGAATATAAGCTTAAGGAAAACTGAAATAATCGCTGTTAGAGAGCCAAATTAATATTAGATGGATATTATTCCTTGCTTGCCTGCTTAACTGGGATCGGATTTTTCAGAATTTAACCTTTTTCTGAGAGCTACCTTTATGCTAGTGGTGATATAAACCCTTTGGAGTGTATGTGCTTCATTTTGGTATGCATCTTCACATTGTTTAGTGAAACTAACAAATGAAAGGACTATTTTTCACGTACTGGTATATGTGGTTTATACTTTGTATGTTTTTAATTTAATAGGGCAGTGCTTTCCATTAAAAGATGTCTCTCATTACATGTTATGGAACTATGTGCATTAAGCTTGATTCTCACTCAATTTAAAAGAAATGCTTTGGTAGCAAATACATCAAAGCACAGGAAAATGGTTAGTAGGCATTCTGTTTTTTAAACAGATGAGCAAATTCATGTGATGAGTGGTGCCTCTGGGTCAAATAAAGCACCCAAATAATTTTAAATGGGGTGGCAGAATTTGTGTAAATTACCCTACTGATCTATATGCAGCTTTCTGGGTTTTCTTTAATAACCACTTGTTCTTTCCCTGCTACTGAAGAAATTATGTGCTTTTTAATTTATTTTTTTTTCCCTAAAGCTGATCCTTTGCATGGACAAACTTTCATTCTTTCACTGTAAAATGTACTAGTTAGCAAGTGATATTCTTACTCTCCAATTAAAATCCTATATATGTCTTCTATAGCCAAAGACTTGCTTTCACTAGTTTTAGCTTTAGGAGCGAAGTTTTGATGATCTCAGTTTGGTTCCTGGTGAATAGCTGCTCGTATTGCAAGAAAACTTCTATACAGATACTGACTTTCAGATCTGTAGAAAAACTTTTGTAATGGTACAACAAGCTGAAAGGACAAAAATACAGAGCTATTCACTCATTCTTCAAAATTACATCTTCTAAGAAAAATGCTGTAAGTTACTCACAGATTTAATGTGATTTTTTGCTAATGTTTCAATTACCTTGTCAAGTTACATATCTATTATAAGAAAATTGTTATTAATTATATTACAAATTTAGCACTCTCCTAAGTTCAATATGCATGTAGAAGGTAAGAAAAACCACAATTATTACTTTCCCTAAAATCCCTGGGAGAAAAGATCTGAATTTCTAATTATTCTACTTATCATTCTTTGAATGCTTCCACATCTGTATCTGGAGCAAATCATCACTTCCAGGCTTAGTCCCTGATTTTACAACTAATTCAAATAATCATCACCCTGGACTCATGAGGAAATAATTGTGCTCCAATTGAGGTTTTTAAGGGAACATAACTAAAACAATATGGAACTCGTACCTGTTTGGATAATGTTGTTAAGCTTTCTAGTCTAAGCTTCTTTTAAAAGATGAATCTTGTTTACTTTTCATATATCCTGAAAATGTGGGGGGATTGTTTGTTTTTATGGCTATTTTTATTTACATAAAGAGATCTTTCAGGATTTTAATTAGTTGAAATTTTACGGCTGCAAGGAAGTGTCTTGCTTCTTAATATAAATTTTCTAATGCTGCTTTGAAATTTAGAAGTCTCATATAATGGCATATTGCTTATGGCAATAAGTAGTAAGGCAGTAAGTATGTTTATTTTTTGCTTTGTTTTATTTTTTCAGTCAAGAAATAAATATTAAATTTAGATTAATGAATCTAAAATGAACAATAGTCTTCTGGAGGCAAAAGGGTATAAATTCTCAAGTATGATGTGGATTTAGAGGTGGTTTAAAAAATGAACTACTTAGCAGTTCATAAGGATATTCATTAATCAAACCTAAAGTGTTGCTGTTGAATATGGTAACTTTAAGGGTTAATTACACTTTTAAACCCTAGTACTCTCATTTCTGGTTAAATATCTGTTTCTGGGTCAAAAGGTTTTTTATTAGATTCTGCAAAATTACAAATTTTGCAGGTTACATAATTTCTGACCCCGTAATATCAAGACATCAGTCTTTGTGTTACTGATATTTTAAACTTGGTGGCAGTTTTTAGACTCTTGTGTGCTTTGCCAAACTCAGTCATTATTGTTTGAGCCAGTTGGACAAAAAAAGCAGGTCTGTCTGGCTGTTCTGGCAGGCATTTCTTCCCAGCTGGTCTGTCTACAGTTGGTTTCTGCTAGATCTCCAAGTAATTAGCAATTTGGCCTTAGTGAAAGGCTTTTACAGCCTTTAATGTGTGAGAGGTGAGCCTTTAATGTGAGAGGAGGTGTTCTAACCAGTCAGTAAATCACTGGTCCTTTTTCACTGTGGGGCCTAATAAATATAATATGGTAGATGGCACATACTTGTTCCTTGACTGCTTAATGTTCTGCTTTTATCTCCTCTGATTCCTATGGGAGGTTCTTTTTAGAGAACTGACCAACGTCCTGACAGAACTTAATGCCACAGATTACACACTAGATATTTTGTATTTAAAGAAAGAATACAAATAAATAACTAACTAAATAAGAAAATAAGGAAAACATCAAATGCCAAACAAAACAAAACAACCGAAAAACCCTCCAAAACAAAACCAACATTTCTCCCTATGACTCCATGCCAACAACCCCCAAAAACTATTAATTTTTTACTTTTCATGGATATTGAGTAGATGTGCAAAGGAAATTTGATACGCATAGCTGTTAATGTAATCCCTACCTAAAGTTAAAAGTTTATCTTTCCTATCCAAATAGTGGATAGAGCAAACAGAACAGTTATCTCTGACACTTTAAGACAGTGATAATTCATCTCCCTCACACTGTGTGGATATATTTTCAGTAGAAAAGCAGATTCCACGGTCTGTGAATGGTGCTTTCCTAAAACCACCTTTTTGAGAATTGTTATCAATGCTCAGGCATCTATGGATTTAAGGTGAACATTTTTTTAGTGTGATAAATGGCAAAGTTTGTAGGGAGAATTGATAGCTTTCATAGGACTGTATCTTTATATTGATGGAAAAACAGCATCCTATAAACATGCTAAGCTCATATTCAGGGGAAAATTATGCTCAAAAATAGGATTTGCAAAAGTAAAATTTGGTATGAACAAGTCAATGGACATCTGGAGGAAAATTATATGTTAAAGGAATTCAGGTGCACAGAATTTTATTTTTTTTTCATCCACAACAGAAATTCACAAATATAAAATGCATAATTTTTAGTTTTTATCACATTTATATTTTTTTTATAACATGTTGTTTACATCTAATATAAACATAGTAGCACACAGGTGAAAATATATGATAAGGACAGAGAAATGAGTCATTAAAAAAAGTGACAATTACACTGGGATGTGAGCCTTTCCCATCCTGAGATTTAAGTTAGACTAAATTTCAGTGCAGTGTAGCTGACACAATGGGCCATATTTTATCCGTTAGATATGTAATGCTTTTGACGTCAATGAAAGTTTTGTATATGCCTATGAAGGGAGAATGAAGTCCTGCTGTGGTTCTGTATATTATAGTGCATTTTCCAGCAATAATAAAGGACAGCCTCTGTTTGTCTTTCAAAGTACGACTTTGCCACCCGGATTTTAGAGGCTTTGACTGTGTTGTTATAGAGTTTGGAAGCTGGGACAGAAAAGGAAAGATTCACATGACAATATTCATTCAAAATAGAGCTATGTTTTTTGTATTAAAAAATTGCCATTCACATGCTGAGAGTGGGGTGAGGATAGAACAGGATATATCAACCCAATAGTTAAGAATCTTTTCCACATCACAAGTGATGGCACATATCCCCACATCACAAGCCTTTGAGAAATCATGCTTTATGCTGATACACACCACTTGAAGGGAAAGGAAGATGGCAAATATATTCACCTTATACTGACCAACAGAAAAGTTACTTTACAGAGACTATGGCCTGCAAATCCATTAAAACTTTTAAGTTTGAGTGCAAAGTAATTGTTTTAAAACATTCTGCTTTACAGTCAGTCAAAATAAGCTGTAAAGCATGTATACTGTATACAATTACCTCTTCTGGTCTCATTTCTTACACCAGAGTTTGGAAGGGATTCAAATTTATAGTTTTGTTTAATTAAAGTGTTATCATTAGCCCACTAATATTGACATTTATCATGTAACTGAATTTCAAGATGCTTTACATGCACATTTCTCATCAATTATGTTGTATATTTTTGTAGATCTTATCTCTTTATCTTAATGGATATAAGAAAATGTTTGCTTTTGTCATTTACTTTCTTTTATGATCTGAGTACAGATCAATATGTTGGACTAAATGAAGCCCTTATAAAAGTTCAGAAGAAAAATTGCTCTTCTTACAAAGATAAAGTTAGAATTCTAATCATATTTTGATCAGTGGATTTAGGTATAACATAATAAAAAAAATATATTTAAAGCTATTATTGACAGAATATCTACTTGATCTAAGAAAAATTATAAAGTGTTTATCACATTTTCAAACAAAATTGCAAATGTTAAAAAGCTGAAGATGTATTTTGTTTTGTTTGTGGAGTATAAGAGGTTTAAGCCATGAAGTTATGGAAGACTATACTTTTTTCTTCATCCAGTGATAGTTGCTTCCACACTTACATCTTATTCCTTTCATTCAGACCTGTATATATCATTAGGACAACATATCTCCTTGTTTTCTCCACCAATGACTAAGAGATGACTAGAAGTGGGAATGTTCAAATAGTCACGAGTTTTGGTCATGTTTGAAATATTATAATATGTTTGAAATGCTTCCTCATTCTTTCGTTGGTTTGTTCTTCCTTTGTTTTTTTGGATTGGTTTCTTTGGTGGTTTGTTGTTTTGTTTTTGTTTATTTTACTGATTCCACTTAATTTATGTTTGCACTTTTAAATAAATATTTATGTATTATCCTGAGTGCAAAGGAACTTACTTGTTCATGTGAGAAGTAAAGTACTGAAAAACTAGCAGTAACAAAAGGAGGGCAGGCTTCTGATTTACTAATATATTACACTAAAGTTCCTCTTGACTTTTATTACAGTTTCTTTCACATTTGAATACTTAAAGATAATGTAAATATCATTTACATTCTTCAAATGCAAATGTGATTTAATTTCTATTCATAGCAGAATCTTATCTGATACCTTTTTTTTACTCCTACGGGTTTTGGACTATGTTTAGGACTATGACCCAGTCAAATGTTGGATTACGAATGTCTGATCAATAGACAGCTCTTTGTAAATACATACTGTGTCATGCAGTATATTCAGTTCATGGAGTTTGTTTTGATTAGAACTCAGAGTGAAAGAAGGGCTGATGAGTTTGTCATACAGGAAAGTTATGTGAATGGTATGATGAACATTACTAGGGAATGCTTGCATATGGTTACTTGTAAGATAAGTAGGAAAAAAACCTATCAAAATTAACAGGCATGAGTTTTTAAATCAAAGTACATTTTCTGTGGCACGTATAACTGAACTATGTAACTGAATACCACAAGATTTCCTGCAAGTCAGAAACATAAACAAGTTCAAATAATAAGTAGGTAAACCATGGAATAAAACTCCCACATGAAGGCTATTAATCCAAATATTTCTAAATAACCATTATCTCCAAAAGATTAACAGTTCAGATTTTCTGAAAATAAACCAGTGACATTCATGGCATCCTTTCCTGTTCAAAAAGTCTTTTCTTAAACATGTACTCTGGGCTTCTGTTAGAACCACAATTTTCAGATTAGATTGCATTTTAATCTCACATGTTGCTGGTCATGTATGAACTGCAGAGGGTTGCCCTTGAGCCTGGATCATTCATTAAGTTAGCAACCATCACATGTCCTTAATTTTTAATCTTATTTGAAACTTTCAGAAAGCAAAGACATATTTAACGGTGCTTGCAAGCAAAACAATGATGAAAAGAAGATTGTGTTATGAGAATAAAATCAGAAACAACATATCTAGTTCATCCACTAAATTAATATAAAGTTAATGGTGGGATTCTCTGAGCTTTGAGACAGGTAGTGAAGAAACAACTCCAGAGACCACGTTGAGTTTTTATCTTACTGAAGCCCATACCTAATTAACATGCACATCCTTCTCTGTTTGTGCCCTTGTTTGCTCTGTGTAAACAACTTGATATAGCTGTTTTCCCCTTGTGTTCAAACAAGCAAAAACCTTTGATACTATGAAGAAAATTAGTAACAGGTGAAAGACCATGTTTAACTATGTTGGGACAAAGCAGCCGTTTGCTTTAAAGTATTTGTCCTCTAATCTTTTTTAATTCCTAACAGATAATAACCATTGTCTGTCAGCAGAACTCACATATAGCAATTTCTCTAAAGTCCATGTAGTAAGAATACACATGAAAATAAATATGGAGGGTTTTTGAGGTATTCTAAATAAGTTCCTATCTATTCCAAAAAGTCATCTAAAAGGCAAATATTCTCTTCAGATTTAAATTTCCCTTAAGCGCCACATTTTTCTTCTTTTGTATTCTCAATATAGAAAATATTCACTCAATTTTCGCCCAATGAATACATTTGTTTTCCGATTGTTAAAATAAAAGAGGCCTGATAAAACAGATTAAATCATTCACAGCCAATTTAAGTTGGAAATCTCAGCCACTGTGACACCAGTATATTTGTTTTCAGAAACAGGGGTTTCTACTGAAGATTGTTAGCAAGAGTTTAGCAGTTGTTCCTAGCTGTTGAGCTCTGGCCAAAAAAAGTAAGTCCAATCACATCATCATGCATTCTAAAAGGACTTTTAAAGACTAGTATTTCAACCTAATCAATTTCACTAAGAAATGACACAGAAACTCCATACAAACTCAACTTCAAGATGGCTTTTCATTTTAAGATAACATTTCATTTTCATTTTAAGATCCTATTTCATAAATCTTGCTTAGTAAAAATCAAGGAAGTGGAAGGAGGATTGTTTAAAAAAAAGAAAAAGAAAAAAAATGGGGGCAAAAAAAGCACTTGCTTCTCAACTTCTTTTCTAAAGAAAATAATTAAGTGCAAAATGCCTGCTTTGTGGATAGTTTTCTGGAGGCTTTCTGAGCTGTTTCTTGAAGACTCTGACACCCAACTACCACTTCAATTGGACTACAGAACTGAGGCTTCGAGTACATACCACAAATTGATTTGCAGTGATTTAGTCACAGTTCAGTAAGTGGCTGTGAGTGGCATTGTGACTTAAAAATTTCAGCATACTTTGCAAAAAATATGAGAATACTGGTTTTAGATCTGAAATTCTTTTGTGTAGAAGTTTCCTACAAACTCTTTGCTCTTACCAGTGTACAATCCCCCCCTCAAAAAAAATCCCCAAACAAACAAAAGTACAACTCCCCCCAAATCCATTCAGCCAACCAGCCAACCAAGTAAGCAAGCTAGGAAACCCAAATCAAACAACAACAAAATCTAAACTGTTTTTTTTTAAATTATTATTATTTACATGAAAAATATTGAAACCAATACTGAATTTTATTAAAAGTGTGTATGTTCAAAAATGCCAGAAAAAATTCTGCTGGTGAGAGCATCAGTTTGACAGAAAGAATAAGAAATGTTTTTCTAGTGTTTCTCCATCAGTAAACAAAGATACTTTCTACATAGAAATTAAGTACTATTCTGTGTATGATAGTATGTGAGACAAGCATATGTTGTGGTCTGAAAACGCTGTAGTATGTAACATAAAAGAACTTCATTTTGGCATGTGGACTGTTCAGCTTTTTCTTACCAACAGACTTCTGTGAAATAGCTCATAAGGTTTAACTTAAACATGTTTATTTATACAACATGTTGTATTTTACAGAAATGTTCCCTAAATTAAAAATGTACCGCAAATGCACCTGGGATCAGAAACCTATATTTCAGGTGTTGTGAAGAGGAATAAACTTTTATGGAGAGAAATGAACTTATCGACTTGCTTACTTAATTTCAAAAATACGGCTCAACATTCTGACTGACAGACTCTGGGACCTAAATAAGAGAATTCTCAGCAAGGAAGCTTCTGTTTTATTCTCGTTGTCTTTACTTCTCTCTACCATGGGCACACTGCGTACCACATCAGAAATATGAGCAGACTGGGTTTTTAGCTTTGGATTTTTTTAGCTTTTTGATGCAAGCTCCTTTGGCGTAAATGTTTTATTTCCTGCTTTGCATTAGCACAAACGAAGTTGATGAGAGAGAGAGAGAGAGAGAGAGAGAGAATGAGAGAGAGAGAGAGAAAGAAAGAAAGAAAGAAAGAGAGAAAGAAAGAAAGAAAGAAAGAGAGA
>NC_031799.1:35194689-35197636 GCF_001522545.3 Parus major | reverse complement strand
AAAGAAAGAAAGAAAGAAAGAAAGAAAGAAAGAAAGATTTTTATGTTAATTAAGATATTAATTAAAAATCAACAGTTTGCTTCAGGAATCTCAGAGGGCATTTTTTGGTGTTATCTTGATATGAAAGCCCAACTAAAAAATCATTAGAGCTTTTTATCCTTTCACTTACCCACTTCTCTTCTGACCCTTTCTACCATTTCTCTTTCCCTCATCTTTCTCTCCCTTTTCCGTCAGCTCCCCTTTTTGTTCCTGGAACATTCTGTTTCTCTTATGAGCTAACAAGTTTGCTGTGGCCTTGTGTCTCATTCCCTTCCAGGCTTGCAGCTGTTTTGGCAACAGAAGAAAAAATCCCCATAACAAATCAAATAAAAGCCCATTCTGTGAAGAGGAATTGAAAACAGCAGGCCTCAAAGAGGACTGCACATGAGATGCCTTGTTCTGGCTTTCAACACGGCTCAAATCAGAAACACATTACCATAATCTGAAACAGCCCACTGCTAACACAAGACAGATGGTGGGTAATAACCCATGCATCATTAATAAATAAATTCCAGCATTAAAGGCTTTACAAAGTATGACAACATTATCTGGGCAAAATTACTGCCCCTTTTCCACCCCCAGCATTATTTCACTCTCTTGTGGGTCTCTTTCACTCCCTCTCTCCCTTTTAAAGTGATTGTTCTTTTGAAGGAAATTAAACATGGTGCAAGTTTTAATCACATGAAAGCTATCTTAGTGTACAAGTCTGAAACTCCATAAGGGAAAAATAAAATAGCTGCCAAAGTGTAATTGCTCCCATGTACTTCTATTGGATCAGCAAATGATGATTTATTGCACTGTACTCCACTAGCCGTCCTTGCCCTCTCTCATATTCTACTATTTTATTTCACTAGAAATTTCAGGCAAAAATTTTGCATAGTGTTTTCTACTAAATTGTAGGATATATGTGTCATTTCTCAGCTTTCCTTCTGCAAACTGTGCCATCTGTCTTCTCCCTTTTCTTTCTCACTTATTTCAGAGATAAATTTGGGTAAAATATATGCCTTTAACAAATGTTGGATAGTATTTATAATGTAATAAGATGGACTTCCACAACACTTTTTTGCCTGACCAACACGAGTATCACTTGAAAAGGGAAGAGAGAACAGATGGGATGAAATTTTTACAGTTTCACTGTTACAAGTACAGAGCATGAATCCCAGGTGAATTTTCAAACCTGTGTTTCCAGAGTTCATAGTGTTGCACTTGCTATGGTGCTGCAGGTCTGTCATAAAGACCGAAGAAGACCTGAAAGTCTGTTTGTGTCTCTGTGGTGGGTTAATCTTTACTGGACACCAGATGCCCACCAAACCATGTTTATCATTTCACCTCTTCAAAAGGACAGTGGGAGAAAACACAATTGAAAGATCATGGGTTGAGATAAGGAAAGAAGATCATTCATGATTACATGGAATTACAGAATATTCTGAGTTGGAAGGCACCCACAAGGATCAACAAGACCAAACCATAACTGAATGGCTCATATGGTGATTGAACCAGCAACCTTCATGATGTTAGCACCATGCTCTAACCAACTGAGCTAATCTCAAGGTCATGGGCAAAACAGCTTTGGTTAGAGGAAATTAATTTAATTTACCACAGATTTACTTTAGTAGAGGAGAAAGGTGAGAAATAAGAACAAAAGTAAAAATATCTTTCCCCAACCCCTCCCTTCCCACAGGCTGAGTTTCACTTCTAACTCCACCACCCTTTGCTCCCTACTTAAGTGTCCCAGAGGGATGGGAGATTGGGGTTGAAATCAGTTCATAGCCCTTCATCTCTGTCTCTTTTTCCTTCTCATTCTCTTTCTCTGCTCCAGCCCCAAGCCCCTCTCATGGGAGAAAGTTCTTCATGAACTTCTCCTGTGTGGGTCTTTTCTGGGAACTGCAGTTCTTCAAAAACTGCTTCAGCATGGATTCTTTCCATGGGGTGCAGTTCTTCAGGAAAACACTCCTTCCACATGGGTCCCCCATGAGATCATTAAACCTGACAGCAGGCCTGAATCAAGAGGTCCTCCCCTTCATGGACTGCAGCTCTGATCAGGCATCTGTCCCTGTGTGGGCTTCCCCAGGCTGCAGCTGTCTTCAGGACATGACATCTCCATGTGCTGCAGGAGAATTTCTATTGTGCCTTGAGCACCTCCTTGCCCTCCTTTTCCACTGACCTTAGTTTCTAGAGGGCTGTTTTTCTGACATATTCTCACTCTTCTCCCAGCTGCTGTTTCACAGCTATTTTTTAAACTATCTTAAATACATTATCACAGAGTGACTACAAACAGTGTGAGTAGCTCTAAGATACCTGCAGAAAACTTGTGTACAACACAATGTCATGCTTACTAATTTTCATGGAATTTAACAAACATTACAGTTTTGAGCTTAAGTTTACCAGACAATCTCATCTACAGAATTTCTAGGTTTAGTAATGAAATCAAATTTATTCCCAGATTCCTTTTTATTTTCTTTTTTGTTGTATAAAAGTTGCTTTAACAACTAGATATAGCTACTTGAGAAATCTTCCTTACACAGGAGTAATAAATAGATTCCAGAAATCAGCAAGAGCAACTCCCAGATTCGAAGGGCTGTGGTGAACAGGTCTCAGTTAAATATGTACTACACCATTCACTTCTTGGTTCAGTTTTCTGGGTTTGTTCACTTTCAGAACTGCTGCTGCATTAAAGCAACCTGCAAAACCAGAGCTTTTCTTATATCTTTAATTAACTCAAAGCAATAGGGGAAATTATTTAAGATAGCAATGATTTAAGATAGAAATGATATGATATATGGAATCTATATCTGTATTATAACGCATCTTATTAGAAAAATTAGAAAGTAAAATAGTCATATTCTTTTTAAGAGGGAAGGTGCGGGAAGGTGCGGGAAGGGAAGGTGAGGGAAGGTGCGGGAAGGTG
>NC_031799.1:35165611-35192800 GCF_001522545.3 Parus major | reverse complement strand
AGGGAAGGGAAGGGAAGGGAAGGGAAGGGAAGGGAAGTTATGAGTTTTCCTGTGGCTAAAATATTGCAAAGAGAAAGAGCTGAATAAGGGAAACAGTGTGTACAAATGAAATCAGTGCATTTAATTCCATAACTTTTGGGTAGTGTTCTTTATGGGAACTGAATAAAATCTGCTTTTAGTTTCAATCACAAGTAGTAGAATGACAACTAACCAACAGAAAAAGAAAACCACACAAACTTTTCTAGAGAAAACTTTGGATAGGTTTTTTAAAGGCTTTCATTCAATCTCTATATTGGATTTGTATACTCAAGATTTGATACCAGGAGGGGCTACAGGGGTGGCTTCTCTAAGAAACTGCTGGAAGCTACATGCATGTCTTGCAGAGCAAAAATCTGACAGCCTCACAGACAGATGTGCCACTGGGCCAATTAGAAATAATGATAATCCCTCTGTGGTAATATATTTAAGAAGAAGACAAAACAAGTTACTGCACAGTTGTAATTGAGGCCAGAGAGAGAATATGTGAGAGAAACAGCACTGCAGACACCAAGGTCAGTGGAGAAGGAGGGACAAGAGGTACTCCAAGTGCTGGAGCTAAGATTCTCCTGCAACCCGTGGTGCAAACCATGGTGAGGCAGCTGTGCCCCTGCAGCCCATGGAGGATCATGTGAAGCAGAGATCCACCTGCAGCCCACGAAGGACAGCCACACTCAGGGGGATGCCTGAGAGGAGGCTGTGACCCAGTGGGAGGCATACAGCAAGGGGAGTCCCTACCAAAGCAGCCTGTCCTTGAAGGACTGCACCCCATGAAAGAGTAGCCCCCTGCAGCAGTCTGGGGAGCACTGTTGCCCATGGCATGGACTCACACTGAAGAAGTCCATGGAGAACTGTGTCCCATGGGAAGGCCCCTACACTGGAGCAGGGAGGGGCTCCTCTGCCTGAGCAATCGGAGAAATAACATGTGATGAACTGACCATAACCCCTATTCCCTTTCTCCTTGTGCAATTGGGGTGGAGGAGGTAGAACTGGGAGGGAAGCAGGTGTTTTGAAGGTCTATTTTTTACTTCTCGTTATCTTGCTCTGATTTTCTTAGTAACAGATTCAATTAATATCTTTAATTCTAGTTTGTTTTCCCCATGACAGTATTTGGTGACTGATCTCATCTGGTCTTTATCTTAACTCATGGATCCTTCATTATATTTCCTCTCCCCTGTAAAACTGCAGAGGGGAGTGAAGAGAGGCTTTGGTGGGTGCCTGGAATCTAGCCAGGGTCAGCCCACTACAGACTCTTAGGAAATTAAGAAAACAGAATAATGTTCTTTCCTAAAAATATTTATGCCCCCTTAAAGAAAGGTCACTCTCCAGACCCAGCCAAAACATAATGGCTCAAAACTATAGCCATTACTTACTATAACACAGATATTACTTAAAATATTACTTTCAAAGAAATCACTGAGAAAATATTCACATTTATGTAAGTAAACATTCTCTAAATTTATTTAAGATAATTTTATCACCCTGTTAAATGACAGAAAAATGTTTAGATCAACTGTCAATATTTTTTAAGATGCAGATGTTTTAAATGTAATGTTGCAAATAACTAAAATAGAAGAAAACAATTTTTGATGTCAGCAGGCATTGTATATACTAAAAATTTCTGCTAGAACTTCACAAGAGCTCCAAGAGTCCCTGAGGGTCTGACCACCTCCTGGGAGAAAGTATATTAACAGTTCTTTTATCTCACAATATAGAATTTCACTACAAGAATATTCTTAGTCATAAAATCACCTGAAGACCACTTAGGTGCCATTTAGTGGGACCTTGAATGCCTGGAGAGTTGAGAAAAGAGAAACCTAATGAGGCTCAACAAGGGCAAGTGTCAGGTCCTGCTCCTGGGGAGGAACAGCCCCAAGTGCCAGCACAGGCTGGGGCTGACCTCCTGCAGAGCAGCTCTGTAGAGAAGGACCTGGGACTCCTGGTGGATCACAACTTGTCCATGAGCCATCAGTGCCCCTGTGGCCAGGAGGGCCAGTGGTATCCTGGGGTGCAGAGTGTGGCCAGCAGGTCAAGGGAGGTGACTCTCCCCGTCTGCTCAGCCCCAGTGAGGCCACACCTGGAGTGCTGTGTCCAGTTCTGGGCTCCTCAGCACAAGAGAGACAAGGAGCTGCTGGAGAGGGTCCAGTGGAGAGCCACAAGGATGGTCAGGGGTGTGGAGCTTCTCTCTTGTGAGGAGAGACTCTGGGAGCTGGGCCTGTTTGGTCTGGGGAAGACTGAGAAGGGATCTCAGCAATACATACAAATCTCTCAAAGTTAGATGCCAAGAGGACGGTGCCAGGCTCTTTTCAGTGGTGGCCAGTGACAGGACAAGGAGCAAGAGCCATAAAGTAAAGCACAAGGAATTCCACCTTAATATGAGGAAGAATTTCTTTACACTGAGGGTGGCAGAGCACTGGCATACACTGTTGGGGAAGGCTCCCTCTCTGGAGACATTCAAAACCCATCTGGACATGTTCCTGTGTAATCTGCTCCATGTGATCCTGCCTTTGCATGGGCATCAGACTGGATGATCTCCAGAGATCATCCCAACCCTAAAAATTCTGTGATTCTGCTATTTTTGGTAGTAGCTGGGTAATGGTATCCAGGATTGTCAACCTCTATTGTAAATTTCTGGGTATGAGAAGAAAATGATTGTTTTCACAAATATGGATGTAAATGTAACTGTCAGAAATTAAATGGACTCATCTGTTAATGCTTTGCTTTTATCTATTTTCATGTAAAGTAATTTTAGGTTTTCCTAAGGCAGCAATCAGGATTAAATAATCTACCTAAGCAACATGCAGTGGAAAATGTGATTATAAAATAAATTAAAATTTGCCTAAAACTGGTCATTTTCATGGAAAAGATATTTTTTATTAGATATTTCGGTGCTTAATGCTGGCTCCTTAACAGTGACTCAGCTCAACATACCAAACACACAAGTCAATGGGTTATATTGTCAGACTGTACTATGCCAGCTGAGGACCCTTCACACCAGTTCATTTCTCTTCCAGTTTCACTCACTTTTCTTGAGCAATGCAGAGGATTCAGGGGGCCTCCTTCTCTGGGGAGAGATTAAATGAAAATGTGATAGGTCTATCTGTGCCTAATTAACTAATGAGCATTTTCTGACCTTATGCAAGAATATCTAACATTGTTAATAAGAAGTAGTGCAGAAAAGCTGTTGTTATGCATTATAAACAGCACAGTGAGATGCAAGCTATGGTTCAACCGACTGAATTTCCCTTAGTATGAGTTCCTCTTACTTTCTAAGACAAATACTTTCCAGCAGACTTTAAAACTAGAGTCAGTACTACTACGTGTGCCAGTGCTTAGAAATTTCTTTAGGATGTTAAGTTCTTATTCATAGATATGAAAGGCCAGTGTCTCAAATATAAATATCTCTTCCTAGTATGAAATCCAGATTTTTTTGTATTAAATATTGGGGGACTCACACTTAAAAAGTGAAACAAAGCCAAATTATTTTCCTAATTGTATCAAAATGCTATCAACCAACATAATTCCACACAAATAAGTGCCATTTTTCTATTAATGAGATTAACTAGATTGTTCAAAACCAAAAAGTAAGTATTTAATTATATTTAGTATAATATTGAAATTGATTTTTTTTCTTTAACATTAAATTTCCATGCAAAGGGGATGCATGAAGTGCATACTCATTTAGGTTGAATAGAAACAAGATTATTTAAAAAGAAGCATTTTGGAATGTAATTTTAAATTTATATAAAAAGGTCGTAATATTATTAGCATATGCATTTTTTGCTGTTGAGAAACTTTTGCATTATATTCTTATCACTGGCTCAGTTTTCAGTACTTAAGTGCTTACAGATGCCTGTCAGCGATTTCCTGCTTATGGAAACAAACTGATATTTTTATTTCTAAAGCTGCAAATAAATTAAAGGTATAAAAGAAAGATAAGGAAAAACATAACTCAAATTATCAGCTGGTATGCTGAACAAATAAATGTTATTCTTGAAAAGAATAACGTACCTTTTGTCTTCTAAAAGTTAACTGAAATCATATGCATACTTCAACTAATTTCAAGAGTATGGGAACACAAGAATAATGGCATCTTGGGCTAAATAATGTTTAAATGAGTTATACATACTGAAATTCACGTGGTTTTGGGAAATTTGCCTTTGAATATTAAACAGCTAGCTGAAGCAATCTATGAACCATTTAGCAAATATCTCTAGAAAGCTGTGGATGATGCTGAGGTCTCAGAAGAGCAGGGAAGGTCAAATTCAGAGCCTATCATCAAAAAAAAGGGAGAAGGAACACCTAGGGAGCTGTAAACTGTTCTGCCTGGCTGTAATACTGGAAAGCTACTGAAACAAATTATTGAACAATCAATTTGTAAGTTCTTGAAGGATAATAAGGTGATAAGGTATGGTCAGCAATAATTTGTGAAGAATGAATTGTCAAACCAGTTTCATTTTCTTTTCCTTCTGGGTACTGGCTTTGTGGTTAAGGAACACTCAGCAGAAACGCTGTTGCCTGTCTTTATTTAATTTTTGAGTGCACCACATTTTTTATAAGCAAACTAAGAAATTATGACTTAGATATTACTACTTTTAGAGCGGTCTCAGCTGGTTAAAACTTCAAAGGGTTGTTGTTTTGTATCAAACATGGTTGTGTAAGGATTTTATTGTATTTAGTACTTTTCTCAGTATTATTTTTTTTATTTAAGCTAAACATATGATTGATGGAGTAATAATAAACCAGTGGAAGTTTACATTTGACACTCAGGACTGTGAGATGGCAGGCCCTTTACAGTTCAGAACTAAAATTGAAATAAATTTATTTTGATAAATAAATTAAAATAATAGAAATTAAATTCAAAATAAATAAGAAAAAGGTGCTAGATTTAGAAATAAAAAAAAAAATCCATTTGAAAGATAACCGCTTATAAAATAGTATTGCAGAAAGAATACAGGCAATTTTTGCACTGTGGTAAAAGTTGAATGTAGATTGACAGGAAGATGATGTTAAAAGACAGGCTGCTGGGTATCAATTTTTCATTACAGAAGTGCTAAGATAGAAGAGGTAGTTATTCTTCTCATGTTGACAGTCATGATGTCTATCACCTGGTACAGTATATATACAGTATATATATAGTGCTGTATATAGTATATACAGCATATACACAGTTTAAACCACACAGATTAATACTGAGTTGATAAGATGGATTTGCTCAAGAGAAGATGGATAAATATAAGTGGTTTTATAGCAGTGTATATCAAAAATAAGAGAAAATTCAGAGGAGAAAAAATGGTGTAAGAGGTGTCACAATTTTAAATTATGTAAAATTTTTGTCTTAAAGAGGATGATGATTAATGGATCATCTGAATCTACTGACACAAGGTAAAAGTAATAAACAAAGGGTCTATCCTCTTGTGAGGAGTATCTTCTAACTGGAATAATTTTGGAATGGAAAAAATTTATCTGTGTTCAGCCACTGTCATTGTAAGGACTTAAAAATAGGTTGAGTAACATCTAGCAGCCATGAAACAAGCAAAGATAAACCACCCTTAGTTCAAGGATGGGCTTACCCACCACTTGCAAGGTTCTTCTGAGAACAGAAGTTCTGGCAGTCTTCAGTTATTCTAATTAATTATTCTAATCAAAGGTCAAAGTGGAGGCATTTTTTCTTCACTTTTGTGTCACATTTCAAAACATTCCAGCTGACTATCTCCTTTGAACGTATTCCAGCCACTTTCGGAATACTTCTTTATGAAATGTGCAAAATATCTTAGATCATTTCTCTTTCAGCAACTTCCAGGAGTTCTTTACTTCTTTTTGCAGGTAAAATGGGAATTTCTCCCTGTATTGCTAGGATTTTTTCATCTCTGTCAAAAGAAAGGAGATTTTGATAGGTATATTCTACTACAAGTAAACATATTATAAGAAAGTATCCCAAAAAATCCAAAGCACTTTCCCTGAAGTACAGGGAAATAATATACTGACTGTAGCTCAGAGCGCTGAAATAATGATCTAAACTTCATAATTTCTTGAGAAGACAGAAGAATGAATCACTAACTACAATCCATAGTGTCAGTCAAAAAAAAGACAAAGGGAAGGGACATGTTAGTTGTGAGAGTCATTTACTTATCTTGGTACACATTAACATCCAAAACTCTTAATGGATATTGGGATTTGTTGACCTTCCAGTAGTATTTCTTTATTTGCAGACACTTGGTAAAAAAGTTACTTTGAGTGCTCTTTAAAATGACACCTACCTTAAAGAAATTAATACTCTATTTCAGTATAGTTTACACAAGAGAAAATCTCAATTAATTTAATTAAGTCCATCATTCTAGATAACATTTCGCCAAACAACATCTGTAGAGCAATATTTGTCAATTTTTTTCTTGAATGTCAATTAATTTTTTCTGTACATTTATGAAGAACTTTTTAAGCCTCCAAACACTTCAGCTTAGGTCAGACATAAAGAATTTAAGGCTAAGCAATAAAAACCATTCAAGTTATATTTGTACAAAACCAAAAAGTACAACAACAGCTATAATAAGAAGCAGAGAAACAAAGTTTTATTTTCTCTTAGTACTGAGTTTAAAGTTAAGTGATCCTGGTGGTGAGTAGTTGGAAATTGCAATTGTAGTAAGTTGGAAATTACCAACGAACAAAAGAATCAAAATCTTTAAGCTCTAATACATTTTAAAAAAGATCCTTTGACTATATTTGCAATAAGATCTAGAAGGCCTGTAGTAAAGGAAGGAAGGAAGAAAGGAAAGGAAAGAAAATGAAGAAGAAAGAAGGGAAAAAATAAGTCCTCAGGAGATACTTTTTACTTAATAATAAACACATCATCAATACAAAGGATGTTTTTTTTTTCCCAGTCTCTGAACTGGAAAGTGCATATATAGCAGAGGTTTTTGAATCAGTGTTTGCTGATTCATTAACATATACAGTTGTAAGATACATCAAGAAAAAGTTTATTACTCAACCTTTCTTACATAGGTTTCCTTTCTTTTTCTAGCAAGATGATATTAAAGCTATTCAGAGGCAACATCAAAATATTAAACAAAATTAGGACTTCCACTACTTTCAGTCAGCTTTTTTTCCCACTTATTAACACATATTTCAGAGTCCTTGTGTATTTTTAAGAACCAGGTTATGTATTTGGATTAACTGATCAACCAATCTGCGTTTTTGTAAGAAATGCTTAGTTCCTATTTAAGCAGCACTCTCTTCAACTAAAGACCATAGCTAGCTCTGCAATGGGAGATGAAACACCCTTTATGATTCCTTGGAAAAAAAATCTAGTCCCTGCTTATTGTAATGTATGATAAATAAGTTCTGTTTATATTTCCACACAGTGTTTGGTGAATATGTGTGTATTAATAGTGACTGACAATGGACGGAAATCATTGAATGTTTTCCATTAAAAGATAGTCCATAAGAGACTGGTGGTTTGCTGACAGCTTTCACTGTGTTTGTATTCTACTAGAAAGGAATGGATTTTCTCTGAAGAGTAATTAATTGAGTTCATTTGTATTAATCTCTCTGTAGATGGATCATAGTACATATGTATAATGTCTACTGTAATCTTCAAAATTTTGCCTGAAACAAACACAAAATTTACCCATAGGAAAAGGAAGCCAGGAAAAATAATCTATTTGAGCATTAACTCAGATTTGGATAGTGTTTCTTGTTGATTTATTCCTTTAATTCTGTTATGTTTTTCAGGAGGTGACTAATCAACATTAAATTTGTGATAGATGGGATCCAAATAATATGCTTGTTTTCTGGAGATGTTACACTTGGGCACTCATAACTTTTTATTCTAGAAGCCCTTAAGAGTGTAGGAGGATTGATTCAAGAAGGGTTTTTTAATTTCCTATCTTTTTGACAATTACTAGGCCTTGACCTCATACAAAAAAATATTAGAAATATGTCTTTGTATTTTATTACTAATACCATTATCCTGAAAGGAAAAAAGGAGTCTTGAAGCTAAGCACGCACATCAGTCTCAGCCGATGCAATAAGAATGGAGATGATGAATGAAGAATGAATGATTTGGATTTTTCAGGAAAAAGAGAAAAAAAACTAGTGAAAAGAAAAACAGAGGCTGTCCTAGTATCAGTGTGCTATTTATTTGGTAGGAGGAATAGGGTTTCTGGGAAATTATTTCACTATTCTCACAAATATATTAAAAGACGTGCTTAAAAGTGTTAGCTTTCAGTACATTTTTATTTACTATTTGAAGACCCTTTCAGTAATATCAAGCACATATGAATGAAAAGCTGGTTTATTCTAAAGAAACATACAGTCAGAAGACAGTATTATTAGTAAGCACATCATAAGGAAGAAGTTAGTTTTTTCAGAACACTTGGAAAAGAACTCATCTTTTTACCTCGTCTGTTTATGGCCCTAGATACATATTTTACAGAGAGATAATAGTATATGTTCTGTGAGCTCTGAGCTCAAGAACACAAATAAGAGAGGAAGTATGAATTAAGATCTCCTCTGATATTTTATGGTGAAATTCTGGTGAGATAAATTATTTATTTTTAAGAATATAAATGGAAATATAAGGACATCATCCCCACCAACATACTCCTAATAAAGAGATGCAAACACAAGAGAAAGAAAATCTGGTTAGAGTTTTCAATTACTATTTTAAAACTAATTACTATGAATTGTGTAAGTATAGGACCATAACTAGTAGTGAAAGAGCACCAGTCCAGTGAAAGAAAGGATGTCCTTATTTATAAATTGTCAGGGAAAGTCTGTTGGTCATGCATAGTCCAAGTGCCACAGGAGTGTTTCAGGGATAGACTTTAGATATAAATAAATAACATTTCAAAATCCTGTTGAATCGAGGGGTTCACTTGGACAAAATGCATTTTAAAATTACTCTAGATTTCACTCAGGGCTGAACTTTGTCTGCAAGTGCTAATAATGTGTATTTTGTATATTTTCAAAATTGAAAGAACAGCTGGGTAAAATACCTCATCTTTGTAGCATATATTGAGGGACTAAGGAGTACAGGACTGAAATAATTTACTGCTACTTTTTAACTTCCTTAACTGATCTGGGCAGTTATATTTTGACTTCAAATAAAACTTCTGGCCTTTAACTTTCGTTAGGCACTGCAAGGTTTTCCTCATCTGTCTTTTTCTTCATTTTATAAAAGAGTATCCCTGTGCTGAAGAGTCTGGCTGTCCTCCCACACTTTTGGTGGGCTCTGCCTCTCCCTTTCTGTTTCTAATTTCCTGTCGAATACAGCACAAACCTGATTAGCATTGTTATTTTATAATTTAAACTACAAAGTCTAAATCTCCTAAAGGAGTAAATTATTGCCGTTTTCCATCCTTTTAATTTTTCCTTTGAACAAAGCTGTCTAAAATTGTGCTGGGTATAATTCAGGGATACAAATGTCACTCCGGTGTACATAATCAATCCCCTACTGAACATGTGATCTTATTCTTTTATGTTAAGATATGAGAAGAACCAGAGAGACCATGAAAAAAATGTTCCATTCTGTTGATTAACTTAAATGCTTATTTAAATCAAAATATTTTATTCCTTGTATTTTATCTGTTGCAACTATCAAACCCTTAGAACTTTTTGAAAGTGTGGACTTCTTTAGACCCTTGAAAAACTTAAAAGAGAAAATATTTATTTAACGATAAGTGTATTGGATATTGATTTCTGTTTTGAAATCCACTCCTTACCATTCACAGATAGCCTCATGGAATGATCTGTTCAGACACAAAAGCAGATGCTAAGTTCACTGAAAATGAAAAAGGAGATTGAAAGTAATTATTTACCTTATGATAATACTTTAAAAAATCCCTGAAATTCTTTATATTATTTATTATTCTAATGTCTGCATGGGGCATAACAGCACTGCAAAGCATTTAATTGTGAGGAAAAAAAAACCTGTGTGGCAAGAAGGGTTGTTCAGCTTGCTGACAATAAAATGCTGAAAAGTAATGACATTGAAAATGAAGACTGCTATCATATGCCTGGTGCAACTTTCTTCAGATCTGTGTTGATACTTGGGGTTTTATACTACTGGAAGACAACTGCTTATGGGTCACTTCAAGAAATTATGAATTTGCATGTTCACATGTGTGAAAAGAATGTCAGTATAAGATCTGTACATCCTAAAGTTCTGTTCAGATAAGTGTTTTCAAATATTAAATGGCTATTTAGGTTTTCTTGAGGAGAAAATTGTCTGGTGAAGTGCACTGCTGTCCCTTTATAGGACTTTTGTTTTGGGTTCTTTTCCCTTTGAACTGAAGATTGATGAGACGGGAGGCGAGTTTTTTCTCTCGTTCGTTCTCAGTTGTTTATTTTTTCTTATCAGCATTACAAGGTACAAGGAGCTATGTGCACTATGATAGTAAAGGGGTAAAATGGCTAACAAAGATCTTCTTCAAGGTCTTTTATATGTCCATTTACCCAATTAACAGGTGCCAACTAAGTTATTTTTATTAGTGACCCAATGACCCAACACCTTTGTGCTGCACTGCGGCATTTTCTACCCAATCACCTACTACTACCCAAAAACCTCTAGGAAAGAACATGAAGAAGAAAGAAGAAGGACAAGAGACAACACCCTAAATCCTCCATCTTGTCCCCTGCTCTCTAAACTACCTTAAACTCTAAACCTCAACCCATTCACCCAGTGATTCAAAAAACTTTCTAATCTACACATTTACACTTTTCTTATTTAACTTTAGCATTTGTTCTCATGTATCACCATGAAAACATGCCCATGAATTTCATATTATATGAAATTCAGCGTTTCTTTGAATTCTAGAACTAAATATTAAAAACAAGGGCACACACACTGTATCTCAGACTCCAACACACTGCTTTGCATCACAAATAAATGAACTTTTTTAAAAATACATTTTAAAGATATTAAAGAAAGAGCTCTAATGCCTGTGCTTGTGACTTTAATACTTATTTTCTGGAGGTTAGTGGATCTGTGCAGTTTGACTTAAATAAAGATGTGACATCTGATAGATATCATATAAAGCAATCTTTCTGTGCTTTGAACCAACCGTTCCTTTAGTTCCTTTACATTGAAACCTGGCAAATGTCTTCTCCTTAGTAATTATGTGGATTACTGACATGCCAGTCTATGATGCTTCAATGTCTTGGTCAAATGCACACAAAGTTTGAGTCTTTCCACAGCTTCTTAGAAATTGGCCACAGAAGCTTAACATTTTAGGTTGTGTTCAAATTTCTCAGAATTGTTTTATTTGCTTGACCAGTGAATTGCACAGTTACTGCTATGAAAATCCTAATACTATTTTAAACACATGCCTAAATTCACACAACAGTGGTTTTTTTTATCTTAATGTGCAATATTACAGAGTCACAGTGCACTTACATTTGTAGAGTGTGTCGATTTAGCTGTCACATTTAATAACCAAATAAAACCTAACTTCACAAACATAGTTACTGAAGCTATAAATCTATTGCTACAACCTGAAAAACTCTACCAGATATTCTTCTGTGACAACATTAGACTAATTATTTTCAGAACTGTGTTTTTACAAACTAATAATCACCATTGTATTTAAATGGGAATGTAGTGCACGGCCTTTTTTCCTTTTGCCCTTCTCCTGTTTTAAAAGTCAAAAATTAAAAGTAAAATAATTTAATAAAATTTATTTCTGTATTAAAAAAACCCCTCTACATTAGACTACAATCAACTGCATAACTTTATGTCTTCTGTGAACACAGGAAAAAAATTATTTGGAGAGCCTTAGCTAAAGCTTTTGGAAACTTAGCACCTTAGCTCTGTATTTGTACTATGAGCTTAGCTTTTATGTAAAAAACATGAATAACGGCAAGAACGTATTTGAAGGACCAGATGGGCAATAAAGGTTTTTTGCTAATTTGGTGGCCACTGGTGGGGTGAACAGGAATGTTTTATAATGTTTTCTCCTCACTAAATAAAGAATAAATCCCAAGCTACAATCCTTAGCACTTGAGGTAATAATAAAATGTTTTTGATCTTTGCTATAGGGCTAGCACATGATTATCAAGTGACAGAATTTGGCCTTTTGCTAGCATATGAATAAGATTGCATTCTCTATGCTCTTTCCTTAACATCTTAAATATATGATACCAAAACTAAAGAACAGAAGAAGGTTCACATATGTTTTGAACAAAGACACCACATCATTTGTCATTTAATTTAAGTGCAAAATGGAAATAAATGATATAGTTCATTTAAGTCACTGAAACTAGAGTTGAATATCCTCTTGAACATTCAAGTGAAATTTAAGTAGATAAATGTCTTTTGATATATAGGGTGAAATTTACACTGTAAACAAAACAACCATATAGTACAATTATTCACTATGTCTGGTGCAGTCAGACATTGTTATTTTTTACTTAATGTGAAGCTATTCATTTGCAGAACCAAATATGGCAGTGTGGCTTCAGGGAAACCTGTTTTGTATTCTGCTTCATTGAATAGAGTGCCAGAAATTCTCTGCTACAAAGTGTTTAAAGTCTAGATTGCAAAAAAAAAAGAATATGGAAATAATGGTAAAGAGATGACAACCAATTTTCTACCCACATCCACATATCTGGTTCTTTTATCACTGAAGGAGTTGGGTTGGGCAGGTCTATGTTGCCCCTAGCTAATCTGTTCTGGCTGTGCTAAATTTCCATCTTCTCCCTTGCCTGCTACAAAATGTGACTCTCTCAGAGACTAAATTGAGGCCCAGAGTTCCACTGTTTTCTTTTTTGCCTATGTTTTGAAGATTGACATAAAATTAGTTTTCTCCAGTTGCCAAAGGCTTTCTTCAGTCTCCATGACATTTCAAATCTAACACAAAATTCTAAAGAAGGGACATTGGCCTGTTAGCCCTCCTCGTACTGCTCATCAGATCCCAGAGACTTATGAGAGATGATGTCTTGCAAGCAATTTTTGACTCAGCCCTCACTCTTGTCTGGTAGCTCCCCTGCTCCTTGAGCCCTGTCACTAAATTGCAAGGCCTGTCACAGCTTGTCAGTGAGAACTGAGGCAAAGAAGGCAGTGAGTACCTTAATGTTCTCTTCTCACTGTCACTAAATCAACAGTCTTCATTCAGCAGAACTGACATTTTGCCTTTGTTTAGCTTTTTGCTACTCGCATAGCAACGGAGACTCTTGTTGCCTATGCTATGCCTCCAACCTCAGCTGATTTTGACTTTTCTGAAGCCATCTGTATATCTGTGAAGGGCAAGGTTTTTAAATTTTTCTTTGGTAACCTGTGCCTACTTCACCTCTTTACGCTGTCTTTTTTCTGGTGGAAGTATGCTGGGAATTTTCCACTTAGCCAAAGCAACTCTGATTTTCTGAGTATTGGGATAAACTGTTCTGGTTTGTCATTCAGAACAGTTTTCAGAAACTGGAATGCCATCTTCAAGTTTCTGAATAAGCTGAAATCTGTTCTCGTGAAGCTCAGGTTCTGTGTCCTTCTTTCTCACTCCTTTCAGGAGCTCAAAGGCTATTACTTCATGATCACTGAAGCTGAAGATACCATTGATTACCACGTGGCCATCCTGTTTCCTCCTTGTTAGCAAACAGTAGATCCAGTTGTGGGTCACCCCTGTTTGGCCCAGCTCCCTCTAAAACTCTCCAGAAGTTTTGATTACTTATGTCCTGCCAAACTGTCCTTCTGGGAGGTGTCAGGGCTCTGCAACAGACACCTGTTCAAACAGTTTGAAGGAGATTTTGTCCACTTCCTCACCTGAACTGGCTGGTCTGTAGCTCATTCCTACCTTGTTTTTAGCTTCATCAGTCTGACCCTGGCCCACAGGCTCTCCCCCACCTGCCATCTGTTCCACACATCTGACTGCTCATTTGCACTCAGACCATCCCTCTCCTCCCTTCCATGTGTGTACCTCCTGAAGGCCAGCACTTCGGTCAAGAGAGCTGCCCTGCAGCCTCCGAGAGATCCCAGGCATGTCACAGCTGTGTGACTGACTAACCTTGCTACTTCTCAAAACAGAAAAAGTATTTTATATTCCTTGCAGTAACTGAAACAATAAAATTTCATTATCATCCTTATTATTACTGGACAACAAAAGTTTCACAGTCAAAAAACACCTGAATGTGGTAGGTGCAAAAAAAAATAAAAAAATATATATAAAGTTACAAGAAAGGTAACCCATGATATTTGTCTCTTGAATTTTGAGTAGTCATAGCTTGGATTAGAGACACAGAAAGTTGTATCTGTTGCTAGCTGTGTATCTAAAACAAACCTAACCAAACAAAACAACCTAGCAGGTAGGAAATTAGTCATCTGGATAACTACCAGCTTTGGCTTTTGCAACCTGAACTTGGCTACAAGGCATATGTAAATGGCTCCTGTTTGGTAACATCTCACAGTAACTGTTAAGAGCGAAAGTGACTTCACAGTGTACAAGTCTGTGTGACTGTTTACCTGAGGAATGTTTGACTGTTTCTGGTGGGTACTCCCTGACATGCTAAACAGTCCCATTCATGTTAGCCACATGGTCTTAACTGACATGCAAAAAAGTGCAGACATTTTGATTTTCACCTAGCAATTTTTCCATGAAGGGTAACTTAAACTTTTCAATTTTTGTAAAAGTTTTAAAGCTTAATTTTGGGGAAAGTTTTTAATTTTGAAATTAATACTATATATGGTAGGAAAAAGAAATTAAAATGGTGGTTCCTCAAATAAAACTTTATCTCAAAATAGAAATGTGTTGTTCAGCAGGTTTTTCCTGCTCTGGTGATTAAAAGAAAAAATAAGCCAAAGATAAATTTGCAACACTAGCAGTGCTTGTTCTTATTCTATGAATATTTTCAAGTAATATTCTTTTTTTAAATGGCTTCATGCATGTAAAGATTGTTCTATATGTGAAAATAAGCAAATCACTTAATAGCATGAATTTAATTAATTCCTCTTCTTGTGAAAGTAAGAATTTGACAGCCCCACTCTTTCAGCTATGGAATATTCAGTAAATTTAAATTACTCTAAATATTCAAAATGCATGAAATATGCTGGAAGTAAAAAAATACAGTGCTAGTTGTACAAAGACTAATAGATGTAAGTTTGCTCTGATTGTAGATATCCTATTCCTCAAAGGCTGGTAACTGGAACAGCCCAAAATGACTATAACTTAAAGAAAGATAGGACTGTCCTGACTGTAGAAATTATCTCATTCAGACTTTATTGTGTCAACTTGCAGCCATAACAGAAGCCATTGGTACAAGAGAAAAAGAAAAACAAAATTTTAACAGAATTTCTGAGCAATAGATCTTTTCATAGATTCCCAGACAAGTGAAGGAAATCAGCTTGAATCAGATAGACCCTTTACGATGAATTAAATGGCTGGGCTGAACGCTCATTGTGTTTTGCATCTGCCAACTAATACAATTTAATAAAATTCCTCAGGGTTTCCATATGACCAAGATTCATCACTTTTTATCATTTTCAATACTGAATCCCTGGACACCCAAGCAAGAACTCACAGTGTGACCTAAGTTCAGCTGATAAAATCCCTGGGGAATGAGGAGGGTGTTTTGTTTTAGTCAATCAATTTAAAACTCGCTTATACTTTAAAGAGCATGGGGGGAGGTTTTAGGCTTAACTGATTTTATTACAGAAGCCATCCTGAGCATTCTGAGCAATACTCTGACTGTTATAATCAGGGGAACAAAATCAGGTCAATGGGAAATTGAATAATATAATAGAATATCCAGTGAAGTCTTGTGGGAGAGAAGCTCAATAATGACAACTTCAGTTCTTTTGCACATTCTTTCAGCATTTTCATACATAAAATAAAATTACATAAAATTACATAAAATAAAATTTCATAAAATTAAATTACATAGAATAGAATGGGGTAGAAAAAATAAAATAAAATAAAATAAAATAAAATAAAATAAAATAAAATAAAATAAAATAAAATAAAATAAAATAAAATAAAATAAAATAAAATAAAATAAAATAAAATAAAATAAAATATAAATAATAAATACTCAACAAAACACAAACCTTTAGCCTTAACTAATACTAGTTAACTAATACTTAACTAGCCTTAACTTAATTAGCCTTTACTAATACTTAACTAATACTAGCAGTTTCCAGAATGGACTTCAAAGTGCTACATGAGCAAACCATATTATTTTTGAAATGAGCCCCAGTGAGGAAGACAAATGCTCTCTCATGCCTCGTTGTACATTTTCAACCCTCAGAAAACATCATATGAACTTGGCAGAAATTAGCTGAGGAAGGAATTAGCATAGTTTTCATTCTATTTCTTTAGAGATAAAAGATAAGAATTCTCAGTAATTACTTGCATTCACTAAATGGGAGATTTTTGCTCTGCAAAAAATATGAAAGAACTCTCTTTCAGAAAAACAGTAACTTAAAACTTGCTTCAAGGTAAAAAACAGTATGAAGTGAGGAGACTGGTCAAAAATATTTCCTATAAGACTGTTCATGCAGTGACCAGTTTTAACTCAAGTATGTGCTAGAGCACACTGAGTGACTGAATTTTGTGTTCTGACTGAAAAATAAAGTAGCACAAACTGGGAAAGAAGAATGAACAACAAAATACTATAAATAAAACTGTTCCAAAGAATAAAAAAAAAATTAAATTGATCCCCCTCTCTAGAAATTTCATAAATGCAAAATTTTTTCTCTGAGTAAAAGGTCATATGTCAGGAGCATCTACTTTAGGGATATTTCATTATGTAAGAGTATAGGGAAAGGCTCTCTAATTGAAAGACAAGATAAAAATTGTTTTGAAACATCCTATTGCTCAGTAGTTGACTCACTTAAGACTGTGTTTAATTTGCCCTTGGTGAAGCCACATTAATGATCTCTGAAAACCTCCCTGCCTTCCATGTGCTTTGACATACCTTCAGGAGCATCTGTTCCATATCTTATCAAGCATTGAGTTGAGGTGGGGCTCACTGGTTAATAATTCATAAGGTCCTCCTTATTAGTCTTTTTAAAAATGGGTGCCATATTTCCATTTTTCCAGTTGCCAAGAGCTTCACCTGACTGCCATGACTTTTCAAATATGGTGGTGAGTAGCTGGGCAACTGCATCAGCCATTTCCCTCGGGACCACAGGATGTATCTCACCAGGTTCCATAGACCTATGACTGTTCAGGGTCCTCAGGGGTTATGAACCTGGTGTTGTTTTATTATGGGAAGGACTTGATTTTCAGGGATGTGTGAAGACTGAAGATTGAGGCAAAAACCAGCATGACCACTGCAACCTAGGCTGACAACCTTGACCTCTCTAGTTATGCTGAGAAGCAACAGATCCAGTAAGGGTTTGCCTCTGATTTGGCTCCTACCTGGATTATGAATTTATCTTCAATGCACCACTGTTGTGAGGTGCCACTGGGAGGCAAAGAATTAGTTTCAGATAAGCACTGTTAAAGGAGAGGCATGGCTGTAAGCCATGTGTGTGAATTTTGAACCCCTGTGTTGGGGATGGGTATGTGAGCCCTGGATGAAGTTACCGCATCCCAAACCCCCTGTGAAGGATGGCCCAGGTGTTCTGATTGGTTTTCAGTCCCTGGGGGGTTTTTCCCTTGCTGTGTTTCTAGTGGTCCCTGACCCTGAACTCCATCCTCAAGGGTGGAGACCCTGAAGAGTCCCGTCCCTCAAAAACCCCTGCTGTGCCTCTGTTTGGGGCTCTCTGTTCTGGACCTGAGTTGTTCCCATGCTGAATAAATGGTTTCATGAAGCAGGAGCCTGTCTTGTTGTACTACATGCTGGTTCCCAGAAACTGTGGCTTCCCTGGACATGATCCTGCAGTTGCTGACTACAGCACACCACAAAGGTTTTTGGGGTTGTTTACAGCTTGCTGTTCTATTTTGTCAGCAGAGAAGTGCCAGACTGGGTACAGCTTGGGAGCATGATGCTTCTTGTAGTTTAACTTCACTGACAGGCTATCCTTGGTTGGGGTAAGCACAAGCTGCAAGGTTTAATTTATTGGCTTGGCCTCTAATTTTCATCCATAAACTCTCAATCTGTTCCACACTGTTTTCCAAAGAGAGCTTGGTGGACTAAATCAGTGTCTTTTATACATGGGGCAACTCTTGTTCCCTGCCCCTTCTTTGTGTGCCTGTGTTTTGATCTGCTTATAAGCCATGAATTGCAGTGTTCCAGTTTTGTGTTTCATCCGATGAAGTTTAACTGAGGGCAGGTCAGTAATAGCTTTCTAACTTCATAGAAGTTTCCCACTGTCGCAAAATATTTCTTCTTGGATGAAAGTTGTTCAGTGTAATGTAACTGTAATATTAATGCACCCCTCCATGATAAATGTACCAGCCTCCAAGATACAACCTCCCCTCACTAGGCATGCACTCTACATTTTTTGACTGCAACTTTAAAAGCAAAATGAGAGAATTTTACTCCAATTGGTAATAGAGGTATGTATGACTAGAGTCACTCAATCTACACCTAAATATAGAGGAGAAGTAAATAAATAAGTCAAGAATAGGGGAAAAGTTAGGGAAGACACCATTTTACCAGCTGGGATCAGTCAATGGCTGAACCTAGTTCTTCCCCACAGGGATGCCTGTTGGGTAATAACCATACCCATGCATGGTGAATGTTTTACTGGGGATTTGAGCTTGTCTGTGTATTGCTTTGAAGAAGTTCTTGAAGTCAGATACTATCAAGCGCAATCGTCCAACATTAACTTGTCACAATTTTATATTAATAAAGGGTGTAATTCCAGAAACACTTGGTGTGAGTCCTTCAAGGGTACTAGGAATAGGGTAGCATATTCACATAAAGAGGAAGACCCCTGGGGGGGTCATAAATGGGGAAGACCTGCTGAGGGGTCTCCCTTGTGCTGTTGTATTTCCCTGACAAAGTCAGTCAAAACACCCCCCAGTCCAGCAGGGCTGCTGAGTGAAGGACCCCCTTAACTGGAGGCTGACAGACTGGTTGGCTTTCCTGGACTGCTGACAGAAAATTAAATAGTAAGGGACAAGGAAATCTGCCAACATGAAGGGTCTAGGAAATTTCCCCTTTTCATGTAAGAAGGGTCTTACTTTGTCTGGATGTTCTTTTAAAATTTGCTAGGTTCCTTATTCTTAATGTCCTAAAACGTGCAAGTGTTGAACTCCTAAGAATTTTGCTGTTTCCCTCAGGCACTGCATAGAATAAATCAAACTACCTTCCCCTAACGCGCTGAGTAGGCCAGGGCATTACACCTTGTACATGCATTACGACATGAGCACTTGCCCTGTCCACAGCAAATAAAACAGCCTTCCCTGCAGGAGCCATTCAGTTCTAGTGTTGACAGAAGTGCTCCAGCTGGCTTATAGAATATCTCAGCTGTGTCTCAGACAGGAATGCAGGGTAGGCAACAAGAGGGAGAGCCCACCCTGTTTCTGCATCCACCAATTGGTGCATGAGCAGCTCCCCTTAGTCATTCTCATTGTTTAAAAAAATTCATCCTTGTATTTCAGTTGTAGTTAATGTTACTTAGAGACATTATTTTGGATCAAAATTTCTTCTTGTTGGAAAGGGATACTCTGAAATATGTTCTGTTGCAAAATAAATATTTAAGTACTTAAATTTCATAGAGAAATGTGTTCCAGAAAATTTCAATGGAAAAATTTTGGGAGAAGACATTCTAGAAAGATCTCAATCAGTGTACTAGAAAGACACTGAAAAATAGTAAATTGCCTTCTCAACAATACCATATCACAGAATCACAGCATGGTTGTGTTTGAAAGGGACTCCCATGATCTTCTGGTCTTATGACCTTCCTTAACAAGGGCCATTTACAGGCTGTTGCTGAGGACCATGTATATGCACACCACTGTGTTTATATCCTCTACATTCAAGAAAATATACATGAGAAATCCAAATATTCACAGTTTTCAACACATAGTCAATAAATTACGTTTTCTCCAATATAAAAATTCGTAAGTTAATATTTGCATGTAAACAAAAAAATTTACCTGAAGAAACACATAGTTAAGTCGAACATTTAAAATTATTTCTATAAATAGAAAAATTTATTACACTTGATATTTTATATTTCATAAATGTTTTCTTATGTTAAATATGTGCAATATCATATTTAAATAATTCAGCTTCCCAGTGTTCTTCATCATGATTTGTCTGGAGTGTTTTTTTCATATTTAGACTTTATATATATATATCTTTTTCAGATTTCAATCTATAATTTCTTCTGTCTGTTCCACATGCAGACTTCTTAAGTTACATTGTTGTACAGCTATCAAAAGAGAACTCAAACTTATCCTGCATTTATGACACTATAACTGAAATCCTAATTTAATTGCTTAACATATCATTATTACATTAATAAATCAGCTATTTTTGATTTAATGTTCAGATATACAAAATTAATTGATTTGAAGTAGCTTTAGAATTCTATATTTTGCTTTAGTCTTTGAAACAATCATAGTTTCTACCCAATTTGTGATGCTCAACCAAAACTGGACCTGAGTCCCTGTGAGCATATAAATCTCTTAAACACATAGAAAATTCAATTATACAGTAAATTATCCTGTATAGAATAATTTATTTTAACTCTTCCATTTGAAACTAATTTGAAGTTTCTTCTGCTTCAGCCATATTATGCAAAATCTTATTGATTTGAATTTTTGCACTGGTTACTAATTCCTTCAAAAAGTGTTTACAACACTTGAAAACCATATAAATGGCTAAAATTGTCTTCCCTATTAATTTTTTTTTATTTAATGAAGTACAGTTATTTTTCAGCACTACGGAGACATGACTTTATATCTCTGTCCAGTTAAAAATTTTAAAAAGTCATTGTAAGGAAGGGCATGGGAAGTTGAACCATGTGTGATGGTTAAATCTGCCAAATTATTTATGTTTAAATGTTTCCTCAAAATGGTCATAACAACCTCTGGTTAAAGCATATGATTTCAAATAGCCACATAAACCTCAATTTCCTTGGAAAAAGGTAGTCTTACAGACATATTTATCTCCTGGCCTGCTTGCACTTCATGGTGTAAAAAAAAAAGGAGATTGCATTTCTACACCCCAGACTCATTAGCTCTAAGACCAGGGCTAATTAATTCAGATGCAGAACCACACAGCTATGGATGCTCTGCTTTTGGATTTAGCATTGGCCTTAGTATCTGAAGGGTACCAATTTATTCCTTTAAAATGCTTGTGAAAGCTTCATGTAAATGTAAGTGAATTGAGAAGGAAAGAAAAAACTCTGCAGTTGCAAAACTGATACCTTTTCATTCAGTAAGGTGAAAACTACATCTGTTGTTATTTAGTGTGTTAACAGAAGATTATATAGCACAGTACATTCATATTAGAGATTTAATTTTATCTGTAAGGCTTGAATCACAAAAGGTTGTGCATCAGTTGTTATCATTTACTATTTTGCCAGGTACATTACTTTTCAAGGGATTTCATTAGTACTTTATTAAAGATGAGAATACCCATGAATCTATCTGTCAAAATAAGGGTGGAAGGAGAATATATGTTTCTGTTTCATCTAAGAAAACAGTTTTTTTCTCTTTAGCTGGCATGTATGCAAAACTTCTGGAACTGTTCAAGAGCAGGCTGGCTAAGGACTTGAACAATCTGGTCTAGTAGAAGGTGGATCTGTCCATGACAGGGAGGTTGAAACCAGGTTATCCCTCAAGTCCCTTCCAGCCCAAACCATTTTATGATTCTGCGATTCTGTGAAATTTCATGAGCGTGTCTCCAGGAACAAACTTACTTAAATGCAAACTGGTATTCATATTGGAATTTTTTTTTTGATCCAAGGCACTTTCAAGCAAAAAGCTTACTCTAAACTGCTGATATTACACCTTATTTTGTTTATGTAACCTGTTATAACAGTCTCAGAGTGCAATTGTAAGTCATCACATAATGAAAAAACCATCTGTAGTGAAGTTTCAGAAATTTGTAAGTGATAGGATTCATCATAATATCTAGAGCAGTGTCTCAGTAGATGGGGGCAGATGTCATCCACATACCTGCAAGCCAAATACCCCTACATTTCTTCCAGCAGCATTTGCTATTCCAGTAGCTCAGCATACACTCATGATTTTAGTTCTTACTCCTTAGTCCAAGGTTTACTGATGATCTTTCCCCTTCCCTCTCTCAACTTCTGCGCTTTTCCTTTTTGTTGTTTCTAGGTTTATCTAATCGACTAGGTTGGAATTCTATCAATGGATCTGCAAGTTACACACTTCTGAATAATCACTGAATGATCAATGTGATAATTCTATATTCATAGTTTTATCATAGTGCCTACAAATATCTGAAGTTGTTCTGTGTTAGTGTTTGTTTAAGGTATGAATCCTTACTTTTATTCAGGCATAAATACTTGTGAGCTTTTAATGATTTTCCAGAATAGTGTAGAATAATAGTCAGGAAGTACACATTTAGAGTATTAAATGTCTGTAATACAAGGATACATTTGATAACTCTGGAAATAAAGAAAAGACTAATGATTTTGCAAAATGGCTAAAAATGCATATGTCATAAGACAGAACTTCATCTGCCTAAAATTCCTTTTGCTAACCTGATTTACACTATTAGTGATCCCTAATTTATCTTTTTCTGCTCAGCATATCTGTCATTTAAGTTAACAAGTTAAGAATTCATCCTCAAATATATGAGTTTAACTACTTTACCTGTAAAATGCAACCCATACAACACTTCTGAAACTGTATTTCATATTTATAAAACAGGCAACGTTAGCAATTTATGAAAAAGTACATTTTGCTTTTAGTTGTCTATCGAAAAATTGCTATTTTGCTTCCTCCTCCCCTCTATCCACCTTATTTCAAACCAATTTTCAGTAATTCAAGTGGAAAATTCCTGATCTGAGTATATAGAGAAAATATATTTTTTCATTGTAGATAAATAAAAAAAAGTTGGAATCCTTGAGTAGAGATCAAGCAAAAGAAGTTAATTCCAGGAAAGTCAGAAGGAAATGGGGGAAAAAAAAATCAAACCAACAAAAAGCAAACTAACAAAACTTAGAAGATGCAAATCAATACAGTTCAGTTTTTACAGCAGCCTATGTAGTGGTAAATAACTTGGTCTTACAGAAGTTAGCCACAGAAGTTCCATTAGCTTTGATGGGGCATTTTTTTTTTTCCTATTTGTAAACTTTAAAGAGTAGTTCCTATATATATTCCTATATATCCTTCCTATATCTCTGAAAGAAAAGCAAGTAGATCTGCCACTTGTTTTCTACCTGGGTAACTATGGAATGAATAAGAGCACATTTACCTGTCACAGAACATAGCAGCAACTTAGCTCCTGGTTAGTACCATGCCAGGGATTTGGTCCCTGAAAACAGAAACCACATACCTGTGCTGATACAGCTCTTGTGCTTCTTGTCCTGAAGGGCCAGGCTGTTGTGATGGAACAATGTGGCTAATGGTTGTATGTTACCGCTTCTGAATTATATCACTTTCACGGATTCTTTGCTAAAGATTGATGTCACATTGATTATTTTCTGTTCTTCTGGTATAGACATTAATGATAGGGATAGGTTCCACAGGATAGCAATTTAGGATTTTAATTCCTCTGCAACTTCAGGAAAGTACTGTCTCATTATTGCAATTTGTTACTGTTACAAGTTTATTTTAAATTCTGTTATATTTTAGAATGAACCTATCCCTTGTCTTCTATGAAGAACAGATTAGTTGGGAAACTTCTGAAGACAGTGTTATTGTGGATACTGAGACACACACACACAAATCTGATTTGGCTTTTCTGCTAAGATCAATGTGCTTTAATATTCCATCTACATCTTAATCATGCATTTATCTGATATATGTGGCAGTTTTTTGAATGTCCTGAATTTTTTTTATTTTTTTTATTTTTTTTTGTTAGATTTCATGGTTTCAGCAAGCTGATGGTCAGAATAATTTTCAGCTTTTCTGATGGTAATTTAACATCTTTTCTACCAGGCTGTATGTTCTTGTCTTTTCTTTGTTGGGAACTGGCTTCTTTTTCTTAAAGGATGCCTCTGCATCCAGTAGTCTCCTTTTCCCCACTGCTAAACTTATGCCAACCTTTCTACATGGGCCACTTAAAGACTTTATTGATCTCTCAGGAGATCAGTAAAACTTTTCATAAACATGGGGAAATTACTAACTAATTGAGAAGAGGATGATTTATAGAGAATTTAAAGTTGGGTAAAAAAGTTGCTGAAAGGATATGTCTCACAGTGTAAAGAGTGTACGTGATGTTCCTCATGATTAGCCTTAAGACCTACAGCACTGCATATTTTAACAACAACAAAAAAGGCAATGCTAGCTATCTTATAGAGAGAGCTGGAAGACTTCTCTGCATGTAAACTGATAGCTAGTCGTACAATGACAACAACTCTTCACTATTTAGATTACAGTGCTCCTTATTAAGGTATTCAGTGTTCACTGAGCAGGGAATTGCTAAGTGGTCAACTGTTTTCAAAGTTTAATTTACCACTCTTCTAAGGGAATAAGCTGTCTCACAAAAAAATAATCTCACCGTGAAAAAGTAATTTTATGGAAATGACCACAGAGAAAATTTTTATAAAATATCTATAATGATATAAATTCTTTTCCCAGCTCACTGTACAGTAACTTTGCTGGGTAAACAAATGTCAAGATTATTGTTTATTCAGACTTGGGTTTTAGCTGAGACTAAAGCACTGTTTTAGTTTCAGGTATTAAGAGCTAGCCTATAATATATTTAACCTAAGTCAAGCTGTTAGGTTCTTAAATGGGCCTGATATTACTGGGATCAGTGTTATACCTGCAGACCAGCTGTAATGCACAAGAGTTCTACCATTGGGGCACAAAGCTCTGCTTATAAGGAATGATCCAGAGAACCAAAAAAGATTTGTATTCTGAATTGCATCCTGAGTAACTTCTCTCTGCACTTTCAATAGTCTTTTTTGTGAGGGCTAAGGAGAAGAGTTTTATCTCCTCCTCTATTGCTATGGAGCATATGTATATGTCATACATAAATATGAGCTCTCTGAAGTCCCAAACTCATACCAAAACACTGGCTTTTGTCTAAGAAGTTTGATTGAGGGACAAGTCAATGACTATAGAAAATCCCCCCTTACTTCATAAATCATACAAAATTTCTCAGTCACCACAGAAGAATCATATCAACACCAGCAGCCAGTTACTCACTGCAGCTCATTTTTGGGTTCATATAAGGATTAGGCCGGCAAATTATTTCTGCAACAGTCATCTTTGGTTCCCAGGCTATAAAAACATAATGCAAATACTTACCATTAGGGAGGTGAAGCTATTGATCATTCTGAGATTTTCACATGCTACAAAGTTAGTGGCCATTTAGATGTTTAAATTGAAAAGAGAAAGATGGAATGCCATGCACCGCACACATTGCATTTTGTATATGACATACAGAGGTAATGCATGCAAGCATTGTTACACTGTTACATACTTTGCACTTTGCATGTGCAACTAGATAGATACTTTCACACAGACTTTGAGCCAGGGATTTACATTTCCATAAAACAATTATACAAGAGCATTTTAATTTTAATTTTAATTTTAATTTTAATGAATATGATAGTAATAGGGTCAGAACATGACCATCTACCTGTGTTATCCATAGTAATTGTAAAACACGTGAAAGCCAGAAAACCTGTTTCAGAAACAGATGTTTCCAACTATACAAAGCACTGTATAACTTATTTTGTAGCAATTAAGGTCTCATATATGGTACTGGAAAAATAATTTAAATCATAGTAAATGTGCTTTTATGCCTGTTTTGGGCTGATTCAACTGAAATATTTTTATCTTCATAGAATTTCAGATGTACTAAGCTTTGATGCTGAAGATCAACTATGCAGAGGAAAAACTAAAGCTCTTTGTAAACTCTTCATATCAGTTAGGTCATCTGTTTATCTTTTCTGTTCAAACATCTGGGTTTGTAGAACAGCTGGCCAGTATTGCAAATGAAAGTTCAACAGTAAAACAACAGCCCTTCCAAGTTAGCAGCATTAGAGGAAGGAATGCATCAGGGTGATCCACACCATCAAATTGATTTATTAGTACAGATGGTAAAAAGGACTAGCCAAAGCCCTGAATTCAACATGACTGTTTATTTATGTCACTGCTAGACCCTCAGCTATTTCAGGAAACCAACTAAAGAATGTCTGCCAAAATTCTTTAATAACTTCTCTGAAGATAAACTTTAAGGACAGTCATAAAAAGTGAGCAAAAATCCAAAGTAATACAAAAAATGAACATACCATAATAAGGTGTCCAAAAAAATGCCCTTAGAAATGTCCCTACTTTTTTTTTTTTTGACTATTGATATTGTCTATGTGGTTTTTTCATGGTATCAAGTACCTAGAACTAAACGTGCAGGATCCTGCAATAAAAATGGTGAAGCCTTTCACTGTATTCCAAGGATGTTCTACACTTCCTGTATACAAAGAAATAGCTCTAATGACTTCAATCAGAGTACACTTAAATATTTACAATGTAATCATGGCACTAAAAATAATTTTATAGGCAGTTGCCACAATTAAAAAAAAAAAAATATGCAAAGGAAGCCAATCACAAAGTATCTCCATGTACAGAAAAAGGCTACAATTACCAGAAGTATGAACTATTTGGTTGTTAACACAACAGTCATTAATTCAAAAATGTTGAGATGATACGAGTCACTTTATAACATTTTTAAGATTTATGCAGTTTAATGTCTCTTTATTCTTCATAGATATATGATAAATTTTATCATTAAATGATAGCATAACTGTTGCCTGAACAATAAGCAGCAGGAAGAATGACAGAACTACAGAATTGTTAGGTTTAGAAGGGCAGTCTGGAGATCATCCAGTCCAATCTCTCCTCCCCTGCCATGGCAGGGTCACCTAGAGCAGGTTGCACATGAACGTGTCTGTATGGGTTTTGAATGTCTCCAGAGAGGGAGAATTCACAACCTCTCTGAGCAGCTGTTCCAGTGCTCTGCCACCCTCAATGTAATTCTTCCTCATGTTGAGATCAAAATTTTTACTTTACGATCATTGCTCTTTGCCTTGTCACTGGGCACCACTGAAAAGACTGGCGTCATGCCCTTGACACCCATGGGCCTGTTTCTATGCATTGATGAGATTCCCCTCCGTCTTCTCTTCCC
>NC_031799.1:35120227-35165401 GCF_001522545.3 Parus major | reverse complement strand
TGACCTGCTGGCCACACTCTGCACCCCAGGATACCACTGGCCCTCCTGGCCACAGGGGCACTGATGGCTCATGGACAAGTTGTGATCCACCAGGAGTCCCAGGTCCTTCTCCACAGAGCTGCTCTGCAGGAGGTCAGCCCCAGCCTGTGCTGGCACTTGGGGCTGTTCCTCCCCAGGAGCAGGACCTGACACTGACACTTGCCCTTGCTGAACCTCATCAGGTTCTCTCTACCCAGCTCTACAGGTTATTGAGGTTAATGGCAGTACAGTCTTCATGTCTGTGTTCCAGTCTTAAATAAATTTTCCCCATTACTACACAGAAAGAGAAACACACTATAATGTCTTGCTACTTTATGTTAGCATCTAGCAAAATTGGGGAAAAGTCAGTCAAAATTTTAGTTCTTTTCTGACAAGACAAAACTATAGTTACTAGATTTTTTACCCCTTGCAAGACTCATTGCTTTTCAAATAGCCATGTATGAGGTTCTGTATAATGAGCATCAAGATTGCAGACACCCCACCTTTTCAGCTAAGTCCCTGATGCTGCAGGACAAAATGTCAAGTCAAAATATTTAGCCAAAGAGTAGCATCCAAAATGGAATTACATATTGGCTTGACAGCTGTAGTAGACATTAATTCTCTTCTGGTTACCTCCTCTTATCAGAGACCATAGGTGCAATATATTTTGTGACATCCTTCTCACACACTGATTTTTTATCTTTAGATAAGTGATCAGACAAAAGGACCAAGTTTTGAAATGTGGTTTAATTTAACTGTGATACAAAGAACAAGGTTCATACATAACTGTTATATGGTTTGTTGAGGAATCCCTTCCTTTTACCTTAAAACTGAAGGTTTCAGTATTTTCTTTTGTAATCCTATTCTTATAGAGAGGTGAGTAAAAGGGAAAAAGGGTTTAATTTAGCATTAAAAATATAGACATTAACTGTCCTCTCTCTGGATTGTATTCTTTGGTCTTTTGGGGATTTTGGAGAATTCTGAGGTTGGAAAAATCTGCATTTTGGTCACAGGGTTAGTAAAGATACCTAGTATCTGCCTTCATTAAGCTTATTTAATTTTGCTTTCACCATTAGAATAGTGAAAAAAAAACCAAACCAAACCAAACAAAAACCCCCACCAACCATAAACGTGTGCTAATTGATGTAAAAAATGTGGTCATTTCCAGAGATTATATTGTCCTATATGGGGATGAGAAAAGGCAACAAAACCATTTATTGCAGGACATTGAGGCAGCAAGAAGTGTGAACTGCTTCTTTCTTGGTTCAGTCAGCAGAATACATCTAATCCCAGAGACACTTCCTCACATACATCTCTGGCCTTATATTCTCTATGCAGTATTGAACCATGCACATGTATTCATTAGAAATTAATGATAAATATAATTCATTATGTTTGAAGTAATAGATGAAAGACAGTTTACTTTCAGTTAACTTCAATAAATTGAAAGTGCAAGTTTAGTTCCTGTAAGTAGTCTGATAAAAAGAATTTAGCCCTAGGTTAAAGGTGACAAAAAAATAAAAAGTGAAAAATCCTGTATATTGTCCAATTGCATGCTTTGTTTCAAAATTCAAAATCAAACCAGATTTTTATTTCCTGTTTTGGTGCCCTCAATAAACATATAACTAACAAAAAGCTTCTAATTAAGTGTATCTTAAGAGTCAAATATATCTCAAGAGCCAAAAATTCAATAGGATATCTTCAGTATTTTTTTTGACATTCCAAGAGATTTCAAAAGCAGGTGGGGAGAATAATATTGCCGTAACATACTCAATTTTCTTCTGTGCTTGATTTACTTCAAAAACAAAAATTCACAATACTAGTGGTGAGGACAACCATCACAACTTACCAGCAAAGATGATCAGATATGCTGGTTGGGAAAATATTGAATATAGTATTTTGTTAGTGATATCCTTATTAATATGTTTCCCTATATCTAATGCAAAAAAAATCTTTTACAGCCATTTAATTAAAAGAATTTTCTTGTATTAGGCAGTTAATTTTACAGGTAATATTTGACCACATTCTCTGAACAGGAGAAGGAACTATAGACATTTACTGCAAGAAAATGATTTAACATTTTCAGCCGAACAGGCAAAGTAAAAAAAAAAAAAAAAAGTAGATGTGAATTTTTATCAGTCATATGATTAATTTTATTGAAAATTCTTGAGACATAGCTATATTAATGAAATCAATTGTCCAGTTGTAAGTACTTCAGAAAAAAATTATGCTTCCCTGTGTGGAGACATATAAATATCTGAATGTACTGAGACTCCAACCCTGTTCTCTCATTATATGAATGTAATGAAACAAACAAAGGAAACAAATAAGGACCCCAGAAGTGGGCACAGAACTCCAGATGTGGCCTCATTACATCCGTAGACGGGCAGGATGACCTCCCTCACCCTGCTGGCAGTGCTCTTCCTAATGCACCCCAGGGTACCATTGGTCTTCTTGGCCACCAGGGCACACTGCTGGCTCATGGATGGCCTGTGGTCCAGCAGAGCCCCCAGGTCCTTCTCTCAGAACTGCTTCCCAGCAGGTCAGCTCCCATGCTGTATGTATATATGGTGTATACTTCTGTAAATACATATCTTTTGTAAAGCATCTGTCTATTTTTCTATGAAACAGTTATAAATGTTCTTTCTCTATACCTTTGTGATGAATGACACCTCCCCTTTCTTTTCTCAAATCCTTTAATCAGTGGTAATTGGGGCAATATTTTTGCCCTTTTTCTTTTGTTTCCACCATTTTCCCACCAACACTTTTCTTTAACAAAATTGTGAGAGACCTGAATTTCTGAATTCTTTCTGAATTCTGGATATCTATGACTTCATCTTTTTTCCTTCATTTTCCTTTGTCTACTTCTACTATATGACCACTTTTTCCCTGAACTATTTTCTGCATTATTATCCCAAGTTATATTTTTGTCTATTGCACATCAGTCTTTCAAATGAAGGTGTATACCTCCTTTTCTGCACTTAGTTTAATTCAGAACTCTGAAGTAATGCAAAGCCATTTTATTTGGCTCAATCCTTGAACATGACAGTATGATCTGCAATTTTTTTTTTTTTTAATAATTATTATGATTTTTTGTTCCCTTTCCTTTTTTCCTCCCTGGGTGGTATTATTTGCATAGTTTTTGCTAGAGAGCTAGAACCTGAGAATGTGGAACCAGAAAATTATTAATTTCTATAATGTTTATGTTCTTTTCCCATGTTTTGGAAAAACATGGAAAATTAAACATGGAACATTTTCCATGTTTTGTTTTATTGGTTAGTCTTCTGAATGATCCATCAAAAAAGGATGGTTGAAATTCAGTTTGAAGCCAAATGCTGAAGAAAATGCACAAAAATTAAAAGTTTTCTTGGAAAACCAGGGGAAATAGCATCCGTTTTTAAATTGACTACATGCCTAGATGGATGTAGATTCTAGTCACGTATTGTTCTCATCCTTGTATTTTGTCTCCTTTTCAAATAAGGCTTTTAAAAACTGAAAACAATATGTTTAAGCACAATCAGATGAATTCTTTAGCCATAAATATGAAAGTGAAAACTAATCTCTTTTCTGTAAATTATCTGGCATATATCTCCTATCAAGCCTTTGAAATGTTTGGTGCAACATGACTTCCTTAAAGACATGACTTAAAAAGAAACTGTAACTCTACTTCTGGTTTATCTTCTGCTAAATATATATATATTTTAAAGTTTATTTGGAGTGTTTTTTTCTGAATGAGTTGTGCACATACACATAAAAACTTTGGATTTTATTGCATTACAGTATCTTTACATAAGTGCTTTTATGCTGAATATTTACCATACATATCCTAGATATCAGTATAATTTTTGGAGACCACTGACTTCTCATCCTGAGAAAATAACTGCCATAGTGAGAATGACCTGTGTTGAACCTCTTGCTCCAAGGTCCTGATTTTTATCCAGATATATGATCAAGCGTCTCTTTTAGGAGACGTAAATATGTGTTTTCATCAATGGAGTTAATGGCAACTATGTTCACACAAATTCTGAGATAGTTTCTAGTGCAATTTAGAACAGGCAACTGACTAAAATGATAAAGGAAAGCTCTTGAGAATGGAAACAAAGTTCTTAATGACTTTATGCCTTTGCAGATGTACAACATCTGTCTCAGCTTCTTTTTTTTTTCTCTTTTATCCTCAGTGCAGACATATTTAGAATATACAAAAAAATCTTGAGGGAAAAGCGAAAACTTTATAGGAAAAAGGAAATTGCCTTGAGTAGAGGTATATCCAATTGAAGGGAATTTGACCACTTTTAATGTAGCCAAACCTGGTTCAATGCATTGAGAAGACCATGACAGCAGCTGAAATGTGTGCGAAGACCTTGATCCCAGATTTAATTTCCCACCTCCCTCTAGGAACGATATAGATGCAAGAATTGTCTTTCATTGTTCAGGTAAAGAGAGTGACTGGCTGGAAGTGAGAGAGTGAGTTTGTGACCCTCTGAGACAGAACAGGTGGTCATATCTCCTAGGGAATTAATATTTTCTGCAGTAGCCACGTATCATTGTTAGATCCTGAGACCCTGCAGTAAATTCTTTCATCTGTTTTCATTTTTTTTGTAGAAGGAAACTGAATGGAAAATAACAACAGTGATTGGCATTTTGATTGCAGAAGTGCTCAGATGTTAGAACACACTAACATTGTCTAACTCAGGTCTTTGTGACCTTGCTTTTGTTCCATGCATGTCCAAGTCTTTGTTTACAGAATTTATGTTCTACTGAGCTTTAATAGGTAATCACAAATGTAAGAATTGTTATAATTTGAATATTTGGCTTTTGACACCTCGTTTACATTTTTAAACATGTTTTAATTATGAAGCTATGTATGCAGTAAAAAATCTGGAGGTCTTTAATCTTTCAGGAAGAAATGCAGGATTGCAAAGAATTAAGGCTATGGGATAATACGAATAGCTTTGGTTAAACCTATGTAAATTGCTCACTGACTTTTAAACTGGAATTTGTGCCCTAGGTGTGTAGGTCCGTTCTGACCCTCACTTATACTGTCTTTGAAATGGAAATTTTCAGTTGTTAGCTCTAGACAGCTTTAAAGGCTTGACTGCCAACACTGAATTTCTCTGAAATATTTGATTTGAATCATAAACTATCCCTGTAAACAGTCTCATCATTTTGTTAGAAATCATGTCTCTTTTGAAATGAGTTTCTGTCTATAAACCTCTTTGATGTGTTGCTTGGGTGTGGGGAATTCCTTAAAACATTTAATTTTTTTATCTGGTAAAATTTAGTACTTAAACTCAGTGATTTGGTAACTCATTAAAATAAATTTATTTCTGCAGTAATATCCAGTAATTACTTTAGAAAATAATTTCTCTGTAGATTTTTCTGTCTACACATATATTTATCTTGAAATTACTGCAAAATCACAGAATCACACAGAATGGTCAAGGTTGGAAGAGACATCTGTAAGCCACTTTGTCCAGCTCCTTGTTAAAGCAGGGATATGGCTAGAAAAAACTAATATTCACATATTTGGCATGCTAAGGAGTGACTTAATTGGATTAGTTAGTTTCTGTGAAATAGCACAACAGAGGAAAAAGCAGACTACACATAATGTAGGAAAAAAATTTCCAAGTTATTTGTTCTTCTGAATGTAGGAAAGCTACATTATAGTCCAGTGAAACACTGAGCTGGTACATATCCTTCACCTGTATCCAGAGACTGACTTAAAACACCCAACAAACAGGGTACTGACAAATTTTGGGACAAATGTTTTTGATTTCTAGCTCTCTCAGCTAATGTCATGCTCAACTGGGGCCTGGCATAAAGGCTGTTAGAATATTAGAATGCCCTTTTTTGTTATTATTTTACCTTTTTAAAATTATTTTTTCCTAGTATTTGGAATTGTTAGTATAATAATTAAATAAATAAAAATTAAAATGCTGATTAGAATTATACTTAAGAATTTGCACCATAGCACTTTGTTCGGTTGGGAAGTGCTAGTCACCTAATCTAAAATATTTCTGGAAAGCATAATAATTAAATCTTAATTATGACTTGCTCATTAGAATTAGACACAGGGTACTAATGTTTTTAAAACTGATGACTATTTGATCCATTTGTCTACCTTATTCCAGATATTTCAAGAGTTTAACAGAAAATTCCGAGAACCTAGCAGCACACTGCTTTGTATAAAGAATGCTGCTTACTTCAACAGGCAATGATTAGGTATAGGATATGAAAGAAAATGTTCATGTGTTCCCTGACACAATTTCATTACCATGGACAAGCTATGTTGCTCCTTACTACAAACCCTAGCTTTAAAAAGTTCATGTTGAGGCCATCATGCCAAATGTACCTGATTTACAGCCATGCTTATTAAAATCTGTAATAAAAATTCCATACAAGAAAAAATATATGAAGTTATTGTAAAGGGAATATTTGTTACCTTGGTAACAAATAAAATCTGTATTACTATTGTGTATTTTATTTTCATTGAAGAATTGAATCCTTTCCAATTATTGTGTGGGATGGGAAAACAGTAAACAAGGTTGTAAATCTCCAGAATTTGTTTCATGGTAATAGTACATTAAACAGGCAACTGGTATTCTCTATGCATTGAAGTAGAACTACTATGACTCACTACTTTATAATTATGTGAGGATTATTAACACAACAGGAGAAGTAAATTGGCTACTCAGCACAAGTATCACTCTGTGTCTTAACTAATTGCATATATCCTAGGTTAGCCGAGCTAGTCTGATCTCCCATTGTGCTGGGAATTGAGAGACATACATAAAAATTGTAATAATTTACAAGGTAAAATTGATGTTGAAAATTATAGAGGTTCTCAGAGGATTATTCAAATTGTTTGATATTTTTAATATTTTTTGTGTGTTTTTTTGCTTAAAAATCATCATAGCAAATAAATTTTTTAAGTTTAAGAAATTTTAAAAAAACACAGCACCCCAAAATAAAACATAATCCTATGGGATCTAACTGAAATTTTAAGTCTTATCACTGGTATATATCTTAGGTGGCAAATAAGTTTGTTAAGGTGAATGAATATTCAAATCAGTATTGAAATATTAATATACCTTTATTTCTTCTGACTATCTGCTAAAATCTCATATAGTCCCAGTGAGATGACAGATTTTGAACTAAATGCACATTTTAGAGGATGTGTCTGCACAAGTATATCAAATAAATATAAAAATGTTCTGATATTTGATGTAGTTTTAGGGAAGTAATGTAAATGTAAAAAAACATGTCACAAATTAGAGACATGCAAATGATAGAAATGCAATAATACTTAAAGAAACATGCTGCTAAATGGTGTGAACTCCTTCTCTGGTTCTGGAAAGACCAGTGTGTAAAAAAAATGGTTTGTTGAGTAGTCTTTGAAAGAGCTTCCAGGAATAATGTACACATGTGCATAAAAATATGATCCTATGGCCCTCTATGTAGCAAATTGCCTGTGGAAGCAGAAGTTGTCCAGCTGATTATAATGACTTCATATGCAAAAGATCAATTTAAGAATCAACTTGGCTGTGTATGTATAGATCTTATGACATTAATTAATTTTGATATAATGATATGAATAAATTTTCTGTCATGTAGTTTTGTCTAGATCCTGAGAAAAGCTCAGTTGAAGGGCTACATATGTAAACGAGTCTTTTAGGATCATGAGTCTTTAATCTATCCCAGTTCTAATCACAACTGGAAATAGTTGTAATGTTCCTTGGCTAACTAAATTTAGTATAATAAACATGTCATGAAAAGTAAATAAAGGCAAATATTTTGTGTATGTACACTGGTGTACATTCTCACTTTCATCCTTGCTTTTAGTAGCAAAAAAATAAAATGTCAAACACCCTGTTTGTAAAACTCCATCAGTGGTCTATATACACAGCCAAATACAGAGCATTTCCATCCACAGTATCAAAGAAGACAGGAAAATATCACAAATTCATAGTTATGTTATGATTTTTACCAAAAATATTTATTTTGTTTACTCTGTGTTTTATACAATTTCTTTCTTCATTATTTAGTACATAAAAGCGTTGAATTGAAACACCTAACATTACATATGAAAACAGAAAAATATAATTTTATTCAAGGTAAGTGTCATATGTGAAGAATAAAACACATTTTTCAAAACCTTTGTCAAATTTGTCAAATTTGTTTTGCGGAACATTAGCTGTGCTAGTTTTGTGTAGGATTTAGTTGACTTTTCTCAGAGCAGACCACATGGTGCTGTGTTCTATATTTGCTGTTAGTTCAGGGATACTTTAATCATAGCAGAGAGGAGCTTGCCCAGAATCAAGGCCTTTTCTGCTCCTCATGCTGCCCTGCCAGTACATGGGCTGGAGGTGCACAAGAAGATGGGAGGGAATAGAGCTGAGATGGGTCATTAGTGTTTGAGCTCACCATGGCCCCATGCCATATGGCATTGTGCTTGGCAGTAAAAACTGAGGGAAGGGAGCAACGAGGGACATTTGGGATGGCATCTGTCTCCCCAGGTAACCATTAGGTGTGATGACAACCTGCTTTCTTAGACATGGGTGAACACCTGCTGGGAGAGTCTGCGAGGATTGTTGGCTGGAAACTCTTGGTGTGTGTGAGAGCCGGGCAGGCCGGGCCTTGCCCTGCTGAGGCGAGGCCCTGCCCGCACGGCCCAGCCCCGGGCCCGTGTCCCAGCCCCGCCGCGGCCGCCAGGCCCTGGCACGCCGGAGGCCGCGCTCCACACCCGGCCCTGCAGCCCCAGCCTGGCCGGGCAGTGGCCGAGTGACCGCGAGTCCCAGCCGGGGGAAGGGCCCAGCAAGGCCAAAGGGTATTTAAACCAAAGCCTGCGGCAAGCACGCGTCCTGAGCCTACCTCCTCTTGGAAATTCTGTCAGCTGAACACCACTGGAACCAGGACTGCTAGCTATATTAGTTCTTTTCTACATATTTTCAGGCCTCACTTTATTCTTTTTCTAATTCTCCCCTGTCCAATTTTAGAGTTTGTTAAGTTGAATGGGCTAAGTTAATGCTTTGAGAAGTGTTTTGTTGAGTTGAAATGTTCATTGAATGTCACTCTACACTTTTGCCTGTGTTCTTCAATTTCCAAAGTTGCCTGCAACTTTGTAGTTGCCTGTTGTGTAATTTTGACCTCTTGAGAATATCTTGTCACTCTTTCTCCTGAGCATCTCACCAAGAGTATCTGGACAACTGTAAGCCCTTTTAAAAGTCTCATTGAGCAAGTATTTTGGGGCCTTATAACTGCCTACCCATGAGAAGTGGTGAATTAATTCCTTACTTTCTTTTTTTTCTGTGCACAGCTTTTTCTTCAGCTACTAAGCTGTTTAACCTACAGTGCAACTGTAGATCTGTTTTCTCTTTAGCACAATTTTAGTACATTATGACTGAATTTCTTAGATAATTTCTTTGAATCTGCTGGTGTAAATTCTTTCAGTGCTCTTATTATTCAGAATAAATTAAGTATCTCCATGGTTTATAGATGGGGAAATATTTCTCCCAAGTTTGTTAGTTGAATCCTAGACAATAGATTGTTGCCACAAAGAAATTGGTTGCTGCATTTTGGGAGGTCTGGAGATAAAATGGATTTTTGCAGTTCAGTCATGGGCATGTTCACTCTATTCTCTTAAATAGAGAATCTTCAGGCACATATCTTTGTAATTTTTATGGGGTTTTTTAATACTTTCAGTCATTCTGGATATCATCATTCCACAGGAGGGATATATGTATAGTGTTTTTTTGCAGGGGGGGTGGGGTTTGTTTGTTTTTACCATGACATAGATTTACCCAATAATGAATTTTAACAGTATAGAGAGCTTGAGGCAATGGCAGGTTTCTTATTAAGAAAAGCTGACATAAAAAAGAAAAAAAAACCCTCAAAGGTAATTTTCTTAAGTAGATGTATATTATAGATTAGATTAAAAATTCTATTATTAATGGCAATGTGTAGTTTATTGCTTTTAGAAATATATTTTTCTTACTAGAAATATCCCTTACATAAGGGATAAGGTAAGATATATCATGTGTCTTACCTTACATAAGGTAAGACAACTACCATAAGACAACTACAATACCTATAAAAGATCCTGAATTTTCCTTCTAAAATTAAAATTTAATTTAGATTAAAAAATAATAAGAAGAAAAAAACCCTGACTCTCTATGTAACTAGTACATGTAATAAGCACTTAGAATGCATGGGTTTATATATAGAAGAAAATATGCTTTGTTTCTCTTGTCAGTAACAGAAGCCAGAAGTGAAAAAAATGTATTTAACTGTATTATAAGCCTTCACAATTTGTTTTATTTGAAATTACTCTTCAGGCTTTTCAAATGTATTTTTTTCAGAGCTGTCCTCTTGTAGCAGTAATTTTTTACTAAATGGGGCATTTATCTGATTTTGCATCTTCAACAATTCCTCCAGATGAGCATATTCCCATGCACAAATTTAAAAGCACTAACTCAACTTTATCTGTTTGAAGTGTCCTCCTCTATCATCAATATTCACTGAATAGTAGGACCAAAGATTGGGGTTTTTTTCAGAAGTACAACCAAGCTTTTATTCAACTCTGTCAAGAAAGCTATACTTCTGGGTCTCAAAAATATCACAGAATATGCTTCTAGGCAGCTAAAAAGAATAAACTAAACTAATAAAATAAAATAGCTCTGAACTACACCCAAAAAACCCAATTATGTATTTTATTTGCATGGGTCTTTGAATATATCATGCAATAATAGACCTATAACAGGAAAAAAGCTTTGTAGAACTCTTGCAGGCTCTGCCAGTATTTTGCTGCTTTGCACATAGATTAATTTGCAGTTTTGTTTAGCTCTGAGATCCTCCTGCTATGTACCTTTCTTATTCTTTATCCCATGTGCTCTTTCTTTTGGTCAACAGCTCTACTTTGTAGGCAATTTTGTTAAGGAGGTAAGATCAGCCTTACCTGTTCAAGATAGACATGACTCCGGCTGTGACCATGACTATGTTTGTGTAGGGAAGAGTTTGACTATGGCTGCCATATATGTTTATTTCTCCTAAAATGCTGCTTTCATCCCCAGCCCAGTGAAGCACTCAAACATGATGTACCAGGTACCTTTAAAATTGACCAAAATCACGCGTAAGATTCAAAAGGAAGTGCAAACTTACATGACAACTTAGAGATGTTTTCTGGTAATTCTTCCCTATTTTCCCAATAATTGTCTGAGTTTTTTTTTTTTTAGGCTACTACTGCTTTCATGAAGTAATTTTTTTATAAGCTGAAGGTCTTCCTCTTGAGTGATAACACTCAGTTCAGAACTCATGGCTTCATAAGTGAAACTCTAATTTGTTTTACCTTTGAGTTTACCTATTTTAGGAGTAGAGTGTTCAGCTCAAGGTCAGAAAGAGATCATGAACATGACTTGCCTATGACTTCTAACAATGACACAATTAATTGATTGTGTCTCTATTATAACTGAAGAAATGTAAATAACCTCTCAATTAGGATTTATCCACATTAGAACAAAAATTGCAATAAAGAGTTGCTATTAGACAAAATATTGCTTCTAAAATGTACAGCATCATTTGCTATGTTTGGTACATTGATTTATAGATATGATTTACAGCTGTATATATGAATACAGTTATTTTCCTGGCTATACCAAGTCCTTTCCTGATATACATGTGGTAGTTGCACACCTATCAATCTTAAAATTCTAATGCATTGCCAAACTGTCCTCTACTCCTTTTACAGAAAAAAACAGTTTTAATTTTTTTTTTATTTTAGATCTCTCTATGCAAATATATTATAAGATGTAGAGGAAAGGGGAAGGGAAAATCTAAAGTTAATTTTTTATTGTCATTATGTGATTTTTTGGGGGCGTTTTTAGTTTTGGGATTTGTTTTTACCAAACAACACATCCAATTAGTTTTTTTACCTCAGCTTTCCACTCCTATACCTGCATTGGCTTCTTAAAGACAAAAATATAATGTTTGGGGGTGAAAATTTTATAAACAAGATTATTTAAGTAAATTTTTTCTCTTTCCACTTCTTGTTAATTTACTTGTTTATTAATCTAATTGTTCTATTTTTCTGTAGTACACACGATGACACGAAGTTACACAGTAGAGGATAAGGTGAACTGCAATGCAGAAATGAGGAAGAGGAAACAAGCAAATGTTAGAGATTTTCTTGAAGATAATTTACCACTCAGACTACAGTGTTTCAGTTAACAGATAGAATATACAGTACAAATATTTCTTAGTTTTGTTTCTTGATCTAAGCCAAGACTTGCATTCACTTTTTCTCCTTACAGGTAGCTTACAAAAAGTTTTGTATTACAATATGGACAGTAAACACAGAGCTATAAAACTAGTTACATTTTTCCACGTTGGTATCTTTTTCCAAACATTTCAACAGTAAATTAGCAAATGACAGCAAAACAGAATAACAGTGCTGCATGGTCAATACAGTCCTCACACAAATTAATTTCAACTTTAAAAATTCATTTTAACCAAAGTTTTACTCAGACATAAAAGCTCATATTGGATTACACTTTTCTTAAAATAATATTTTAACAAGAAATCTGATTTGCCACTACCAATATAAATTTCTCTCCTGCACAAAATTTTTGCATGTTCAAAATTAATTTTGTTGGCTTGCTCAAATAAACATTAATAAATCATTTAATAGGGAAAGGAGACATGGTCACTTCATTTGTGTAATTGTATTTGAAAGGGTTACAAAAGTGATGATCCTATAAAATTTAAATCAAGCTTATGGGTCTGAATTTCAAAATTAGCAGCCCTTGAAGGAGCTGTAGTTTGCATGCTGCCCTTTAGATGTTGCATCTGAACAGGTTCAGAATTATCTATCATTGAGAAGTATGGAATGAAGATCCTGGAACTAGTTTTTAAATAAACTCTGAAAAACAAAGGAATTCTGAGAATGACAAGTTAACTATTTGATGTCAGACTGACAATCATCCTTCCTTTCTTGTCTTGTCTCATTTCTGTGACATTGTAATCTTGGCCCTCACACCATCACAAGAAAAGGACTATTTAATTTCTAAGTGATCATTAATATATTTTAAATTTACGTTTAATTTCCTAAAAGCAGTAAAACTGTTTCCCTTTTTGCCTTCTTTAACCTGAAATTTTTGAGGCTTGCTACTTACCAAACAAGACAAGATGCTGCTCCAAAAATGTCTTGGTATTGCTATACAGTTAGTTTCCATTCTCTATCACACCACTTGTTAATTTTTTTTCTTTCTGTGTTGACCTGACAGCTATAAACACGCATGACCCAAGAATACAAAAGAAGCTGGATTTTTCCTTAAAAAAACAAAGGAGAATAAGATAATTAAAGAATAAGATACTTAATAAAAGTTTTAAAACTCTATTTTAAAATACATGAGTTATTTTAAAACACAGAATCACAGAATATGCTGAGTTGGAAGGGACCCACAAAGATCATCAAGTCCAACTCCTGGTCCTGCGCACCGCCATCTCCAGGAATCATCCATGTGCCTGAGAACACTGTCCAAACTCTTCTTGAACTCATCAGGTTGATGCTGCGAGCACTTTCCTGGGGAACCTAGACACCCTCTTGGTGAAGAATCTTCTTCCTAATATCCAAAGTACGCCTCCACTGACACAACTTCAGACCATTCCCTCAGGTCCTGTCACTGGTCACCACAGAGCAAAGATCAGAGCAGAGATCCCCTTCCCCTCACAAGGAAGTTGTAACTGCAGTGGGGTCTGTCCTCAGTCTCCTCCAGGCTGAACAGACCAAATGGTCTCAGCTGCTTCTCCTACAGCTTCCCTCAAGGTCTTTCACCGTCTTTGTAGCCTTTGGTCACTCTCTAATAGTTTAATGTCATTCCTATATTGCAGTGCCCAAAGCTGTCCCCAGCACTGGAGCTGAGGCTGCCCCAGCTCAGAGCAGAGCAGGACAATCCCCTCCCTTGCCCAGCTGGTGATGCTGTCCTGACCCAGGACAGGGTTGTCCCCTCCTGGCTGCCAGGGCACTGCTGGCTCATGTTTAACACATCACTGACCAGGACTCCCAGGTCCTTTTCCCTGACACTGCTTCCCAGTGTCTCATTCCCCAGTCTGTCCATACATCCAGGGCTGCCCCATCCCAGCTGCAGAACCCAGCACTTTCCCTGTTGAACTTCATGTGGTTGGTGATTGCCCAGACCCCTGATTTGTCAAGGTCTCTCTGCAGGGTCTCCCTGCCCTCGAGGGAGTCAACAGCTTCTCCCAGTTTTGTATCATCTGCAAACTTGCTCAATATCCCTTCCAGTCCTGTGTCCAGGTCATTTAGGAAGAGCACAGAGCTGAGGATGGGGACCTATGGAACCCCATCAGTGACAGGTCCCCAGTTTGGTGTCACTGTAACCCTTTGTGCCATGACTCAGTGCTTCACTCATCCCAAAATATGTTTATCCAGCTGTGGGCTGCACATTTTATCCAGGAAAATCCTGTGAGAGACAGTGTCGAAGCCTTTACTGAAATCCAAAATGATCAAATGTCTTCCCTTACTCAGGTGGGTTACTTTGTCATAAAAGGAAATCAAGTTTGGTGAGCAGATTTTTCCTCTCATGAAGCTGTGTGGGTTCTGAGCAATTATTTTATTGTCCTTTAGGTGTTTTTCAGTACCTCCAGAATAATCTTCTCCATAACTTTACCAGGCACTGAAGTGAGACTGATGGGCCTGTAGTTTGTGGAAATTTTTATAAGCTTAGTTTAACACTGAATTAGAACATACAAATTTCTGAAAGTTCATTTATAGGAACTTTATATATGACATGAAGTATTACTATGGTTTCATATATTTTCAAATATTTTCTAGGCATCTTGACACCAGATTTATTTTAAGGAATAAAGAAAGTAAACAGCTATTTTCAGTGCTAGTTTTAAGGAATCACAGCTCATGGAGAGCAATGTATTTTCTTTAGCAGATAATCCAACCAAGCAAAACATACATGAGACAGAATCTATGAAGTAAGCTTTAGTACTCAAAGACCTATGCTGATCCTTCCTTTCCCTGACATTCTTTCCCTAACCTGAGCAACATCATATTGAGTAGAACTACAAGCTTATCTGAGGGTACAGTCAATTAGTTTGTTAAGCAAGAGGTTCTACTAAACTCTAAAAAAAATGCCTTAATTTCTACTGCAGTCTCATTTCTTTCCTTCCTCTTGAGCAAGGTGGATGCCAGCTAGTGAGAATTATCTCCCCGTCTTTTTTGGTTAAAAGATGATTTACAAAACTGTGAAACAGCTGGTCTTAATCAGAGCAAACCAGTGAGTTTTCAGGCTTGCATCATGAATATAAAGGCTCACACATCAGACTCTTGGCTAAAGCAGTACAATATTTTTATGAAATTATCAGTAGTTTCAGTTACCATTGATTTATCATCATTAGTGGGATAAGTGATACTCTTGCATTTTTAATGAAATAAAACCCCAAGCCTTGACTTCCATAAAATGCCTACAGTCCTCCATTTTTGTGAAGTACTGATATTGCAAATCAGAAACCTCTATAACAGAGGTAGACTCTGGGGGCTCTAATGGAAAAGGAAATGTTCTCACTTGACTTTAAAACAATGGCAATATATTGTTCATGTTTGGACAGACACTTCCCATCCCATCTCTTTTGCTCCAAACCCTTGGGTTGCACAGGCTAGCAAAGTAGTGTAATATCAGAAATAATAAGGGGAAAATAATATTAACTCATCCTTTGTATAAGAGCCAAAATAAAACTTCAGCAGCATGTAATGAGGAATAAAGAGATCCACCTTTCATTTAGAAAGGTGGAGGAATAAAGCTGCTATATAAGTGGCTCCCTATTGGTGCATTTATATGCAGGTCTCCTAAGCTTATTCTAGAATCATAGAGGCTGAACACTGGAAAAAAAATTCGCTTTTACATGTTTTCTTTCTTCCTTCATGGGAAAAAAGGACTTTTCCAGTGTTATTCTCATGTAAACATGTTTTCTGTAGGGAACTATGTCCCATGAATTTTTGTTTTTATTTGTTGTCTATTACTTCAAATGCTCACACAAATTTTAACCCTCTGCTTTGTGAATTCCATGCTAACTTTGAGTCCAGGCTTTTTTGCGCTGTCCTTGTGGGTATCAGGTGGGTATCTCCATTTAAGGAGAGAATTTATGAGAAGTTTAGGAACTTGCTAATATCTCCCCATATCTGGAGAAATTTTTCATATCTGGGGTGACTGCATGGATGATGGAGGGACGTAGTGAATAAAAAAAAGTGGTTTTAGTAAGTGAAGTTCAGTGTCTGTGGGACTCAAAAGCCCTTACCTAACCTCCTGTCAAGCTGGTAGGTACTGGGGGAGATTCTGGCTTTGCCTCCCCAACACTCCTGACTTTGCTCAAATACCTAAATATTCTGTTATCATACATTTAAAACTGATCTTTTACTTACTCTTTCAGTCTTGTGTTAATTTGTTTTCACTGTGGGAGATTAGGATGTATATGGGAAGAAATCTAGTTTATTACAATCCACAACCATTACTAAATCACAAAGCACAGAAATCAATACCCCAAACCTGAGTGAAAACAGCACACACTTGGTTGCATTAAAATGCACAAAACCTGCACCTTTTAGTGTTACCTTTGCTCCAAAGTGAATTTGCTTTTGCTATCTTATCATACCAGCTTTTTTCCCTCCCACTCTTCCCCCAGCCCAACATGTTTGTTGGCTGTGACTAGAGCTCAAGATGGTGTAAAACCAAAAGCAGTAATTGCATGCAAGGGTGGGGGGAGAACCCCTGAGCATAATTGGATAAAAATGGTTCTGTGATCCCTTAAAGGGGGACAAACACTTCAGTTGCTGATTGGCACCAGAAACAAACCTTTGCCCTGAAAACAGAATTGAACCCAACTGCCTGGCAGACATATTAATTTTCTTCTCAGGGGAAAAGTAAATGGATTATTCAGGAGTTTTATGCTTATCAAGCAACTAAGACAGTCTAAAGCTATTTGCTTTCCAATTTTTGTTTACATGTGATCAGGACATGAGGTTAAAAAGACATTTATATAACAAAAGCATTTATAAATTCTGCATTTTGAATCAGAGACTTCTTTCTGTGTCTTATACTGCCAATTCATCTGCAAAGTAGGTATTAGCAAATTGCCTGTAGGGTTATATTTTTAGTGCTATATTTTTAGTGCAGCATTAAAATACCTCTTTAGATTTTTGTAACAGCAGGGAAAATTTTCATTTCCATCTATTACCCCCAAATAGTTTACCATCACATTTACTTGTTATTAAATCTGATAAATTTAAGGATGTTCAAATTTTTCTGCATTATAACCATTTTATTTGTTACATTTTTGCAACTCTATTATTAGGCAGATGGTTAGAGTCTTAATTCATTCTGGATACTAAGGGGTTCATTTTTCTTGAAAACTGAGTCCATTAGATAGCTATTTGTATATTTTATTTTATTTTATTTTATTTTATTTTATTTTTCTGAAAAATCAACCCCAAAAAAATTACAAAAAACTCAACAAAAAAGCCTCACAAGAAAACCACATCAAGCCGTACAGATAAGAAACCATTGCTGTGGATGTTTTGTCTACTATTAGTTTTGAACATATGACACTACAGAATTAATGCAAAGTTCTTATAAATGACCACAGAATCTTCTTTCAGTGTGAGACATTCCCCACAGCTTGCCTTGCAGATAATAACCTACCTGCTTTGTACAAAAGAATGCTGCTCTCTAGTGGAATATGGGAAAAGATTCCATGACCTCACCACATAGCTTCCTCTGCCTGCATTCTTCGCTTTTTGCAGATGAAAGGCAGCTTAGCTTTGTCCTAGAGTTATGACATGTTATGATATATGGCTACAATTACTGTGATACTATACTGTGAAGTGGATTTTCTTTTGTAATCAAGTAAGAGAATTTTTTTTCCCTGCAAATTCCTCTGTAAATTGAAACCAGTGTTTTTTCCTTTCTTTTTTCTTTTTTTTTTTTTTTTTTTTGAGAATCCTGATGTCTATATCAAGAGTGTGGAACTAATAACTATTTAATTTACAGGGGAACTCATAACAATTTAGCTGGCATAAGGTTAATTTGGGAATGATTAATAGCTACATTTCTACAGCTGGAAATTCTAATAATCTCTCTGGAATTTATAGTGATAATATTTTATATTCAGGTTTTGCTTTCTGTTGTGATCATTGCCTTCTTTGGAGTGTGAAAGGTTTTCTGAAGCAGGGATCAAGTTGTACAAATCGTTCAATACATTCTGTCTGTCTCAGCGGGTGGGACACTATGAAAACACACAGGCATGCACGAAATGTGGTGCTTTCAGTTTCCTTCCTCCAGGGCTAGTTGTAGATCTGTCATCTGTTTGGCTAGACTTGATGGGATCAGGGCTCCTTTGACAGCATTAATCGCTATCACTACTCACAGCAAGCCTGCAAGCTAGTGAATTGACATGCTGGACATACTTAAAATAGGCATGTAGTGCAATACTGAAATGAACCTAGCCTGGAATGTGCTGTAAGTGTGCATTCAAAACAGGCATACACTGCTTTGAGGTATTACAATGTTAAACCTGGAGCCAGCTGTTTTCTGAAGATTTATTTTCAACATGTCTTGTCCCTTAGGCACTGGAAAGTAACTTAAAACATCATCTGCAAAAGAGCTGGTTAGCCAATGCCTGGAGTGCCTGGTTCATGTTTTGTTTTCTTGAAATGGAGGCAGTCACACTAGGTTAATGCAGGAATTTTCTGAATAGTACCTCACTGAATAGCTGTTTAAGACACCCAGTTTTCAGAATGAAAATAGAGGTGTATAGAGAGATCTGTAAATATATACAATTTTTTTTCCTTAAAAGAAGTGAGCTGCAACAGTTATAAATCACACCTCCCACCCCTCCCAAACTGAACCAAACCAAAAGAACCACAAAATGCAGTAAACAAAAAAAGGCCTCCTGAAGCAGTAAAGGAAAGTAATCACAGGAAGGCTGCCACTCTTTTCTGAAGAGTATCCTCACCATTCAAGTGGAGATTAGAAATTTAGAAATTTCTAAATATCAGTTTAGAGATTTGTGGGATGCCATAATTTATTGGCAACTATAGTGAAACCAATATATCAGAATAGCTCCTCTTCTGAGAAACTCAAAGCATTTGAAAATTGTTCTGTTTTATACTGCTGACTAGTCATTAACAACTTTGGAAAATTTTCACTAGTCAAATATTTTACAAATAGGAATCATTTCCACCTACAGTTTATTCAGTAATGTGGCATATTTTATTCAGAAAAATCTTCTATATTGCCACACCACACCAAAATGAAGGTTTTCTCTTTTGGCAAACATGGACAGCTATTCATCACTATGAAATTCTGCTGCCATCTATACTGGAAATTAATTCCTAAACTAGAACCAAGCCCCCCAGAATTGGTAAATTTATCATTGAAACATGGAGGGATTTAGGATGAAGAGATTATTGTCTTCTTTTATTGGCAAAAAAAAAGTTAAGGTAGAAAGACTAGAAGATGAAGTGTTAAAATTACTTAAGATTTGCACTGGCACTGGGAATAGAAGCCAGATACTTTGCCTCCTACTCCTGTGCATTAACCAGAGTATTATGCTTCTTTCCCTGGGATATTTACAGTCCTTCATTTCCACTGGTAATGGAAAGTTTTCCTGGGGGTGGGAAGAAAAACTATAAATGGAGAGTACAAACAAAACCATCTGGAGTGGAGGAAAACAGAAGCAGAAATCATCTGCAAAATCTGGTACAGTAATATAGAACAAATAATGAACTACGAGTATCATGCAATAATTTTAATGCATATTAAAGCACATTTAGCAGAGTGATCCTTGATAGTTCTCAGATGTCTTTAGCACTCAAATTGCAGGTTACAAAACACAGGTATTCATTGTGTGGCATGACAGCAATATTCAAGTTATACATCAAGGTTTTCACTGTGTAGTAGGTGATAACATAGGAAGACCATGGATTTCTGCTGAACAAACTTTCCATACATGGTGTTACTACTGGAAATGTGGTTTCTGATAGAGTGAGAAAAAATTCCTTCTGCTTCAATACAAAATATTGACACTTTCTTATTGGCTCAGTAATTATCAATAATTAATTGGGATGGAAGATTGTGAAGCACATTAAACATAATAAACACTAGTTAAGTGCCAAGTAATATTGTTATTGATTTACAGTACCTTTTGCAAATATCAGAGCTTTACAGAATAAGAAAAACAATTATTAGTTGGCACATGTTGGTTTTATTTTTTAAAGCTGAGTTGTATGGGTAAATGACAAAATAGTTAGAGTGAAAAAATCTTTCAAGCCAACATTCAAAGGAAGTCAGGGAATTAGCTGTTCAGCTTTCATCTCAGAGAGTGCAATAAAATCAGAAACAGATGAGAAAAGCCACATTCCCTAGAATAGCACATAGTAAAGTTGATAGACGAGGTTATACATCAAAAAACTAATTATATGTTCAAGATGAACTTTGAAACGTCTTAAATAAAGAAGAGTAGAATCAAAATAGCCTTCATCCACATATCTTCTAGTCTTATGGGTCACAACGCTCTAGATATGCACATGAAAACATTTCTTTTCATATGGACATACCTCATATCTAAGTCCATAATGTCTCATATCTACATCAATAATTTCCATGGTACGAGCAGTGAATATGTGCATCAAATACACATGGTGGGAAAAAAACACTTGTTGTGTCCACAGCCAGACTGGAGATGGGGCTTTCAGAACACATGAAGACCCTCTAAAAAGATGCAAGTGTTTGCTAACTTTTAACTTGCTTTTGTTTTTCTTCTTCATTCCACTAATATCCATCCTAAAATATTTTTATATCAACCCTAAAAGTTTTCCCAAATGCACAAGAATTTTTAATGTGCATTTGGAAAAAGGAAATGCCAGAGATTTACATCCCATAGGGAGAAATGGTATATGCTTAAGTGCTAAATTTTACCTGGAGATACCTACTTCAAAAGCATGTGTATACAGGAAAGACTTGGATGTTACAGCTGCATCTACTCTAGTAGATACTATGATGATGATGATGAGATACTAGGTATCTACTCATACATAGTATGAGTCTTCTCATAGTATGACTTCTTGTACTATTTCTTCACAATATTTAATATACTGACCTTACAGACTACTTTGATAACTGGTATGACCTTGGGTAATGAAATATAAAGAAAAAGGACTGTTACACAATTATCAGACTGGGTCTTTGTCTCAGTTTTAGAAGACAGGTGTCTGCTAGGGAGGGCAGGAGCCTCCCTTGGAATGAAAGAATGTAGACCCCCTCCCTCCGAATTATTATAATTCTGAAATCAAGGGGCTTTCAGACACAGATCTGGGGATAGGAATAAGTTTTTTACTGGTATAACAAGGCAAACAAACAACAATAGCTACAGCATTAGCAAGAAAACAGAACCAGGGACCCCGGGACAGCCTCCTCAGCCAAGACAGGAAGAGATGGAGGAGAGGCTTTGCTTCACAAACCCTTCAGGCAGTCAGTCCCGGTGCTCCTGCAGGGCTCTGAGGAACACCCAGCTGGAACAGCAGGGATGAGCTGAGATCCTGGGCCGGTGGCTGAGGTGGATCAGCAGCTCCTGGCACTGCCACACGTCCCGGCAGGACAGGGGGTGTGAGGCCACCAACGAAGAGGGAAGAAGAAGAAGAAGAAGAAGCAGCTCCATCTGGGTGATGGCAAATTCCCTTCTCTCCGCTGCAACAGCTCCCAGCAAAGTGTCCTTCTCTGAAGATGAAGAAAAGCCCACCAAACTGTCCACCTTCATTTTTTCCTGCCCCCTTCCCACCCTGGGCCCAGCCGAACTCTTTGTCTTTTGTCAAGCACCCACCAAGTACTCACAGTTAGGTTGTCCCCGCAAATAATGGGTAAAAATTCCACAAGCAAGCCAGAACAACAAAAAAATAGTACACCTAACCCCCAACGGTCTTGTATTCAGAACTGTATCTCCAAGGTTTCTTGAGTCCACATTAGTGTTTTCAATTCAGGACAATTCAGGTGCTTTAGAGCAGAATTGTTCAGAGCTCCTGAAAATTTCCAGATCACAAGTTTGGAGGCATGTGCTAAATTCAATGGAAACATCAGATCAAAAGAAGGAGCTCTTGACTGTCCCTTCATCGTAACATTATAATAATTTTATTATCAATACTATTATAATATTATAATAATTTTATAATTTATAATTATAAATTATATCATACACAATACATATATAATTACAATACTATAATAATTTTACTATCAATGACAGTATCTTATGTGCAACTTCTAAATAACATTTCTAAGGAGGGGAAAAGAGGTAAAACACACAGGTAAAAGTGAGAGGAATACAATAACGGAACTACTAAAAAAGACAGGTTTTAGCTTGGAATCCCCAGACCTCATTAACCCCTGACTGTCCAGTTAAAAGTTGTCAGAAGAACATTTGCAGTAATATTTTGGTTAATACAGTGTTTAGAAGCTATACTGGCTTTCTTTATTGACTATGAGCTGTAAAAGATACAGAACTTGAAACAGTACAATGGAGATGGTATTTAGATTGCGTTTCTTATTGGTTTATAATGTTCTGTTGATAGGAAATATGACTCATTAGTCTTAGATATTACAGATATTTTTACCTGTGATCATGAGAAACTGCAGACTTGGCTGTGATTGGTAGGACAAATAGACTGCTGTTTCCTAAGTCCAGTGAAGCCCAAAGGAAGTGAGTATTAAAGCTCTTGCATAGTCATAACATTAAGGAATTATTAATATTTTGTTATTTTAAGCAACCTATTCCTAAAAAGGAATATTTTATTTTTTTAACTATTTTGGCTTCTAGGAGGAACTTCCAAGAGAGCTGGAAGGGTCCTTTTCATGAGAGTATGTACTGATAGTACAAGGGGTAATAACTTTAAGCTGAAGAGGGTTAGATATAAGGGAGAAAATCTCTGATTTTAAGATGGTGAGGGGCTGGAACAAGTTTCCCAGAGAAGTTGTGGATACCCCATCCCTGGCAGTGTTCAAGGCCATATTAGATGGGGCTCTGAGCAACTTGGTCTATTGGAGGTGTCCCTGCCCGTGACAGAGGGAATGATGGAACTAGAAATCTTTAAAATCACTTCTAACACAAAGTGGTTCTGTGATTCTATGAAAAAAAAAAAAAAAAAAAGAGAACTCTTAAACATTTTTTGGGGTGATGCTTCCAAATGGATATTAATCTCTGATCATAACTAATGAAAAAGTTACTACTGAATCCTGAAAAATAAGGACATATTGGTGGAAATCTAAGCTTCATCAGAGTTTGTCTAGCTTTTTCATTTGACTTTAAATAGGGTATGATTCAGTCAACAAAACAGTAGAGCAACTAGTACTAAAAAGGTGTTTCATGTTATACTTAATGCTGATCTGAAAGATTTTTCCTCCTGAAAACTCAACCATTTAATGACAAATTGAGAGTAAAGTGATACTTACATGTATTTATTTTGGTTCCTTTTAATAAAGCAAATTGACAGCCATATAAATATGGTCTTATATTTATGAGATCAGTATAGAGAAATGTACATAAAATCATATTGCCTTTTGCCTGTAGCTGCAACAACAACTTGTTTGTGATATTGGGGAAAGGTTGTAGAGATACCAACACTTTACAGTATTTCTAAGTGTCAATTCACCAGCTTTAAGTTGATGGTTAATTAAAACTCAAAAAGCACACTGTTTAATCTCGAAATATCAATTTCCCTCATGGGACAAGACTTTACAAACACCAGAGCCTGGTGGCAATTGTAACATTCATAACTAAAGGAGAAAGTATCAGGTTTACTAATTGTCTTCCCTGTACTGAGTGGCAACAGATTTCCAGTTGTCTGGAAATCCCTTTTCTATTGCTTCTCTCAATCATGATAATCCACTTTTAATTAATACAAATGAAAAGGAGAAGGAAAATACTAAGGGAAAGAGCAAAAATGGGAGAAGATGAGAAATTTCTTACCAACTGGTTATCTTCTGTGAAACTCTTCTTTTACACTATCTGAAACTTTCTGTGACTGGGTTTGCACTATTATGATAATGTATTTCTAAGAACCTGGGAGAAATGCTTGAGTTTTTCCTCAGTCTTTTGGAGGAAATTAATAATTTTTGAATCACTGTAATTTCTGTTGTTTCAATGGTTTGAAGCCAATGTGCAGCAACTGAAAAAATCTTTTGAATTACATTGCTAGTGAATGTACCACAAGGAGCTTTTAGCTCTGGTATTTCTAACTTCACACTCATTATATTATTATATTATTATATTATTATATTATTATATTATTATATTATTATATTATTATATTATTATATTATTATATTATTATATATAATATTATAGCATATATAATATATATTATAATACATAATATTATAACATATTTTATAATATTGTAAAATATATATTATAATATATAATATAAAATATTTTATAATATTTCATAACATAGTATAAAATATTATAATATATTATTTGTTATATATAATACATACAATATTATTATTATATTTTTTATAAGTTATTATACTTTAGTATTTGATGTGTATGATTTCTTGAAGATATGGAAGACCCATTATCCTTGATAGTCTGGACCATATTAGAAAAAAAGTTTAAGAGTGATTTATTCTTAAATTCCCATAAAATAATGTGGAAAATATACGTAAATACAGAGTTTATTTTCAAGATGCATCTTAATCATCCTGATTAATAGATATTCTCGAAGTTTGTGGACAGAATTGTATGGATTTCTTGCATGCAGCTTTCTTCCTTGTGCATATTACCAGAGTATGTTTTTATATGCTCAATTTGCTGTTTCTTTGCATGAGCTCCTTCCCAGCCCTGCCAAGTGCACTCCACTGTTAATATGGACAGATATTGTAAAATAGCCGTACTTCCTACTAGGTTGTCAGCACAACAGCATTTTTATTAGTATTTTCATATTAATAATTACTTTTTTTCCCCTTTTCTTTATTTGTTTTTGTTTTGACAGTTTTGTGACCCTATTGAAGATGATTAAAGTTTTTTTACTAATTCTGTGTCTGAAATTCTACAGATAAGATCATAAAGGTAAAAATATATGTGACTTGATAAATGCGCTACTTTTGTATTTCTGAGAGATTTAACATCTTGACATATGACCTGCCCTTTGACATTGTAATACGTTTTACATTATTTCAATAAATTAATGGTTTAAAGTTAAAAGCTCTAAAAAGCTCAAGATTAATTTATCTAGGATGTGCTGTGATGATCATGCTTTTGTTTAATCTATACACAGCTATGGTAATGCTGTAATTTCCAATATACTGCTAACTGTGATCCAGTCCTGTGCATGGTTTTACCTAGTGTTGTTCAGTACTGAGAAAATAAAAACCTGAGAAACAAACAGACATATCTCAGAAAGCAGCTGTTTGCTGGTTGACAAATAACTTCAAAGTACTGCAAGAAAAAAAATGTTTGTTCCACTTTTGTCATTGATTTTCCACATTGGATGCTTAGATAAGTAAATAATCTGTGTCCCAGGCTACAAATGGGATTATTGTCTCAGACCTATCTTCTGGCGGATTGCTGTATTTCTAAATAATGTAAATCTGCTCAGGTACTACAATGCTGAGAATGCAATCCTAACAGTAAGAGAAAGATGCAAACCTTTAAGGAGTTCCTTTTGTGTTCAAAATCCAGGGATGAGTGGAATATTCTGGTATGTAGGACACTGGTTGGGAGTTAAGAATAAGAATTCTCTTCTTGATTTTGCCAACCATTTACAAACTTTGAGCAAGTTACTGAAACATCAGTGCTTCTCAGCCAAGAAATGTGAATATTTCTCTTATGTAACTTACTTTGAGATCTATGAATATAGGGAGTAATAGAGGACATAGGCATTCAACAGTGTACAGTCCCTTCACATCAAATGGAATATGTACTATACAGGACACTACCTTATAGTTCAATGTGGTTTAAAAGTAACTTTTATTTTTAAAAAAATCATCATATGCAAAACTTCACTCTCTCTCTGCCCCTCAAAAACATATTTGGCTGCTCTCCTGTAAACTTACTGCCTAATTATGAGTTACAACCCCATATTTTTTTAGAAACATTTTTAAGATAATCTTCATGCTGAAATAACAGTTTTCTGCTTTCTCCAAATGTCAGTTTCAGACATATGTATGTACAAATTCACTATTTATTCAAGAATTCACTTCTGCTTAATCTCTTATTAATGCCAAACAAACACTCAAGTGGAAAGAGAACTTGCTTCACAGTGATCCTTTCTTTCTTTCTCCTCAGAGCACTGCTTTTTATTGAAGTTCTGATTCTGGTTATAATTATGCTAAAAATATGAAACTTGATGACAGTTGCTTAGTTCAAACAAATATGGAAGAAACTGTTAGAAGATTTGACCAGGCTCTTCTATATTATTGCCAAGTGCAATAAGAGAAGAAAGGGAGAGGCTGAAGACAATTAACATCTTCCTGTTGTGGAAGGTGGAAGAGATACCTAGAAAGGATCTGAGCATGTGTTCAGGTGATGCTGCATTTTGGGCCTGAGAACGGGAGGAGGAAACAGCCTCTCTCCCTTAGCCAATGAAGAGTGAAAATATGTAGGTTAGTTCTCCCTTGCACCTGACACTGCCAAATCATATGGCCATACAGTGGCCACGTTTTCTGTGCTTCCTGGGATCTGCCCTTCAGCACAGATACAATAATCTGATGAGAATGGGTTGACTGGCATCCTGAAGAATTTAGGTGACACTGAAGTACTCAGAGTTGATTGAGTCTGAGGTCCTGATGATCTGGGAAATCCCGGTGTTGCCTACATAATTACTTCAGACCCTGGGGTCTGACCATAACTTCCTGATTTCTGAAACTTCCTACTAAAGAGATCTGGGATGTATATATTTTACATATCTCTCATAGCAGCATCTGATTACAGAGTACTCAAAAGTATTGTTAGAAACCAATCTATTCTGAATTTTAGCCATTAAATATTTCCAACCGGTTTCACAGTAAAGAATGAGACAGAGCAGCTGAGTTACTGTCACCCTACAAGTAAAATTGGCAGAACTTTTCTAGTCCTCCCTGCCTTTCCTCCAACTCCTTCCCCATGCACTCTCCCCTGACATTTAAAACAGTATAAAGCAATAATGTTGGGGCTAAATTTATAAAGCTTAATCTCAGTCCAGAAGGAAAACATTTTTTTAGGAGTTAATAAATGTATTCCAGATTTCCACTGTGCTGGGATTCCTGTATGGCTGTAAGTCCAACACATAAGTAGCTAGAACTCAAGTTATGTCTCTGTTAAGAAGTCACTCTATTTGGCTAGATGTATATTCGTTACATTTTGTCTAACATGAAAGGGAAATCATAACTGAGGTTTTGTGGGATAATTTTTTGTTTGGTTTGGTTTTAATAATTGCAAAAAATATCTAGACGACTGTTTTGATAATTTTCCCTCTCTTGTTTATTAGAAAAATAGATCCTGTGTAGAGTTTTGAGACTCACACAAGTGGAGACTAAGAAGCTACAACATATGGTACACTCTGGAACTTATAGCAGGACAGACCATAACTTCCACTAGCCTACAGTTTCTTCTCTGTAGACCATACTAGTATGCCATAAGATAGTAACAGAGGAACAGGGCACAGGCAGTACACTTCCCCTACTCTGCCCTCCTAGCTCCAGCAACCAAGATACAGAGATTTCCTGAGTTCAATTTTGTTCTTAGACTGATCACCCCAGTGATTAATTGCATCAGAAGATTTGAGAAAGAAAAGTGGGATTGTCTTGCAATAGCTAACTAGAAGAAACACCTTCATGCAGGTGATGTATCCTTTCCACCAGCACTAGAAGTTTGCTGAGCATGAATAACTGTACGGGAGAACAACGAAGTCATGGTTTCAAAATACTGCACTGTGTTTAGTGGAGGAGGAGAGCTTACATAACTGCAAGGAAAAACTAAAGATGGCAGGTTTTTTTTGACTATGTGGAAAAATAGAAACAAGTTGAAAAAGAGAAAAGCAGTTCAAATAAAATTAATATGAAAAAATATTATCCACAATACAGTAATATAACTTTTATATAATAAAATTATTCATATCATAAAATTACTTTAATGTAATAAGATAACTTTTTAAATGAATTTAAATGAATGGAAATGTACAAAATGGTACTTGAGTACATGCTAAATGTCATGCTTTTGAGATTTCTAAGTGCTACAGTTGGTCTAGTCATATTTAAAATAGCTGCTGAAACACTAGTTGGAGCTGAACACTTGGAATCAGACTCTAGGCTAAGGTATCTGTGTTTTTCATTGGCATCTCCTTCAGCACTCTTCTTCTGACCTTCAGCTAAGGAAGACTGTCAGTCTGGATAAGTGTTTCCTCAGCTAAAACATGCAGCACATCAGGAGGAACTGAAAGTCTACAAGTTCCAAATTTCCGCCTACTGTTTGCAAATTAAATACAAATGTGAACAGCAGGAGGCTGACTTTTAAAACAGACAAGTGTTACCACACATTTATATGATGGCTCCTCTTCAAATCTCTGTATTGGCTTCCCTTCACCTTCTGCATCTAATTAAACTCCTACTTCCTGATTTATGGTTTTCCTATGGCCTCTGCAGCATGGCACAGAAAGGAGACTTATGGAGGCAACAGAGAAAAATTTTGAAGCAGCAAACACAGAGCAAGTGTGAAAGACTAGAAAGTATAATCACTACTGGGGCTTTAATAGATAGTTGCAAAACTGGGTAGTGACCTGGAGACTTGAACAAATCAGGGAAAACAGTAGTTTCTCTTTACTTCACAACCCAAATTTTACTAAAGCAGGATCAGGATATCCCCCATACCTTTCAGACTTCTGCTAATTAGGCATCTGTGTAGTATATATATTCAACTATTTATTGCTTTTTATTTTTCTCTTTGCTTCCTACCCTAAATTATTTCCTCACTCACATCCTCTTTTAACATATTGCCTATAATAATATTCTAGAGTTTCCTCTGTTGCCCATAAAAATCTTTACCTGATCTACTTGAGCTATCTCTTTCTTTCATTTTTTTTTGCCAAACTTTCCTAGTTTTCTCTATAAATATATTTGCTGTCATTTATCTTTAGATGCTTAAATTTCACCTTTATATAAATTTTCCTGAGGTACTGACATTCTGTATTTCCATTTTCAGAAGCAAGTCATGATCTTAACATAGCTGTTTTTCTTCTTGCTATCAGTCTTCTTTCATCAAGGTAAATGCACTCTCCATCTTGTTTGAAGATCACTTCATGGTTTCTCTTGTAATCTTGTGAATATAGCAATATAAAGCTTTTTCTCGAGGTAAAGTTGACCCATATTACAGAAAAATTATTCTTGCTGACTTTATGTCTGAAGATAGAACTATATTATGGAGAAAAGTTATGGAGGTATAAGATTAATCCTGACTTCAAGATGTATTTTGGTTTCAGAGTGCAAAGAGAGACAGCTTCAGAGGCTTCTGGGAATAATCTGTGCATTTCTATCAAAGAACATGTATTTCCTAAAAACTTTTCAAGTCCTCGATAATATTGCTACTTCTTCTTGAAGCTTCTTGTGGTTTTCATGCAAAATTTACAGAAATCTTCATTCAGAAAGTAACAACTAGCACCTTTTTCAGCAAGAACAGGATTTTTAGCGCTATGCTTTTAAAATCAGGTGAACATGTCCTAGCATCAGTTCGTGGAAGCTGTGACACTAGTCTGAAATTACCCCTTTGGGAAGGAGGGAGAGAAGGAGAGAGGGACAACAACATATCTAATAGATGCATTCATGCCTGCTTCTTAGTATGGACTGTGTGTGTGTATGTGTGTAAATAAAAAAGGATTGTGTTGTAATGTAAGAAATAACTTATTGTCTCTGTTTGTATACTGACAAGACACCTAGCTGTCCATATATTTCAATGTCAAGCTACTGCCTCTTGAAAACGCAAAGGGCAAGAAACCATCATTGATAGAACTTTGATTTCTCTGGGAGATAATTTTCTGATTGCTGGGGAAACCTGAACCTCCCAGTTTTATCTCCTGGTTCTCACTTCAGTGGTCTCAATCTCCAGACACATGAATGAAATAGTTCAGGATCTTTCACCAAGTCAGGCAGTGGTAGGAACTTAGTCTGTAGTAGTACTGATTCTTACATCTCAAAGCTTCCTTGACAATATCAGAAGTGAGGGACTATTTTTAGTAGTGGATATGGAGCTGAATAAAAGAAAAAAATCTGACTTCTGATAAGAGAAGCTTGCACTTTAGAGGTATACTTTTCCCTTTATTTCATCAAGGGTTTCTTTGGTGTTTTTTTTTTTTTGTGTTTGGTTTTTTGTTTTTTTTTGTGCTGAAAAAGTTTTATCTGGATTAAAAGCCTTTGGTGGCATTCACTTACATGGTTGGATTGGCACTTCAGCTGTATGGAATGTGATTAAAAGAGGTTTTGCTTCAAGAATGGCTCTTGAACTTGGGCCAATCCACTTTTGACAAACCAGAGTATAAGGGATATATGTGCAAGCATGTGTGTCTTTTATTCTGCTTCTTTAAGGCCTGTCTGATTTTGGAAAAAAGAAATGTAACAATGAAAAGAGTCACTAGGATTATGGAAGAACTATCTGCTAAAGAACCATTAGCTGTATCACCCAATCTGCTTGACAGCACAGCTCATGGGTAATGAGACATTAATTTGAGGCCAATTTAGATCACATAGATCTTATGTGATAGGGGAAAAAATGGCATAAGGTTATAAAATGATGTTTCAAAAGAAACTGAAGAAGAATTTATATATGAGAGTATGGCAATTTCACAGGTGACCCTTGAACTCTCAAACTACTTTTGACTGTAGTATAATCCTTAAAACTTCAAGTATCAAGTCATAATGCAAGAAACTAATTCTATGCCTGTTCATACTCACCTGTATATTGTTAAAAAATTTAACATGCTATGATTGTTTTGCTGTGCTGGAAAGATAGTTGTATGTCTCCTTATTTTTCTTTCTCATGCATGTGTGTGCACATATATACACTTGCAAATAACATATCCTCTAGAAATGCAGAGGACAGTCTCTAACTGTATGTTAGGCATAGACTTAATAGATGTTAGTTGCCTAAATACCTTTAACTAATAGCTGGTCTATTCTGGTATTATATGGGTTCATTTTGTGAGCTGGATTTTAACATTTCCAGACTTTCATAGTATGAATTGTCAGTGTAAGGCTGATGTTGCACCTTAAGGGGTATTTTTTTAATTTTTAGATTAATAAGTGGTAATTTCAGGTTCTTTTGGAATTCACAATACCTTTTCAGTCACAGATAGAGTGTTATGTTGGATGGAAACATAGAGGTTTAGCTTGGAATACTTCTGGGGATGATGGTGAGGAGACAGTCTTGGCTTTCTTGGAGGTGAAGATAAATAATGGATTGATTGAGTCTTACTTCAGGTAAGAGCTTCTCCCTGTTTACTCAATGACTTCAATCTCAGATCTTTGTCTTCTTCAGACAAAGCCAATTATCCACCTTTTAAATAATTATTCTGTTTTGTGTCCATCCTTTGTGCTTTCAGCTCCTGCTCCTTCCATCAATGAAAAAACCCATGCAAGCTCATTTGAATCCTTCCAAAGGTAAAATTACATTTAAAAAATTAAGCCACCAATGAAAGAGGTTTGAGCTAATCCTGATCAGTTTTCTAAAACAGATTAGGACTCACTTATATGATATTTTCAATTGGAAGTTACAGAAGAGGAGCAACAAGAAGTAGAGTATCTTTACTGACACAAGTAGAGCTAGAAGACACATCTATGATTTTAGAATTCCTCTTGATTGCACACAAATTAAGGTCAAGAGCAGAACTCCAGTAAATTTTCGGTGTCGAAGTGCCATCCCAGAAGCTTTATTTTATGTCTCCTGCTGTGCACAAATCGAAGGGAAACATTCAAAGCCATAGCGTTTCTAAGGTGAAAGCTGTGTGATTCATGCATAAATACCTCTATGAATAAACCTTGCTATAGTTCACAGTGAGTAAGAGAGAGATATTGGATGTTTGTGCATGGCTAACAGCACTACACACTTAAGTGTTGGTGGCTGCAGATACCTTTTTTGAGCAAGTTAAAAGGCACATCCATTTCATTCAAGTCCAATAGTGGTAATCATTTGTTTTAGATGATGTAGAAGTTGAGTCCAAAGTCAGCTTTTCCTTTTGTTATTTAAAAAATTTTAAAAAACAACAATGTTTCAGATGGAAAAAAATTTACTTCAATGCCCCTAAGAGTAGTTCAATGAAAAGAACTTGCCAAAATACATGTTGTAAAAACTTTCCTTTTGAGCTTTTTTTGAATTTTTTTGAGCTTCAGTTTTCAACACTTTCTTAAGTGCTACAGAGATGCTGCATATCTTAACTTGTCCTCCCCTTGTTCTTGATGTGTGAAATTCCTCATAGATTGGCCAAAGCAAATTTTAAAGAAGAGGATCCTTATTATAAGCTATCATCAAAGAGCACTTAGAAAGAAGCAAAGATGGCAAGCTGATTCTATTTATGTGATGCACAGAATGGTCTCTTATTCATATGGACAGGCAATTTGTTTTCTGTTAAATCTGAATTTTCTTTCATCAAGCCTGAACTTATTGTACACATCACTGGAGAAGAAATATCTTGCTGAATAAAAGAATCAGTATTTATTCCAAAATTATAATTATGAAGTGTCATGTAAATAAAATTTTATAAGGCTGGTGCCTTTTAAAGGGAGAGGTCATATATCTCTAATTTTCTAGCTTTGTCACAGGTTCTCCTGAAGGACTTTTTGCATTTACCAGAAATTATTCATGTGTCATTATTACATATTCCAGAAAGATTGTACTGCTGAAACTCAGAGTTTAGACAGGCTATTTCATAAGGAGGTCTGGAACTGTTCTCAAAAAAAACCAAAGAGTGAGTAACCAACATTTTGGTTGGTTAAAAAAATTCTACAACCAATTCAAAAGTTGTGGAATCTCCAGCCTTCAATGTGTTCAGAACTGAACTAGAGAGATCTGTTTCTCAGCAGGAGTTAGCACTGGTTATCTTCCTTTAAAGAAATATTCCTGAGACTATGTAAAGTCTCACAGCTGAAGAACAGAACGTGCAAAGGGAAGCAATTTACTGGGGAAAATTCGATAGAAGTTTTCCAGAAATTCTTCCTTTAATCAGGTTACTTTTTATCAAAAGATAATGTGTTGAACATGGGAGCTAAGCTCTGACAGTACTACTAGTTCTGAGGGGGTGAACCCTGCAGAGAGACAGGGATCCACTCTCCTCATTCAAATATTCTAAAGGTCTTCCCATGTCACCACTCTGTTTAGTCAACTACCCAAAGAAGCAAGAAAAACAGAATCAGCTAGAATCCCTCTTTTTTTTTTAGTTTTCTTTTTTTTCTTTTTAATTTTGCTCAGTTAAATTTAAAGGCTGACTTCTAAATCTTTTCCTGTCCCTGTCATTAATCCCCTATTTCACTGCTAATACAGTCAATATATTCAGCTTTTCTAACCAATTCAATGGGAATGTAACTAGCCACTTACTATGCCTCTCTTTTATCCACTGCTATAATTACAGAGGTCCCTTTTGGGAAAAGAAAGAATATATTAGACAAGTGAAAGGGAAAAAAAAAATATCCACAGTATACATACATTTGACTGCACATTTGTAATCAGATTTCCTTTGTGCACAGATTTTCTTCATGCACAGATTTCCTTCATACCAATAAGGAGCTACATTCTCATAATCCTCATGCAGATGAACTAAGAGCAAATAGTCAATAATACATTCTTGTTTTGGTCCTAACATAGATGTCATTCGTCAGCAGAAATGCCAGCTCCAGGCATCTCTAAATGAATGGAAAGACCAAAGCAAATTCTATCAGGATCCTCCTTGAGCCTATCACTTCTGAATCATATTTCTTGATGAATATTTTAACCAATTAGTTGGCAGTTAATTTGATCCGCATTTTTCACAAACTCTGTTGTGTTTTAGCTGGCTACCCAGCTGGAACACATCTGTCAACAAGGTCTAACTTGGTTAACCTAATTCAGAGCTAATATATGGTTCTAGAGCTGAGGAAGCACTGCAGGGGATTCTCCATTGGGAAATCTCAGTGGCTGATTGGTACAGGTTGTCTTGAGCCTTTACTAATATACCCTTATTAGTAACACCTTTTTTCACCTTGTTATCACAGCTATGCCTTAAAACCATATGTGACCTGTTTAGAAAGGGAAGCCTGGCTTGTTCAAGTGTTCTCATCAAGATAGAAAGGTATATCCAGATAGGGCAAGAGAATGAAAGATAGCAACCCATGTTCTTCAGAGTTTTTCACTGTGCCTTCCTTATGAATTGTCTATGATGTCCAAACATCCATGTACAACTTTCTGTATCATTAACCATTCTTTATAAACATACTATAAAATTCTCTGCAATTGGAATGCTGTCTACATTCCTTTTGCAGAAATATAGGTAGAAAATCTCTGTTCTGAATAGTTATTTTCTGGACCATAATTACCTTGTTGCATTTTGCCCTGATCCTGAGCTGGTAGTCTAGCAAAACAGTAAAGACAAACCAGTTGTATGGCTTCTAGTATTCTATTTTCCTTTCTGTGGTCAAACCTGACTAATCTCTTCCAACTCAGAGTATTCTCTAAATCTGTAAATCTGCCAACATGGATCATTTCCACTGCATAGTGATCCAATAAAATTGTTAAAAGCAAAAACTTTCTAGAAATTCCTCAAAAGTTAAAAAAGTTTTGTTTCCATCCTATGTGAAACAAAAATTAGTATCAATTCTCCGAATTTTGGAAACTAAGTCCTTGCCTTGGATAACTCAGCCCATGTTGGTAATTTAATACTAACAAAACATTTCTGTGCAAAAAGATTGTAGAGGATTTAGGCCCTTTTATTCTGCTTATTTACATTGCTGAAGGTAGCCTTTAATATATGAAGGGCATTTTTTTTCTGATTTCCAATAACACAGTGGCAGTAGCAACTTAAGTTTACCCAACTTATAGCAACTAAATTTTACTCTGTGCAGGCACAGAGATGCATTTCCTAGGACAGCATCAACTCCAGATACCATAGACACATATGACACGACTCAGTCACTCAGCCACAGATTCGCATTGCAAGCCTGCACAACGTAGGGATAAAGTACTGTACACTACTTGCACTGTAGATGTATATCCACTTAGGTCTTACAGCAAATTCAAATGCTTAGTGGCTGAAACAGAGAGCATGCATATTTGTAAAGAAGCAGATTACAAAAGTCTGTAAGAAAAATAAGCAACTTGAAGCTTTGTAAATTATCCTGATTATTTGTCCTTAAGCTATTAAAGATTGTATATCAAAAGCTTCAGGAAAATAACCCCAAAGTTGAAATTGTGAAGTTAATTCAAAAATAAACAAAAATAGAAATCAATGGATAAAGGCAATTACATGCAAAATCTGAGCTACAATACTGTAAAATATTATGTCAAAATAAATAATTTTATGAGAAAAAAATATCTTCAGTCAAGGTGCCAGGCTGTATCTTCAACTGTTTATTTTGGAGTTTTGGGGTGTTTGTTTTGTTTTGTTTAATTAACTATTCAAAGCACTGGCAATCAGAATTCTTAGGTGAAGTCAGAAATTAATTATGACCTAGAATACAACTTAAAGTGCTGATGCATTTTGGGAAGGGATAAAAGAAATATTTCCACCACTTCAGCAATAATGTGTGATTATCAACAAAGGATTTTTCAGTAGCCTCTAGGACCAATACAGAGAATTTAATAACCAAGAGATTTTTCTGGCAAATTTTTTGTATACATCTTTTCCTTGATTTATTATGGTGCTTTAATTTATTTCAAATAAAAATTTTGTGTATGTCACAGTTAACTATTTTGCATGATAGTGAGTGGAATCTGTATTATACTAGTGAGCTTTTATATGGTATCTACTCCTCCTCGTTAGCTCTGAAGCTGAGAACCATGCCAAAACTTAGTAAATTACTCACTTCACACTGTTTTTCAGATTTTCTTAAAAGGAATATTATTGGTATAACTGATACCTGCTCTTTATATTGCAGTGAAAACAAACCTCTGGAAACTTATAAAAACTACTGTAAATAGTTCAACCTTACAAGAAAATTCTACTGGAATTTACTTTTTCTAGTAGAACTGTGTCCTACAAATGGGCTGCTCTCCTCAGTGAAGTCAATGGAACAATTCAATTTCAGTCTCTAACAAAAAACTGCTGTTAAAAAATAATTATGTTGCATAACAGTTGCCAAGTTTGAATCAATGAAAATGTTCAACTTTTGTTGTAGAGAATTATTGTGTCCACTCATGAAAATATAAGGGCATTATAATATTTAAGTAATTCACCCTTCTGAAAAGGGTTGCTATTTTTATTGTAGAAGTCAAAGATTTCATTATTTATAAAAATCTCAGGCTTCAGTCCAAAAGTGACCCTGTACCTTTCAAACAACTGTAATGCACGCAGACTAAATACAGACATGTCATGCTTCAAAGTACAAAATAAATACTCACTTGAGCAGAATATATTAATTTTGAGGAAGTGGTAATTCAAGCTGCCAGAAGACACATCATTCATTTATAGCAGTAGCTCATTTTGAGTTTGAATGACCATTTAGATAACTGAGCGTAGTTTTCATTGGCACATGAGTATCAGACATTAATGTTTTTTATTTCAACTTACTTCTTCACACCTCAAAATTAATTGTAAAATTTTCATGGCAACAAAAATTTATTTGGATAGTCATAGGTTATCTGCATTATACCTAATTTTAGCAGAAGCTTATGAACATTTAGTTCAACAGTCTGTGTTACTTATGAGGGGGTTCTGCTTCCTGTGTTATCCTTAATCTTGGAACATAACTCTAATAACTCTGAACCCCAAGATCGCTGGGTAATTCATTGGTCTTTGATTATCTTTCATTCTGCTGGAGGCTATCCTTGAGAAAGTAATTGCATGAAAGAATGCTGATGATGCCATCAATCTGCTCCTTGATAAAGTGAAGTGTCAGTTTCATAATACCCATCTTAGTAGATAATTTGTCTAGGGACAATATTCCTAGAATTTAGTCATCTCAGGTACATAGTTGCATTTAAGTGATGAAAATCTAGTCCTCACTCTTTCAGAATTCATATTTAACAAATATGTCTGCTACATATTTATTTCAGATGCCACGTGTTTCTAGAGCTAGAAATATTTAGTTAAACTCTCTTTGGATATTACTTTTTGGAAGAAATGTAAAGAAATACAAGTCTGTGTTGAGATGAGGTCTGCAACTGCATCCTGGTATTTGGTGAAATTGCACTTGTGGCCATGAGTGAGATCTCTTTACCCCACACAGACACTACTATCAGCCAAATTTACTCTTGCAGTGGAAATCTAACTGCAATCACTAAAACTCCCAGAATTCTGTTGGATTGCAGGCCTAATAAGAGGTATTTTTATTTTCAGTCATCTTTATGACCAGAGTCCATGAAGTGAAAGCAAGTTTCACTCTAATGAAGAACAGTGTTAAAAACTTGATTACAAACTTGGAAAGGAAATTACAGAATGTAATATGAACAAATGGTGAACAAATCTCAATCATTTTTAGAAATGAAGAATTTTCTTATTCCAAGGTAGAAATTTCACTAGTCTGTCAAATGGCTCCTTCCCTCCTTTGAACTATTTCAGACTTGTTTATGGACATAGTTCTTTTCTTTCTAGTCTGTTTTTTCACATTGGGATCTACTTACCTCTCACTTGTCTCAGAACAGCCATGATCTTTTCTGCAGAAAGGATTCATCTTTGCCAACGTAGAGATCTTTCCTGAGGCAGGCCCTTGATGTTTTGGGCTGCAGTTTCTGTTTTTTAGTATCTTAATCTAAAAGCAACCTTCAATTTCTTGTTAGTGTACCAAAGGGAAATGCAGATCGCATATCTGAGGTTCATTCCAGTGCTGTAGAAATACCAGCTTATTCACATAAAAATCTTCAGTTCAAAATGTGATGTGTATTTATCCTCATGCTTTAAAACAAGATGTCCTAAGTGCCTTGATTTTCTTTTGATTTTTTTTTTCTTCTACTCTTTATACAATGTTTTTCTGAGCTTCTAAATGAATAAATGAATGAAAAATGTTCATGTAGGAAAGGAGTTTAAATATTAATATCTTCCCTGGTTATCATAAGCAGACAGACATGATAGAATTATACCTCTACTTTAGTATACCATAATAGAGAAAACACTATCAGCCATTTTACAGATTGTATTCAGTTTTTGGTAATAGAGAAATGTTATACCATTAAAAGAAAATTTAAATGAGGCAAAGGTAATTTTCTTGATCTAATCAAGGAGATGAGAGGAGATTTCTCTTTCAGTAATTTTTGAGACCCAAATTTAAAAACCCTGATACTTGAAAGCTGGAGTTTCTGACTCTAAAGCAGTCCAAGTAGCATATTTTCTCCAGTACTCACTCTCAATTAACCCACAATTAAGAGATGAAACTGGTTGCTCCTGTTATTTACCGTGCCTAGGGGAAAAGAAAATCAACTGATCTAAACCTGTAAATTCCTAATCAGAATTTATTTTCCTCATCTTGAAATAAAAGTATTTTTTTTAAATGGCCAGGATGTCTGAAGAGGTGCTTTATAAGAGAAACATAAATGGTTTTGTTCCATATTCCTTTACAAAAACTGTTTTTATTAGAGATAATGACTTCCGGCAGATTTCTGATTCGTACAAGATGGGTGACTCCCCCCTGCAAATTACCATGTGATACCTTTGACATCAACAGCTCTGGTTTACTTGCTTGATATATTTGTGAGACTGCTAATCTTTTAAACTCATAAAAATTAATTATCTTACCAAAAATTAATTTAATAATTTTTACTTGCAGTGGAAAACAGTGGAATAGAAAAAATATTGCCTTTCTAAGACAGTTATCCATATGAATGTGGCTGTGCAGAATATTGCAAATTTATCTAAGGAAAAAAAAAGTAAAATAAATGCTAATTTCAAACCACTTGTAAAACCCAGACTCTGACCAAAGACATTTTTGACAGCCAGAAAAACACAAAACTGGACCATCTGTACTACTTGAGTCATCTTCCTTTTCCTTCCAGAAATCAAAAGAAACAGCACAAAATGACAGTCAGTTTCTCAGGGACACAAGAGTATTTTTAAAAAGGGATTTCAAGTTTTCATGGTTTCATCTTTGTCAGAGTCTCTCTGGAAAGAGTAATTTATGATCTATTTCAGAGCATCCACTGGAAATCAGATAGAGAGAGACATAATAATGCCATGAAAATCAGATTCTGTAAAAGATATTAACACACAAACACAATAATAAATTAAATTTGATTTTTATCTGGGCTAAAATATTTTTTTAAAAAAAATTTAATCATTCTAAACTGGGCTTTAAGCTTAAGTTTACTTCATTGTAGTAGCCAAACTCAAACCTCTGTATCTGTAATTTCCTGTCACTGAACTTCAAAAGATATATTTAAGAACTGACAATACATATGACATCATGCAGCTATTTTGCAATATTGTGAGAAATGTATATACATTTAAGTTTTGGCTAATAACATTCCTTGTATCGGAAAGAGTATAAAATGGCTTTTTTTTTGGTTGTTGTTAAGAGACTATACTTCCTTTTTAATCTCAGAATTTCCATCCCATATCCCTCCTTTGTCCTGGTTAAGCTTCTTCCTAGTAGCTAGTATAATGGGGTTTAGATGCAGTATGGGAATAATGCTTTGTTTTGTGATTACATTCTTTCTATGAATATTTTCTAAGTGGGAAACAAACCTTGACCTTCTTGAGACAGGACTGTTTGGAAATCTTCAGGTATATATGCCTGTGTTGTTTTACTTTATAAAACATCTAGATGAGAACATGAAGCTAATCAGGGATTTTTAATAAAAAAATAGTTAAACTCAAAAATCAATTTCTTTCCCTTTGGTTTTGATTTTGTTTTTTTTTATGACCGAGAGCTTAGCTTCCATTCACAGTTTTGCTGTTCATATTCCCCTGATGCATCAAGTTGTTAAAAAGATGGTTTTTTATTTTGTTTTCAGTTGTTTGCATTCTGGACCACCAAGAGTCCAGTCATTGTCTCTACACTATATGTGTATTTCCCACAGTATTCCCATTTACTGAATAGCAGTGTCATTTGAAATGGAACTTTTCCTCTTTGTAGGAGTCAGAAAGTACTGGAGATTCATCTTATTAGGTAAACAGCTTCTTTTACTTCAGCTGTGACATCATTCCATGCATCCCATTTTGTCTTCTGAATATTTACAAATCTTAACCCAAAAGAATTCCCACATCTACTTGCAGATGTAATCAAACCTCAGATTACTTTGTTCTGTCAGCTATGGCAGGAGTAACAGACTAATTAGGCCAAATGCTTTGCTGGCATATGTCTGCTAGCTCACTGGAGTTATTCCAGAAAATTACTTGACTCACAGCTATTTAAAGGAAAAATAATGAGATATTAGTACTATTAAATCCCTTAGCCTTGCAAGGGCAACTTAAGTATGTATTTTAATCCAGTGGACAATGTGAGATACAATACCAGACAGCATCAGAATTTAGAAAAAAAGCTAGGTCACTATTAATTAATATGACATGATTTTGTCCATGTCTTATCAAGAGTTGATGTGCCATACAAAATCCCAGCCTTTTCTAAAGGCCAGGTGTTTTTTTAAACACTTTGGTAATTTCTTTTATATATATTAAATGATTTTTGCTTTACAGACCTTATAACCTTTCATTGATTACAGCCTACAGCCGCAATCCTCACATTTTGAGATGGGATGACCTTTAATCTCTGCACTGGAAGCAACATCCTGGAAACTGTGTAATATTTATCTTCTTTTTTGAGAAGAATACAGAAACTAACAATGGAATGTGTTATACAGCAGTATGACCCATATATTACCATTCAAGCAACCACAGAATACAGCCAGATTTGTGAGTAATTTGATTCTGTTTGCCAAGGTCTTGCTGTGATGGTTACTTTCACATGGAATACCTCTCAAGTGCATGGTGTACCATACCAGGCTTTCTGCTCTGGAAGCATAAAAATAGCAGGAGTAAAACAGTTTTAATGAGTGGACTCCCGCAGCAATAGGCCTGCCATCTAAGAAGAGTGAAAGCACTTGTTAGTGCTTAATGAGCTCTGAAAACATTTTGACTTTTTTTTTCCTTCAGTATTTTCTTCTTCATTTCATTTTTTATAAAAAGAAACAGCTTGTAGTGTCTGTCCCTCTAATGAGTATATTTAGGAAAACAGTACTTTTTTCCTTGAGAAAGGTGAGGTGGGGGGAAGCAGGGTAGGAAGGAAACAGGCTGTTTTCATGGGCTAACATATTTATTTCAAAGACAATATTTTAATTCTATTTTGAAAACAGCTATTTGAAGTTTTGAATTAGCTACACAGTTTGGCCATCAAGGCATACTGGTAGGAACACTAAAGGTTTGGAGGATCCAGTGGGGTTGAGGCAGTATGTATTGTGGCCAAAAGCAATAGCTGTTGCACATCTTGGCAAAGGGTGCTTACTTTCATCTGGAAAACAGAAAGCCCCTTCTAGTGCTTAGAGAAGTCAGTTGAAATCTTCCAGCTGGCTCTAATGAGAATTTCATCGGGTCCCTAGGCTTTGGTAAAATGACTGTGGAAGTGAAGAGAAACTATAATTGAGACAATCTTTCCAAAAGCAATTTTGAGCACTTTCCCTGCTAAAAGCATAAAGAAACCGAAAAAGAAGAATAAAGGAGAGCATAGATCAAACTCTAAAGTGTGTCCTAGATTTTTTTTTTCTGTAGAAAATAGTATAAGGAAAGATGCTTAATGCACCTGTATTTTGAAATGAAGAGCTAGACACATTTTCCTGTTTTGCCATTAAGTTGACATAACACATGGAGACTTAGGACATGTTATGTTTTATCATGGAAAGAAAATAATTACTACAATATGGAAGAAAAATTACTATTTGATATAGTCTTTCTTAGAAAATAACTACAGCAATAATTCAGAAATTTCCCATTTTACTTTTAAAGTGTCATTACTACCCAGCTGAAAAAAGGACAGAACTATGTATAAACTCTCCATCTGAGAAAAAAAATAAATAAAAAAAAATACAGAACCTAGAGGCAGACCAAAACCAGCCATCAAGTCAGAAAAATATGATATTTTGAGAGTTGAAAGTTCTTTTTTGACAAACAGGATAAGAAATATGAAAGGGCCCAGTCTCAGAAAGGAGATGATTGGTTGTGTTGTCTAAGAAAATACTCTGAATTCCAAATCCTAATCTCCTGGTAATTATTTCAGGACACATTAGAGATGTTTATGCACAGAATCTAATTATTTTGCTGTTTCCAGCAAATTACCATAATGGTAGTTTGTCCTGTGTCTAAGTAGGTAAGTCTTGTAACAGAAGTACTCCCTGTGAATGTAACCATAAACAGAGATGATATTTTAACTGACTTTAGTAAGGATGTAAACATGCTTTAAAGCTCAGTATTTACAGTAACTGTGCTTTGAGAGAGCAAATAAAATTTATTTAAGCAAGATTTCAAGATTAGCTCTTTTGTGAATATAAGTTTTTGATTACTTTCTTTGTTATCATTCTGCTGTCACGCGGAATGTAGCTATTGCCTCAATTCACACCAGCCTGCTCCTCGACATTCTCCCCTGATGTGTTAAAAATGGTGCAGATACCTAATTCCTTGTGCATAGTGTATTCTGCAATATCTTTTGCTAATCTAGGTCTGCAATTTAATTTTGAAACTCATGTTTTACCTGTCGCCCGTTGATGTATAGTAAAAGGAGAGATACATACCTTACAATCTTCTGACTTTGATTTTAAATAATAAAAATAAATGTTACAGAGCAAGTATATATAAAAAAACATTCTTTTACACACTTCCTTGTTTTTTAGGAGTTATGGTTTTCCATCCTTATAAATCAGGTTTTCTGCTTTTTTTAGTCATGTGAGCTTCTCTTTCTTTCTCTGTCTTGCTGGCAACATGTGTCCTTTAGTGTTGACACAAAGGCACTCTTCTTGTACCTGGTTCTTCCTATGTTCTCTTGTGACTTCCTCCTCTAAGTTTTTCTTGTTTCTTAAGATGGAACAATTATTGTTTGACAATCGCATTTTCTTGCAAAAAAATTCGTCTTCCTCATACCACAGTTCCCAAACATAAGTTAAAGCAAATTGGTATCAATTAGTTCTCCTTAGATGCCTCTATAAAAATAGCAAAATATCTGAACTTTTTTGCACCAAATGTGTTAAAGGTTGAATGCTGTTAGTACAGACTTCTGAAAGTAAAATCCTTTCCAGAAATCAACAATATTAAAAATTGTAAGTGAGGGTTCCCAAGTATTTATATTGTCTCAATTTTCCATATACTAAAAGTTCAAAATTTTGTATTTAAGCCTTGGAGGAGCAATATCTTTAATGCTTATCCTAAGTGAGCTACTTGTCAAACTACAAGTTAAAGAGACATGAAAAATCCTCATCCTTACTAATACTGTTTTTTTTCTTGCTCGGGATTAAAAATCAGAAATATTTGGAGCTCCAGTGGACCAGCAGATTCTGAGGTATATATTTTTAATCTATCAGTATTCACTATTTTATTAATAGCAATTTTTCACTTAAAAATGATTCTTGATATTATTAAGGATGATATGACCTCCTCATTTTGCATTGAACTTGTTCCTGGGATTTGGTATTTATGTCCTTTTGTATAGTTAGTTTACTGGCTGCCTGGGATGAGCAAATGAGTGGACAGCACAATTTCAGAGATATGTGCTTAGTTTGATATAATAAGAACCAAGTAACACTATACAGTTGAGTATTTTTAGTAAGAAGCCACTGTACTTTTCACTGACTTTCTAGGTAAATACACAAGGAAAAAATTGCATCTCAACAACTGAGCTGTTAAGGGGGAGTTTTGTAACTAGCTGTAGGTCAGGAAAAAGGGAAAGAAGTGGTAATGCAGGTTGTTTGCTATGTTGTTTGAAAAGTCCAAGCTCTGTGCTCAAGTCTGTAGAAGTCTGCCTTTTGATACAAATTGGCAGATCTCTAAACTACAAAGCATATGTTCTCTCTTATAAGTGTAGTAGTTCTGTGATCTTACAGTCTTTCATGTTTCTAGTGACCACATACATAATAAATATGTATAACAATTACTTTTATGAGACGGCTGGATGTTTGAACTCTGGTAATGCATATCTCCATTCCAGACTTGTGTTTAGCAGTAAGAACCATAAATGTGTACTATGTTTTCACAAACACTCATAAGGTTATCAAGCCTCTCACAGTATTTGATGTATTCTTAAAGGTTTTGCTCCTGAATGGAGCAACCTGCCAGGAAAAAAACCAAAAACAACAACAACCAAAAAGCATATTTTTTCTTTTTCTCCTTTTAAGTGAAATTGTATACTTTTCACTACTCTCAGAGGAAGACACAAAAAATTCCTACGTACATGGTAAAGGATTACAAATAAACTCTGTCTGAAAACATTTACACAGATTGTTTACTAGGGATGAGGTATATTTTGTCTTTTGCACTCTATGAATATGATTTTTTTTAAAAATTCTTATTATATGCTGAGAAACAAGAAAATTCTTTCTTTATTCTATGTTCTTTTGTTCCTTTATATTGAGAGTTCAAAATACAAATTGATGGACACTTCAGGAAACATTCTTCCTTAATCTCATGACTTTCATGGCATCATTGTATACTCAGTCACTGTGTAATGATGGAGGGTAATATTTTCTTTATGACAATTCTGCAGTACAAGTTTATAAATAAGAGTCAGCACAGATTTATCAAAAATAAATCTTGCTGAAGCAACCTGATAGTCTTTCATAATGCTGTAATACACTTTCTTGAAAGAGTGAAACCCTGACTGCAGTGAGGGTTTTCATGCTATCCCTGAATGTCTGCAAATAGAAAAATTAGAAAAGAGAAAGATGAGAAAAGAGAGCAACCATTGAGGAATTCTGGGAGAAGTTCTTGACATCCCTCAAAATAAGCATGAATCCAGTGGCTTCCCAGTGGGTATC
>NC_031799.1:35092727-35115227 GCF_001522545.3 Parus major | reverse complement strand
ACAAGGCTGTTTTCTGCAAGAGATCCAAATGCCTGATGCCTTTGCTTACATAGATCTTAGAATTATATTCTCAGCAGAAAGATAAGGCAATTTTACATCAATGTACTTTTATTAATATGCAATATTTGCTCAAAGGGAGACTGCAACATTCATGTGTCCCAACTAAATTCACTATGATTACTGCTGCTAAAGAGATGCAGGGAAATAAAAAGAGTACACTACTTCTGTTTCTTTTTCCCCAAGAATAAGGCATCTGTAAAGGAAAAACTTTTGATTTCTTGAATTCTGTAGCTTCTCCCATGTTAATTCTTTTGTTTGATTGTTTTGCCTGTGGTTTTATTTGGGTTTGTTTTGTTGTTGCTCTTTTGTTATGTTGTGGATTTTTTCGTCAGCTTTTTTTTAACAGCTATGGAATATTTTATCATGGGAGGCACTTGATTCCTTTTTTTCATTGAACTTAAATATTTTCTGAGTGGAAACACTATTTTAATCTCTTTCTGTTTATCTAATATTCCAATATTGCTCTGACTACTTTCCCAGTGTTGTTGACATCGCTTTTATTTATTCTTTTTTTTTAATTGAATGAATCCATGTAAGACCTAATTCATACAGACTGGAAAGTTCAGCCTTAAACTGGTGCTCAGAAATACATGAGGTTTTATCATAGGAATTTGTGATTATTTAAAAAGGTTTGGCTAAGTTTGCTTGATCTGACAGTGCAGCCATAAGTAGCTCATGTGAGTCTGAGCTGTCTAAACCAGCATGTAGTAAGTAAAGCAAAGCCTATACTGATTCTGGAGATGTTCTTGTAATAACTACTGGAATGTCAGTAGTGAAATACAATGTCTATTGAAAGTACCTACATATAGAGAAGGATACTGAACATTTGGAGAGGTTCCAGAGACAAATACTGAGAACATTATGATCTTCCTTATGGTACAAGACAGGAATTGGATGTATTTAGCTTAGCAAATAGAAGGTTAAGGAATGACTTGGTGTTTGTTTCTGAATACGTAACAGCTGACAGTTTCAGTATTGCAAAGAAAGATAATTTACAGCTTATGACATAGGGCCAGGACTCAACAGATCTCAATTTTAGTTTTTTTTCATGAGCCTCTTCTCAGGCCTCAGGCAAATCACTCAAGCTGTGCTTAACTCAATTTTTGCATCACTTATATAAAGTTCAATGCACTAAGAAATAATACTGGTCTCAATGAAAGAATCTTCAATTATTTTCCTGACTGTCTCAGGCTCTCTAAAGAAACCTGGAAATCAAGCTGTCCAATGATTTCAGTTGTTAATTATCTCTCAGTCCTGTTGTTTCTGTGGAAATAAAGAAGGATCTGCTGACCCTTGTATGCCACAATTCCCCTCCCTCATCTCCTGAGCACTTGCAAAGCACAAAGTAACACCCATCTCCAGAACACTTGGCCATTAATGAATGGTTAATAACCATTGCAGTGCAGAGGATACTAATGCCTCATGTAGAGATTACACAGGATCTGCAGGGATCCAGTTATATATATGTTCTGCATAAGATTTATTAGTCTTTGAATAAAATATAATTCCCATGATAGTATACACCATTGGAATTAAAACATGAAATTGGGAAAAATTCTTAGTAGTTTTTCTCTATTGAGTGCTTTTCAATTCTAATTTCTCAAGGTTTAAGAAAGAGGAAAACATTTTTCTGCAACTAACAAACCTGAGATAACTGATCTTTTTGTTTACTGTCCTCTTTATAATGCAACATGTTAGGTTTTGTCATTTAAATATTTTCTGATTTGGAAAGATTAATTGTTCCATTCCATTCTTTTTTGTCCAGCACAGTGGAATGTGACTGTGACAATACCAAATTAGAGACTGTTGTTTTGCCAAAATTAAAAATAACTATGATTGCTGTTGCTTAGTGCATTAGATTAATTGATTATAGTGCAGAATGCCTAATCTAAACAAGTATTCACCTTCAAAATTGTCACATTTTTAGACTGTAAAATATCAGAGCTTTGTTTATTTGGCTAGGCTTTCTCATCCAACTTTTCTTTGTATATGTAATTACATGCATTTAAAATGCCAAAACTGTCAGAAGTAATAAGCCTAAAATCTTGCTGCCTTATGCCTTTCACAGAATTGTGTAGAAAAGTGGATTTCTTCTCCAAGACCACACATGCATCTTTCCTGTGTCAGCTCATTGATGGAAACAGACTGTGACAAATCAACTTCCCCTGTAGTTACAGAAACTGGATGTTTCTGATTTTTTTTTTTTTCAGTGTGTGTTTTGTTTCTTTGTTTGTTCTTCCTCCATCCCCAGATATGGAAAAGAAGGAGGAACTCTTCTGTCATATATTCAGTCCAGTTCTTGGACTGACCTGAACTGCATAAGGATCTGGAACTCAGCCACTGTTCATGTTATTAATTAGGATTTTTCCCCTCAAAAGAATTAAAGCAGAAAACCTGTGGCAAAGTAAACTACTTATCTGTTTGGGTAATGCAGCTTTGCTCTTTCTGGCTGTATAAGAAACCAGGAACACAATTTGGGGAAAAAGTGCTGAATGGTACAGAGGAAAGACAGTACTAATGATGCGCAGAATGTACACTGGAATGGCAGTGCCAACTTTTTGTCATTCCCTTCTTTGACCTCCCTCCTCTCTGACACTATGAGCCTAATAACTAATGCCCTGATGTGGAATAAACAAGAATTCTTAGTCTAATATCCAGCAATCTAGTTAACAACTAGGACAGAGAGTTGGCGACTACCTTCAATTACATTCCTTATTGGTTGCTAGCTTGGAGTTATGGATGTGTGATAAAGTTTCATATTTTTTTCTAAGTGCTTTTGGCTTCATCCCCAGTTTAGTAGGGCCCCTGACATTTAATCTTTGATTCATTCTCACAAAAAATTCTTTGTTTGGTGTTGCGAGTGATGGATGAAAGTGGCATTAAAAAAAAGCAAAACAAAGAGAACCCCCAACCAACTCAATAACTAAAAATCATTCAAATAGACTGAACAAGAGAGGATTAGAAGCAACCAGCTGGCTGAAATTTAATTGGAAGGGTTTGGTTAATGTAAGTAAATTTGCCAAGATTTAATCTTCTGTTAGGTCATCTGTTTCCTCCTAACTAAACATATCTTGGGTATTTATAGCCATGAATGAATTATTATTCCTTACCCTCTCCAAAACTTATTTAAATGTCAGTCATGAGTGAAAATAAGAAAAACTCTAACGTAATCTCCTGACATCAGATGGAAAAATGTGAAGGGAAAACATTTTCTGTTTTGCTTTTCCAGAGAAAAATAAAGTTTAACAACCTTCCTTCCTATTTTACATTTAAAAAAACCCCAACCCAAAAACCTTCACAGAGACATATTTCACGCTGTTAAATGTTAATGAGGTATTATGCATTGCTAAACTCAGCTGTATAAAAATATGTTGTGTCAGTAGAAAAATCTGTAGTGAGGAAGTTGCTTGCTTCAATTGGGCTGAAGGAAAATGTACCTAATCACTACTTACTCACAAAAAGCTTGTAGCCTTGTTCTGTTTCCAGTCTGCAGGTCAAATAGGCTATGCAAACAGTTATTTTTGCTTTATGCATCGCTGTGGAACATTTGGACCACCTGGATCATATATTTCTTCTCCAGATCCAGCTTCTAGTCTTTTATGAGCAAAGGCCCAATCAAATCAGCAAGAATTTTGTCAATTAATTTAATGGTTGTCAACTTAATTTAATATACTGAATGATTATTCATCAGTTAATAAGGAGTGTATTATATTATACTCCTTATTCTTTAAATTTGCCGTATTGAAGACTATTAGAAATTACTTCTCAATTCATTGACAGTTTGTTAATCCTTGTTGTTTTAAATAGAGATAGAATTCTTTATGGTTGGTAGATTACAAATTAAATTGTAGCATCCTTTAGCATATGTACCTACAGTAAATATGCCAGCCTACCAATCTCTTATAAGAATTTTTCATGATTTTCTTTATTATTCTTCCCTATTCCATATCCCATTATTCTTCCCTACTCCATACTGATTTCTTTCTTTGATGGTGATACATGATACTCTCTGCAGTGTTCCCTGATATCTTCGTGTGTTTTGCTTTATTGCAGTGGTGCTGATTTTAAAGTTCAAGAGACAATGAAGCACCCTATGGAAACATTTTCCTTTTTCTAGTACTTTATATTGCCTAGAATGAGAACATTATCTACCAATAAAATAAATATTATGAAATGCAAAGCTTTAATATTTGAAGCTATTCAAACAATAGTGAAGACTTCTGGACTAGATGCTTTTGGGTTTTGCATGTAAATTATACTCAGTTAAAGGATAATTTCAGGATACTTAAAAATTTCTTAGAGAAATTATCCCAGCCATCAGTGTTAAAAAACTGGAATTGCAACCTGAACATGGAATTGAATCTGAGAATTCCTTCTGAGTGCTGTTTATTCATAACATATATTTAATAAATTTTAAAGAATGTATGAAAGGAAAATGGAAGGACAGATGCAAGTGGAATATTAGCCCAAATATTTATCCTGCCAGTGTTGCTACATCTCCTTTTTTACAATAAACTTAACTTGCTTAAGTTTAGGATACTGAATAACCATACAAACCGAGGGGTCAAATGGAAAAAAAACCCTCCTGCATCAGATATTCTGGTCAATAAGGTATTCCTTTACCTATCTTGGAACAACTCCTCTTTCTTCTTTTGATTTATACTCATCATCACATCTGCGCACAATGTTTCTTTATCAGGAGAGAGAACAGTAGCCCAAACTGTACCTCTATTGATTACTGTTCTCCTAGCCTCAGGAGAATCACTTGTCATCTTGTACCAACTATGATGTTTACTGCAGCAGAAGGAAAAACTCTTCACTGTTGCAAAACAGTTTCCATTGATTTAAGGCTATAGTATTCTAGCAGCTCACTGTTAAATAAACTCTAGGGTTTTTCCTTTCAAATTTTTAGGATTTTTTCTCAAATTATTGGTATAGAGTACAAACCCCTTCTCCTAAACATTTCTCATTTGCTGGCTTTGCCAGTGACATTACCAGAGAGGAAGACTTGCCCTACTGCTGGAACAGTGCTATTCTTGCCCAATGAAGGCTATGTTCCTTCTTTAACTGGCCCAGCCCAGGTCTGGGATGCTGACAGCAAGAAAAATAGTGTTTTCTTGTTTGTACAAATGCTGCACTCCTGAGTCCCACCATTCTCAACAAAGACTGAAATTAAAAAAGAGGCAAGAAAAAACAATTCCCCCCATCCCCAAAACTCACCAACAAAATATACACACCACTTTCCCATTTGAAAAGTACAGTTCTGTGCTGATAAACAAACCATTCCTCTCTCTCTTTGTGTCGCTTAACAAAAAGAAACATTACATCTTTGAGTTGATAGCAAGAGGTATTATGAAGATAAAGAAAAATAAAAATCTAGATTTCAATAAAATTTCAGACAGAGGGAAATTAGTGATGATTTCTCCATGTTTTAGTAGAATACTCCCCTTTTTTTTCATCCAGTAAACATGTTCACAAATAACAGTGAAGAACAAAAGCTGTGATTTATATATATGGACAGGTATACATGCACCCCTGACCTCCTGCCTCCTTTCTCGCCCTCAGCACCAGAAGCAATTTATGGAGAACAGCCTAAATAAACATTAAGGAGTCAAGGCCACAAACTGACAGCAAAGAAAATCAATGGCTCCAGAAACCAGATAGTAGGTTCAATAAAAGAGATTAGGCATCACAAGCTAGTGTGGGGCACTTAGAGGTAAATGTGGCTTACACTTTATCTGACAGGGCTCTCTCATCATCAGGATAAAAACTGTCATAGAAACAGAAGCACACTGAGTAGCCAGTGGAAGATGCTCCTTAGCTGCAAACATTAAATGCTGACCTCTGAATGAAAGGGATTTATACTGAAGCCAGAAGGAATTTACAATTGCTTTTCCGGAGTCATCTCACACACCTATGCCTTTGCCCATAGGAATTATTCCAGACATATATTTGGAGAACTCACTGGATTTTTTTTGTTTTGTTTTTATGAATTATTTTTCAAATCCTTTCCTTACCCTCATTGAGTTAAATCTCCCTCTGCACAGCTACAGCCTACACTGGGCTGGTAGCTTCAACTGAAATCAGTTCAGTGGAGTCAGTTCCTACAGCACTGTCTCAGCAGACTGAAATCTCCCATAAAATGAGGCAGCTCCAGATCCAGCATGGAATCTTTCACCTAAGCCCATTCTCTATTTGAAATGCATTGAGTGAGTAGAGGAGCCATCCTTATCACTTAAGCAGAACATGCCTTCTTCTTCATGCACTGGGACACTGCTTTTTATCAGATCATAAATGTTAATGTTTTACTGTCTATGAACACCCAGTCAGCAGTGCAAATCTAAAGCTGAATGATAACAGCAGCACATACTCTATAAAGACCAGAACAGGATTTAATATTGTGATTGTGCTGGGTTTGGCCTGATTTTCCTTCCTGTTTTCCAAATGGATACACACTCTCTGTTTCTTCAGAAACCCATTGATGAAATCTTTAGTTTAGTTTTAGGAACCCTTAGGCTCCTCTGAAAGGTAGCCATGTAGAGACTGCATAAGTTCCCTCAGACCAATTCAAATGTAAACTTCCAGGTTGGGCTACAAAGGCTATCTAAACCACTTGCTAAAAGCAATTAAATGGTGAGGTGAGAGGGAAGGCAGGTGCGCAGGTGACATTTTTCCTTCCTTCCTTCTGCACTTCCTTCCTTCCCCACCCTCCCTCCCTTTCTCCCTTTTTTCTCTTTCTTCCTTCCTTGCTCCAAAATACCCAGAAGCATGAATTCTAATAGAGCAAAACAAGGTATTACAGGTAAAAAAAAATTCTTAACCTTCATTTGGATTCAATCATCCATCAATGTCACTCATAGGTCAATGCCTGTCAGGGACAGAACAGCACTTCATAAAGGAGTAGACTGTACTAGCTTGAGTTCAAATTTGATATAGGACAGCCTCATGTGGACTGCATTGTAAGTGGTTTGTGAAATGAGAAAGTCAGGTGCCAAGTCAGAAAACAGCCATTGCCCTGATGTAAGAACTATGAGTGGCTTATCATAGGACGACATAAAAAAACCTGTGACCTTAGTAGCAAGTGCACACATCTTTGTGCTGTAGACAACCTGTATAATCTTTCCAAACTGCCATTTTTTCCCAATCTGCTAGGATTGTTAAGATTTTACCTTCTTTCTACCTTTCTATCTCCTGTTCTCAACTTCAGTATTCTTGACATTTGGAAGGAAATGCATGTGCATTTCTGTGCATTTCCCCTATTAAGAGTGACCACACAAACATACCTTCATCTCTTAGAAGCATGTCAAACATTCTGTCATGTTAATGAAATCCCCAGTAGTCTCAATCTTCATCTTTACCTTAGATTCTAAAGAAATTGTTAATTCACTGGAGAAAAGCAAGACACACAGTCTTAGAATGGCTTGTTAGCTCCATCAATACAATTTATGTCAGTCATAATGGACTTCTTGGTGCTGGGTGGGAAACAAATGTCTTCATCCCCCTTTCTTTAACATAAGAACATTAATAACATTTGTCTGAGTGACGTCTCAGTGAGGTTTAAGTTAAGGAAATTAAAACTGTAGACTAAGCACAGGTGGAAAAAAAAAGAAGAAAAAAAAGCCTTTGAGAAAAAGACCTTGGAGTAGTGAATAACCCTTATCTGCTGAGCTCCCTGTCACTCCCAGTTCATATTTAAGTGCTTAAAGCACTGAGGCAAAGCAAAATATGACTGAATCATTGATATTTAGGTAAATGTTCCAACTACTGGGCTTTTTCTTAATCATGGTTATTAGTATCCCTGGAACTTTCATCTAGAATTGTGAAATTTTATTTCTTCTCAAAACTACTATTAGTGTGGTAATAACTATTTTTTTTTTCCCCATTTCAGTGAATCAGCAATTTTGTAACAAAATGTTTTCATTTTAGCTGAGATCTGTTCTGAATACCAGAACAGCAAGGCAATCCATACTTGTCACTGGACACCTAACCATAACACTGACCCACTGAACAGTGAACAGCTGCACTCGATTCCTGGCATTGGAAGTCAACCACTTGGGGTTTGCTTATTTCCTGTAAGTAGAAAAATTATTTATTTATGAAAAGGAGTTACTCCCTGCCATCCAAGGACTAGAAGCTCAGAGCTATTCTAAAGCTGACCAGTAAGACTGAGTTTAAATTAAAAATTAATGGAAAGCATTTTCCTAAGGTTTTGGTTCTCTTTAAACAGTGTTGCTTCGAATTTTCCTGATCGTTTCAACCCCATATTGAAGAAAAACAGGTTTTCCTCCATCCTGTCAATGGTTACTCACTCCTTTTCTCATGCACCTTCCTCATCTTTGTGAGTCTAAGTATTGCACTGTTTCAGGGTATTGATCCACATTAAACTTAATTTTTTTTTTTTACTGGATTAGTTTTAAACTGGATTGGTTTACCAAGTCACAGAATGATTGACAAGTATGAACAGGGTGTAACACAACCTGATGTGTCTCTGTGGTTTCTGCATTCTTTTGGGGTTTTTTTCAATTTTTTCACCAATATAGAAGCCATTACAATTGGTTGCTTTTGTGATGCTACCCTCTCTGGGAGCTTTTAGGGCTGATGGTCATTTGTGATTTGTTGAAATATCTGAATTTTCAAAAATACATCAAAAAGTGAAAAAGACCAAGACATTTCATATGTCAAAAGCTAATATCCACAAAAGGTTGCAGTTACTTCATCTGGCACACACACAGCACTAGCACCTTTTCACTGCAAATGTCTCTGAAGAAAGTTATAAATCAAGGTGAGCTCATTAAAGAAAGTTCACTTTAATTCAAATAAGAGAGAATAAAGGAATATGCCCTAAGTTTGTCAAGTTCCTTTTAAAAAAGTGTGAAGATTGAGATTGAACTAGAAAAGCAGCTCCAAGATATATATTGGAAGTTAAAGCAGGAATTAGTATGGATCAGAACTAAATTTAATATCTATTTGCATTTGCACTTTGCTATTGTAAGGGTGAAATGGACAAAACATTTAACTGTCTGATCACCAGAAATTCTGTGCCTTCAAAGTTGCTCTGGCCTTTGCTCAGCTGAGCAGTGTTGAAGGAGGAATTTATACTGCTGAAGTTCTAGGTTCCTTGCAGTGCAAGATGAAGTTGTAAAATGGATATACAAGATGGGGCATATCCATACCCATACCTAGCTGGATTCATAAGAAGAAGATCTAAACTGAGGAGGTATTTTTTTCCAAATCTCTGAAAGAAGTTTGATTATGATTAGTTTTCATTACAGGAGGAGATGAGGATTGCTTCAGTCTTCAGCTGTGAGAATTTGGCTCTCATTTGCACTAAAGGTGCATCATCCTGACCTGACAATAAGTGAAGTGTATTACATGTGCTCTATGGCCACTAAAAGCTACAATATTTTTATGATATTTGACAGCTTCTGCTCTGTCTTCCTTGTGCATTAGAAACTATCTTGAAAATCACTACTAGCTTTTCAAAATTTGAAATTGTTTTGATCTACCTTTATACAGTATGTATTGCAATAGAATTTTTGAGCAATGTTACTGTAGTAAAAAGTTTGTCATGACATACCTTCACCTAAAAGCCTAACTTCAGACTATGACACATTAATGTGGTAAACCTTGCAATATTTCTCCTTCTTTACAGTGTAAATGGGGATAGGGGTTACTTAAGAAAAATTAAGCTGCTTACTGTAAAAAAATAAAAAGCATAATTTCACCCTGTTTGAAATTTAATAACTAAAATACCTCTTTTCAAGTAAGTGTTCTAACCTGTATCAGTGCATCCTAGATTTCTTTCATGTATCTGTTTTCATATATTTACAAGTTCCAAATCCTATTGTTTGACTGTAAGTAGATTTATTTCCATGTGTGCCACAGCTCCTGAGAACCTAGCCTTGAAAACAAATTTCTTTAGGAGAACAGGAAGAGTTCCTGTTTTACTTTGAACATTAAAAAACTTTGGGGTCTTTTGCTTGGGGTTTTGTTTTGAGGGGCTTTTATGTAGTTTTGAGTATTAGCAGTAGTTTTTGGTAGGAATTTCTTTTTCCTTTTTTTTCTTTTCTGTTTGGTTTTTGTTTTTTTTTTTGTAAAAAGAAAAGTTTTGGGGGGTTTATTTTTAATCGTGTGAAATATACAGAATACACAGTAAGTGTAATGTGTCAGATATATCCCTCAGGTAAGTCATCTTCTGTGCAAAATCATGTGGCACTTGTCTTGTCCAAAGGCTAGCTTTATGACTTCTCCTTTTGAACCTTGATCTGGGTTATTTATTCTCAAAGACAAGATGTATTTGTGTTGCTGAAAGTCCCCTCTATCATTTTGACTACTTTTTTCTGGGGCTTTGCTTTTAATTTTATCTGTTTTTAAAGTACATATTGTAGAACAGATGAGCCAACCTGACAGTTCCATTATACAGCAAAATAATCAGACCATATATATGTATATATATATAGATATATATGTACTAGACTATATATATATGTATATAGCCTGATACATATATAGTGAATTTGGAAATATTTTAGAGTTGTCACCTGGGAAGGCTCTGTTCCCATAGAAGTTCAGCTGACAAAAGTAACTGAGGTTCAATTATGACTTGGTAAAGGCCTATTTTGAAACGGTTCTTGATATGCAGGGGACTTTGTGGAGACACGCTGGGAGCATTAAAAGCATTCCCATAATGATAAAAACGCAGCTGTGCCACAACTTTAAAACTTATACCAGAGAGTGCTTGAAACTGTACAATTTCAGCACTGCTTTGTACTTAGCTAAAGTAAGTGAAGCATGGCTAGTTCAAGGCACCTTTGCTGTAAAAGGGAAACTGCCTTTCTTATTCCAATGAGAGAGGAAAGGGACCTGTCTGCTTCTGGCATAGAAAGAAGTGAGAAAACAAAAAAGAGCTGAGGGGAAAAGCACTGGAGAGCAGAGCAAGCAGATTTTGCCTTTGCCTGGGGAGGAAGAGAAATATAAAGGACTGTAGTGGCATCTTTGCTGAGGATGCACCACCCTAACACTCATGACAGCAGTCAGCCCAGTTTTTCCACATCTCTGGCACATGAAGTGTAAGTAGTAGGGCAACAGCTATTCCCTCTCCCCTCTCTCCCCCCCTCCCCCCGAATTTTTCAGCTGTAAGCAACTGCCCACTTAGCTTGTGCCTAGAGTCAGTCCTGGAAGGTAATGCATATACTGTAAATCAAGCAAAACAAAAAAAATCCTGCTGCCAGATTTCCTGTGGTTTAAGCTGCATGTTCATTTGAAGCTTTCAGATCTTGTTGAAATGAATGAGTGTCTCCCTTGCTTCCAGAGTAGCTGAATCAGGCTCTGCTCTGCAGGAGTGTATTAATGATTCACAAGAGGTGAAGTAGTAGCCAAACAGAGACCATTTCGAAATAACCAGTTGTGTTTAAATTGTTATAATACATATGCATGAAAATAATCAGTATTCAAAAACTTGGATTCACCCAAATAATTAGGGGTTTTTTTAATAATTTGTCTCTCTTTCTCCTTCTCTTTTCTTCTTTCTGAAAGAAAGAGAGCTCCATTTTCCATGCTTGCTCTTTAGATAATCTTGGGAATGATTTTCTCAGCAGTAAGCAGTGTGTATGTCTCATGCAGATTTAGCTTATTATAAATGCATTCCCCTCAGCAGCTGGAAAGAAAATTATCAGCATCCAAAAACTGAGTGAAAACAATAATGGATATCCCACCAAGAACCTGGACATAACAAAATACTGTAATGCTGAGGCATTCTAAGAAGCTCTGTTAGGAGTCCCCCCTCTTTCCCTCATTGTTTATCACTGACTAGATGTTATAATATTGCCATAAATTGAACATGTATTGAGAAGTTTTCCATGTCAACCCCTTAGGGCAGCTGATTATAGGTTTGACCTTTTGAGATTCTGTGTATTTCCCACTTAATCAGTGCTGGAATGAGTTGCTGCTAAGTAGGATCTGTAGGAACCCTATGGGAAAAGCAAAGCCATCTAAAAATAATGAGTTTCTTTCCCCTTCCCTCCCCTCCTCTCATTTTGAGCTCTATTAGGCCATGATAACAGTCTTAATCTAGGCTACACAAAAGCATAGTATGGCATATGATATTTGTGTTATACTGGGGAAAAGAAGTCTGAGAAGGGCTTTTGGCAGCCTAAAATATAAGTCTTCAAAATTGCTTCAGATCCCATCTTCCCCTTTCTTTCTTTTCATAGTAAAATTTGTTTGGTTGAGCTAAGGCCTTTTGAAGCTTTCAATAACCATTACCTATGATTTTGACAGAGTGATTGGTTCTCTCTTGCTTGGAGAAGAATATGAAATTGGGACCATTGCCATTTTGCCTTGTTACAATAACACACTTTGTGATTTAATCTCATGTAGAAGTTCAGTCATCAGTTCATTTCTCAGTAGCTGAGACCTGTGGGTTTTTTCCCTGCCATACGCTTTGGTTTCTTCTTGTCCTTCCCCATCTCCCCATCCCCCTTGAACTCCTCAGCTTCCTTTCACATCCTCCTCCCCCCAAAAACTGCCTGTGAAACTGAACAGCATAATAGATGTAATTAGACCTTCAGTAATAGGACTGAATGGAGCAGGCAATGAGACTCCTTCTCAGGAAGCAATCAGTACATTAAGTCCCCAAGACTGAAACTGCATTTAACAAGGTTTGGGGCTTAGGGATTGTTGGTCTAGGTTCCTGCTACTTCCACAAGAGAAAGCTCTACCCGGAATTCAAATCTTCATTTACTATAGCTACAAAAGGGAGAAAAAAAACATTAGCTTCTTTATTACACACATAATGAAGCAAACTGTATCTGTTGATATATTTTTTCCTGAGCAGTAAATCAACTGTTCACAAATGCTAGCAAGCATAAATACAGATTTAATCTGCACTTTCAAACCATTTATTGGAGTTTTTTTCATCCATCCATGGAAAAAGAAAGTCTTAAACTTTGTCAAACTGACACAGGCATTTTTCCATGCAGGTTTAATGATTACTCTTAATAAAAATACTCTTAATAATCTTATTCAAGATCCAGTTCCTTTTAATGGGAATGTAGATATTGCAAAGTTTACATGTAGTTTGTTGATTTACATTCCTAACTGTGTAGGATGATAATCTCATGAAAGAAGCCACCTTTTTAAGACTAAATTCTCTAATCATTCTGATCTTATCCCTACCTTACTGAACTCTCTATCTCCATCCAATTTCCCTTCCATAACAGGATGTGGTGTGTACTCTCACATAATTTCTTTAGTTGTCATGTGCATGAACATGTACTTCCTTATTTCAATCACCTTTTACCCTGATCGTGACATGTATGGAGAGTAAAGAGAGGATTTTTCTCATCATTCAGGGTCAGATTTTTTGCATGATGTAGGACAGAGACTGGGGAAGGTGGTGAGGTCAGACACATCCTGAAGCAGAGGGATGTTTCTGAGATCACTGTTTACAGAAGGGGAGGAGAGAGAAAGGCTTATAAACTTTAATTTCTTTGGCACATGGATAGAAAGAAGGCAGAGGAGGTCAGTGTACTACACTGACCTTAACTAGGAGCCCACTGAATTTCAGAGCCAGGGACCCACAGGACAGCTAATCTGGGCAAGTACCACACACCCAGTGGGGCCATCAGGCTGAGCCATTCAGTCCTGTGTTTTTCTGTGCTGTACTGTGTTGTGTCATATGTATCCCTTGTCCACAGGACAGATTCAACCCACACCTGATCTTGGAGGAGCCTGAAGACACTTTTGAGTTGTCACTACCATAACCCTTCCAGCATGATCTTGCCCTTGTCAATGGTATGTTAAAGAGTTCCTCTGAGAAAATCTTTAGGAATAGAGTTGGTTTATTGTAAGGAAATTATACATGACCTCAAATGAATGAAAAAGAGAGTTTCTCTGCATGGACAGGATGTGCTCTGCATAGCATGCCATGGGAAAATACACCAGCGCTCTGCCTGATGATGCATGAATGTGTGGTGCCTAGCACTTGAAGAGTTATAAGCTGATACTTGCTATTTTTATTCCTCTTCTTATTTGGTCTTATTAAAGCAGTTATTAAGTAATTAATTTTCTGTTGAGCCTTTCCTACTAGGATACAGAAAGATCCACTGATGGCTCTCTCTCACCTCACCTCACCTCACCCCCACTGTGTGCCCAGGGCAGAACTTAGAGTTATAACGCTTTACAGGCTGTCCTCCTCTGTGAAAACGGAATTGTGAGATGTACCTGATCAGAAAATAAAAGTCTTCAAGGTGACCTAATTGTTGCCTTGCAGTGCCTGAATCAAGCCTACAAGAAAGGTGAAGAGACTATCTACAAGGGCATGTAGTGACAGAACAAGGAGAAAATGGCTTCAAACTGAAAGAGGGTAGATTTAAATAAGATATTAGGGAAAAATTCTTTGTTGGGATGCTGGTGAGGAGCTGCCTCAGTCTGACCAGAGAAACTGTGGAGGCTCCATCCCTGGAAATGTTCAAGGTCCAGCTGGATGAGGGTCTGAGCAATCTGGTCAGGTGTTCCTGTCCATGGCAGAGGGTTGGGAACTAGATGTTCTTTAAATTCTTTCCAACCCAGAATACTCTATTATTCTATGTTTATGTGTCTGCTACCAGCAAAGTTACTGCCTTACCTAGAGTAATTTCTTAAACTCATCCCCCCTTACAGGTCTCTTATTCCTCTGACACAGGTTCTCAAAATCTTTGTAGTCTTCTCTCAAGAAACAATATTTCTCACTTCTTCACCTGAAAATTCCCATTTCCTCTGTATTTCCACAAATCTCTTCACGCTTACTGACACACATAATGTGGTATGGTTTTTTTTTTTTCAGATTATGTATTTTTTCAGGCATAGTACTAGCAATTTACAAGCTTTCTTTTTTCCTGGGTTTTTTTTTTCCCAGGAACCCAAATGCACTCTTTAACAGAAGAAATTTAGAGGTAAGTGGCTTCATTCACTCATTCCGAACTTTCACCATTATAGTGTAGGTTCAAAATGACACTGGTTATATACCATTTGTGTATATGTCCATGCAATAAACCTTATATTTACCTCTGAACCAAGCTGAGGGCTTAAAGTAATAATTTTTTTCTTCTCTTTTTTTTTTTTCCTTTTTCCAGTTTGCCAAATTCTTGGATGTATTTAATAATTTTAATCATTTTGTGGGATAGTCACAGTGTAAACTTTAGAACTACATGGTACAGTGTTTTCAAATCCCAGAAGGGAAATGTCAAATAATTCAGGCTTTACTATTGTAGTGATGATAAGGAATAATTTAAGAGTTAGGTTGCATGCAAGTGCCAGACTTAGAGATATTTGTTGTCTCCTTTATATAAATAAGGTCACAAAAAGGAGAAGGAAAAAAAGCCCACGCATTTTTATTGGAGGGGGTACAGGAAAATTTTTGTGCTGATATTAGTTTTTTGGAAGATATTGATAATCTAATAGAATTTTCATTTCAGAAGTCACAAAATAATCTTATTGTTCTACTATTGTTCCCCTTTGTATTTTCATTAGGGTCTTAGATTAATACAAACTAGCCACACAGAATTGTCCTCCAAATCTTGCCATGTGTTTCTTAGGTCTTAACTAAAGGGCTATTTTGTGGTGGTCTTTGATTCTTTTCAGTGACTCAATGAATCTGTAGCTGGATAAGACAGAAGCTCTACTGATCAACCCATTCTTGTGATACCTTGCAAAACTAGCTTGAAAGTTAACTTATATCAATACAGCACCACGCCTGGGCCCCATGGGTGCAAAGACCTAATTGAAAGGAAGGGGATAATCAAACTGTTGGCTTTGACTACAGATAATGAGCACTGCTATGGGAGAAAATCTATTATCAAACTAACCCCAAGAGGCTTGAAACAGAGTAGCCTCATTCTATATGATTAAAAGCATTCTTTCAATCCAGAGGACGCACCTCATCCAGAGACATCACAATTACAAAGGTGCTTCTAAAGCTGTGGTCAATCCACAACACTGATATAAAGTCTGTAAACTCATGTTGCCTGTATGAAATTAATTTGGCAGGATCAAGGAAATAAATGGCTTTCAGATTACTAAAAATTTGAAACATCAGCTCTGGTAGTGAAAAAAGATCTCAAATAGTGCAAAAATGAATATACTAAATGAAGTTGATAGTTCCAGATACAGGCATTTTTAAATGAGTTCAGAGCAATAGTTCACCTTTTGCCTGTTGACAGAAAATATTTAATGCCTAAGAAATTTAGGAAGCTCCATCAGAGATGATCCTCTCAGCTACAGAAGTGTAAGTGGACCATACCAGAATTGGTACAGTAGTTTGGCTAAAATTACACCTAGGTTAATTAATATCCAGACAACTTTTTCTGTCCTCCTTGTTTCAACCTTCCATTGAATTTTCTGTATCTGCATTACAATCCACAGCTTTAGTATTTTCAAAAACTATGTATAATAACAACGTCCTTTTAAGAATGAAAATCTAGTTCTGATGTTGAGTTCAAAGAACAAAGGGAACTGCTTTTTAGTTTACTTGAGTCAAAGCTGTTTGTGAACAAATGGGTTTATTTTCTCTTCCAAGTAAACTGTGAATGTGCCCTAAGTTGGCTGTAATTCAATGGTGAACTGTTCATATTAGTTGAGTCTATTATAAGGATTCCTTGACTGGATTTTTAGGTTGTATGGTACCTTATTTTATGTATGGTACCTTACTTACGACAAAATTCAATAATTCCATGTGCATCACTTAACACACAAATTTCACAGCAATTTGGTGTATTTTCAAGTATGGAAATCCCACACAAAGTTATAGTTGGCAGCAATTTTCAAATACAAGTGGGTGGGTTCACCCACTTGTATTTTGTTGTTTGCCTGCCAGATTCCAACCAAGCCAATCTATCACTCCCCTTCCTTAAAAGAACATGAAAAAAAATCTGAAAATAGAGGTGCATGGATTGAGAAAATAACAGAAATCACTCAGGAAATGCTGTCATGTATTTCCCGACAGGCTTCAGAGAATCCTGGATACCTTTGTGTTGGAAGGAATCTTAAAGGTAAGCTAGTTTTAACATCCCTGCCATGAACAGGCACACCTTCTTCTATGCCATGTTGCTCAGAAACCTGTCCAGGCTGGCTTTGAACACTGGATGGGACACTCCCAGCTTCTCTGGGCAACCTATCCTAGTGCTTCACCATCTCACAGTAAAGAATTTCTTCCTAATATTTAACCTAAATCTATTCTCCTTCAGTGGAAAGAAAATTGCTCTTGTCCTGTCACTGCATACCCTTGCTAAATGCCTATCTCCAGCCTTGTTGTGCTGTTTTAATCCAGGGTATGGTTAATTTTCTTCCCAGTGGATGGCTTGGGGCTGTGTTTTGGATTTATGCTGAATGCAGCATTGATGTCTTTGTTATTGCAGAGCAGGGATTACAAAGACCCAAGGTCTTTCCTGCTTTTTGTACTGCCACTCTGGTGAGGGAGCTGGGAGTGCATGGGAAACTGTGAGGAAACACAGCCAGGACAGGTAACTCCAACTGACCAAAGGGATATTCCACACCATATGACATCATGCTCAGTACATAAACTGAGAGGGAGGAGGAGGAAAGGGCAGTGGTTGGAATGATGGAGCTTTTTGTCCCAAGTGGCTGCTACATGTGATGGGACTCTGTTCTTTTGGGGATGGCTGAACACCTGCCTGCCTATGGGAAGTAGTGAAAGAATTCCTTGTTTTGCCTTGCTCGCATATACAACTTTTGCTTTACCAATTATGCTGCCATTGTCTCAACCCACAATTTTTTGGCTCTTACTCTTCCTAATTTTCTCTCCCATACAGTGGTGTGGAAGTGAATGAGCAGATATGTGGTGGTACTTGGTTGCTGGTTGGGATTAAACAATGACACTTGTAGAGGCCCTCTCTGAGTACTAGAAGGTTTCTGTATGATGTTGCCAGAATCTGCCGTTCACCAGGCTGAACATCCCCAAACTCTCAGCCTGCCCTCATAAAAGAAGTGCTCCAGCCCTCTGATCATCTTTATGACCTGTGGACTCATTCCAATAGGTCCATATCCTCCTCATGTTGGGGCTCCACTGAGCTGGACACAGGACTCCAGGTGGGGTGTCACAAGAACTGAGCAGAGGTGCAGAATACTCTCTCTTTCCCTGCTGGCCACACTGCTTTGGATGCAGCCCAGCATATGGTTGGCTATCTGAGCTGTGAATGTATATGACTGAGTTTCTTTCATCAACCAACATCTCCAAGTCCTTCTCTTCAGGGCTGCTCTAATTCCTTTCTTCACCCAGCTGGTATTTTGTGCCTGGGATTGCTCTGGCTCCCATGCAATACCTTGCATTTGGCCTTGTTGAACTTCATGAAGTTCACATGGGCCTGTATCTCAGTCCTGTCAAGGTGTCTCTGGATGTCATCCCTTCCCTCCAGAACATCAACTACACAGCTTGGTGTTGCTGACAATCTTACAGAAGGCACATTTGATCTCACTATTCATGTTGCCTACAAATGTGGCAACCAGTGACAGTCCCAATACTTACTCCAGAGGAGTGACACTCATTACTGGACTCCACTTGCACATCGAGCTATTCATTACAGCTCTTTGAGTGGGACCATCAGCCAGTTCCTTATCCACTTAGCAATTCAATGATAAAATCCATGTATCTCCAGTTTAGAGGAAAGGAGGTCATGCAGGACAGCGTGACATGGTTTATACAAGTCCAGATAGGTTTGGGGAAATTAATTCATTTCATTGCCAGTCAAATCAGACTAGAATGATCATATATAAGAAAAAAATCTAAAATACACTCTTCTCATCCCTTCCCCTCAAAATTCTATGGCAATTGACTACTATGTGAGATCATGGAAAATACAATGTGCACTTGAAATTGAAAAGCATATACAATAGTCCTTTTTGTGCATGGTTGTCCCTTCTGACTCACAGTACTCTGACAGGCACCAAGGGGAAGAAAGAGGTACAGGTCTTTCCTTTCACTTGACTGTTGGGGTTGAAATCATGAACTCTGGGAGCAAAAATTTGCACAGCCAGCAACAATGAGAGCAGATGGAAAAGTACACTGATGAGATGAATTTGGTTTGCATGGCAAGGTTTTGGTACGGAAGAGGGCTACAGGGGGGACTGAGAATCTGTCAGAAGCTTCCCCCATGTCCAGCAGAACCAGTGCCAGCCAGTTCCAAGACTGATCTGCCCCTTCCAAGGCTAAGCCCTAGTCTGGGTTCTACTGCCTCTGGGAAAATGCATTTAAGAAAAGAAAAAAGTTACTGCAACAGAGAAAAAAGGAGTGAGAATATGTGAGACAAACTTCTTTGCTGACACCAAAGTCAGTGCCAAAGGGGAAGGTGGAAGTGCTGTAGCTGATATTCCCCTTCAGGCTGTGGGGCAGCCCATGGTGAGGGAGCTGTGCCCCTGCAGCACATGGAGGTCCATGACATGCAGAGATCCACCTGCAGCCTGTGGAGGACCCAAGAAGGTGAATGTGCCCAAAGGAAGTTGTGACTCCATGAGAAGCCTGTGCTGGAGCAGGTTGCTAGCAGGAGCTGCAGCCATGTGGAGACAGGACCCCATTCTGGAGCAGGTTTTCTGAGGTTAATTTGTGACCCTGTGGGGCACCCATGCTGGAATACTCTGTGCCTGAAGGACTGCACCCCATAGAAGAGACCCATACTTGAGCAGCCCAAGAAGAGTAGCCCATGGGAAGGAGAAGGACTCATTTTTGAGGCATTTGAGGTGGACTATCTCCCATGGAAAGAACCTCGAACCAGAGCAGGAGAAAGTCTTCCCCTGGGGAGAAAAATACAGTATAAACAATGTGTGGTGAGTTGACCTGCATTACCCATCCTTTGTCACTGTTAGAGGAAAGTGTTGGAGAATTGGGAATAAAGCTATAAACTAGGAATAGAAAGGGAGAGCAATGAGGAAGGTATTTTTTTTTTTTTAATTTCTCATTACCCTTCTGTGATTTATTTATAGTAAATTTACCTAATTTCCCCAACCTGAGTACATTTCATCCATGATGGTTATTTGTGAGTGATCTTATCCTTTTCTCATCTACAAGGCTTTTATCATATTTCCTCTTTCTTATCCAGCTGAGGAGAGGGAGTAATAGGGACACTTCTGTAAGCACAAGACATCCAGCCATGGTCAACCCACTACTTGAGAAAACAACGCAGTTAACAGATAATAGTATGAAGAGAACAGAAGAGAAAATTGCAAGAGGGAAAAGAGATTAGGATGGTAGAACTAAATAGAGTAAAATTTAAGAGAGGATCAGACAAAGAAAAAAAATAATGAACATTAGATTATGGAGGAGTCACCTAATTTGGAAAATAGACCTCTCCGTTTTAATTTTAAAAGATAAAGAAAATAATAAAAATAAGGAAAAAAAACATGACAGATGGTCTCCAGAACAGCTGCATAGCACTTTGCAGCAGCTTTTGTTGAATGCTTAGAACTGAGATTTACCATGACATTATGTACGGTTACAGCTGACATCAAGGTTTCTGAGTGTGATTTGCCACTTCTTTCAGCTCTTACAGTGAAAAATCACTTCTAAAATCAATTCTGGTTCTCTTAGTTGTACTTTAAATACCAACCCTGAGAAATTAAAACAAAGACCTTGGGATCCCTTAAACAACCACACATTTTATTTCTTATTAACTCTGTACACACATCTAATGCAATTGTGAAATGTAAATTTGGTTTGCTTGCTGAGAAAAATAGCATACTTGTACAATCCAGTGAATTGTAGTCAGCCAGCTCTTGGATCAGCGCATCATTTGCTTCTGATACCTCAGTTTCAAGGGTGCTTTTAGGGATTTTGCCTGCTTAGATATGTCTCAACCTAAGACTTTTGCAAACAGTTTTACTATGAATTGCAAGGGTAGGTCTATAGGTGGGAGAGCGGAAGAAAAGACATCTCCCATTCAGAAGATATGCATATGCTTCTTAGATGAACGAGGGTAACTTGTGACTTGCCATCTTGTACCATTTATTTCATGGATACATTCTGAAAAGCTACTAGATTTGTATCATGTTTTCCTCAATTGTGGCCCTGAAACACAAAGCAGAAGAGGCTTTCTTACTGTGTTGCTGTGTGACAGGTAAGTATCTCAGCTAATAATCAGTCATGCAGTAGGCTGGGCAGAAAATCTGAAGGTCTTCAGTCCCTAAGGACTTCACCAAAATGGGAGGCGGCATGTACCAGCATTCATTGCACATTGGGGAAATGAGCACTCCATTGGCTGTACTTCAGTGTCCATCTTTGCACACTGAAAGACAGCAGATGATATTCAGAACCTACCAGGTTGAATTGGAAATTTTTAATTGACTGCAAGAGAAGCAGAATTACTGACATAATTTCCGCTTCTTTTTCAAGTTTTGTAAGGCTGTTGAAGACCAGCCTTACAAAAGAAGACCTTTTGTGGAAGGATTGTTTTTTGCTCAGAGACAATTAGAGATAGTCGCTAACAAATTTTGCTGTGTCTTGTGTTCCTGGACCAACAGGGTTCTTAATTTTTCTCTTCAAATTGAGAACAGAAATATTATTTTGGCATTATCTGACTGCAAATGAAAAAACATAGTCCTAGAGCTGTCTCCCCCCGCTAAATAATTTTGGTGTTCTCATCAAGTTATGAAATATTTCATAGATTTATACTTTCACTAGTTATCTCAGGATAAAGAAGAAAGAATCATTTGTCTTTTGGAAAGCTTTTAGAGGGAAAATGTTCCAATTTGGAATACAAGTTAATTAGTCCAAGGTTGAAAGATTCAGTTAGAATAATTAACTGCATATCCTTAAGAAGTTATAGCCACATGCTTTAACTTGTTCTTGTGATTATCTTGCTCCAAAACTCTTGATTTCCATCACTGGAAAAACCAAACTTAATGCTAAAAATTCAAACCTTCAAGTAAGACAGTCTCAGCAGTTTTGTGTTCATGTTTTGAAGGTGTGCTGTTTGCACCAGAGATCATGCTATTTTTACCAGCTAATTTTTCATCATATAACTAGATAACATGCATTGACAATACAATTGTCATTATCCAAAATGTAAACAAAACGTCTGTGTTTAATTTCAATCTACTTAAAACAAAGAAATTTCTTTAATTAGGTACTAGTTAAACAGATTTTTTCAAAAGTTTTAGGTATTATGATTATTAAACACATGAATATCATCAGGAACTGCTGGCGCTCTTCACACTGCTAAATGCTTGTCTATAGTCAATTCTCACAAGAGACTGCACTAAGCCTTCTATGTTCAGTGAACAAATCAGTTCCTCATGTTCACAAGAATATTAATTTCAGACTCTTAGAAAGGCTAAATCATATTTATTATTCATAGAGGACATATATTTCTATTATTTTACTGAAATTTTAGAAGTTTGGAGAGCCTAATTAAATGATGAATTTAAATCTAAAATATCAGTGAGCAAGTGAGCAGT